>NC_073403.1:23750590-24077376 GCF_028641065.1 Leucoraja erinaceus
AATCTTCTCTGTACTCTTTCCAGCTTGAAAGAAAAGCCAAATATAACAGGGGGCAGAGCCAATTAAAATAAATTACCCAAAGAAATCTCACCATCCTGGCTTTATCAGGATATGCTATGGTATTGTTGGGTAATGTATTTAGTGTGGCACACTAGGGTCCAGAGAGGTAGTACTGCACTTTGATATTTTTTAGGCTAAGCAAGGAGTCGGCTTGCCTGAAGAATGTGCATTAATGAAGAGCATGATGATTGATCCCCTTGCAAGAGGATGGGCCTAGGTAGTGGAAGACTGCAGGATGGAACTTAAACAATATAGAGCATAAAACATGGAGCAGTACAGCACAGCAATAGGCCCTTTGGCCCACCATGCCTGTGCTGAACATGATGCAAGGACCAACTCTTATCTGTCTGCACATAATCCATATCCAGCCATTCCCCGCATACCCATGTGCCTACGCAAACGTCTCTTAAATGCCACTATTATATTTGTCTCCACCACCACCCCCTGCAGTGCCTTCCAGGCCTTCACCTATGTAAAAAGACTTGCCCCGCACAACTCCATTAAACGTTGCACCTCTCCCCTTAAAGCTATGCTCTCTAGTATTTGATATTTCCATCTTGGGAACAAGTTTCTGATCAACTACCCCATCTATACCTCTCATAATTTTATAAACTTTTGTCAGGTCTCCCCTCAACCTCTGGCATTCCAGGGAAAACATCCCAAGTCAGTCTCAGCTCTCCCTGCAGCTAATACCCCATATCCAGGCATAATTCTGGTACACCTCGCCCATACCCTTTCCAA
Organism: Leucoraja erinaceus; assembly: GCF_028641065.1. Taxonomy (NCBI): domain Eukaryota; kingdom Metazoa; phylum Chordata; class Chondrichthyes; order Rajiformes; family Rajidae; genus Leucoraja; species Leucoraja erinaceus. Next base: position 23,751,392 of record NC_073403.1, read on the forward strand.
AGCCTCCACATGCTTCCTGTAATATGATAACCAGAACTGCATTCAATACTCCAAATTCAGTTTAACCAAAATCCTATAAAGCTGGATTTTCATGTTATACAGGTAAGTGAAAGACCTGTTATGGTGCTATTTCCATTTCCAATTAGTTGATGCGCTCCGCCATACACATTCCAAGCAAAAAAAACCCAGCGTGCTGGAGAAACTCAGCGGCTCAGGAAGCATCTGTAGAGGGAATGGACAGTTCCTGGGGTATTCCCATTATCTTCATGGCTGCTCAAGATTCCAGCATCTGCAGCCTCTTGTGCCTCCTCAAAAATTCTGGTTTGGGTCAATTGCTAAATTGTTACCTCCAGTTTTGTCTGGGGCCTCTTCGATGAATCTTTCAGAGCTGGTGCCTGTAAATCAAATTCAAAGCAACTGCTGTAGTTTGATATGGAATTTTGTGCAGAGATACAGGAACACCTGAAAGAATGCGAGGCATGATGTAACAAAAGCTACTTCCCAGGGATCAGAGGGTCGCAACACCAATGCTTTATTATGTCTCGGGCGATGCAATAGAAAGTTATGTATCATATTTTCTGATGATGCTTTTTAAGAGAGGCAATGAGTAGAGAGATATGAGGAAGGAATTTGAAAGGAACATAAGATTAGGTGCGGAAAACCATTGAAAATCAAATTTAATATACCTGTAGGCAAATCTAAGGTCATCCAATTGAACATGAGAAAGATAAGCCGGAGCATTTCCTACAGAATGAAAAAAACAGCAAAAGAGCAAAAAGATTTAGAATTAGGAAGATCATTTCAATTCATAGAGATGTGCAAAATGCAATCTCAAAATGCAATGCTTATAGGAATGGTGGCCTTTATGTTGTCAGCACTGGCTTCCAAAAGGGAGCAAGCGAACTTTTACTTGCACAACTGATCAGACAGCACCTGGAGCATTCCATTCCATGTAGACCATAGCTCAGAAAGGACACAAAAAGCTGGAGTAACTCAACGGGACAAGCAGCACCTCTGGAGAGAAGGAATGGGTGACGTTTCGGGTCAAAACCCTTCTTCAAACTCAGAAAGGCTGCATAGCAGATTCACCAGAGTGGTACTAGAGCTTTATGGACTGAATTAGACCGTGGATACACTCCCTTCAGTTTCGTATTCTCATTTTATTTTTCATATTTTTACACAGAAAAGCTGGAGAAACTCAGCGGGTGCAGCAGCATCTATGGAGCGAAGGAAATAGGCAACGTTTCAGGCCGAAACCCTTCTTCGGCCCGAAACGTTGCCTATTTCCTTCGCTCCAAAGATGCTGCTGCACCCGCTGAGTTTCTCCAGCTTTTCTGTGTAACCTTCGATTCTCCAGCATCTGCAGTTCCCTCTTAAACATTGGAAGAAGGTCGTTCAGCCCATCTTGTCTATGCTGGCTCTTCGTCCATCCCCATCAGTCCCATCAGCTCACTTATTTCTCTGTGACCTAGCCCATCCCCAATGCTCATTAACATCCCCAATTCTCCTGCTACAACCTACAACAGGGCTAATTTTACTTCGGAGTCACGTGAGTGACTACGTGAAGAACCCCACCAGGACGCATGCGTGCCATATCGCTACACGCATTGCGAAACGTCAGACGCGGTGGAAGGACGTTCCTCCGCGGCGGCAGTTTAAAAGCCGCTAATTGCAGGTTAGGGTTTACTCTGTGGTCTTTTTTGTTTCCTTTCCCAACTACAGGCAGGGAAATGGAGAAAACAAAGAAGACAAGGGCTGCGACAAAGCTGGTGAGGGAGGACCGCGGAGTAGCGGGCAGCCAGCAAGAGCAGCCGACGGCACTTGGATCACCCGTAGTGGGATCAGCTGTGCCCGTTATCACCGCCGCACCGGCCAAATCCACGCGGCTGGGCGGCAAGGCAAAATACAAATCTAACAAGGTCGTGGACTCAGAGGAATCCGACTTTGAAACACCGCGGGCAGCCAGCGACCGAGAGCGCTGGAGCCGGATGGAGCGGTGTGTGGAGCATTTGCTCCAACGTGACAGACTCCGGGAGTCGGGTCACTGTGGGCCCTATGACAAACCCACAGCGGCACCTTTTCAAGGGCTGCATAGTGTTTCCACCTCACCGGAGGGGAGCACTGCGGGTCAGTTCTGGGCTGACCTGGAAGAGGGGTCCACAGAAGAACAGATAAGTGTGCATGGGGTGCGAGAAAAAGAGAACTTGCTGGACATGGTGGCCAATTTTATACAGCCGGAACAGACTGGGGGAAATCTGGAGCCAAAGCTTGCTGCCAGTATTGACTACATGTCACTAAACCAGTTACAAGAGCAGGCTGTACTGGACACCACAGGAAGACATCTGGCACCGGGCAATTGCATTTCCCTGAACGTTCCAATTATCAACAACTGTATATGGAAACACATCGGAACAGGGGTCAGGAGTATGGATGTAAAATTACAAAAAGTACTGAAATTACTGACCGCAGGGATAACAGCATTTGCCCGTACAGTGGACGACAGGAATATGTCCCAGGACCAACAAGATGCACTGGCACTATTCTGTAACACCCAGCACGAAATAAATAACATCAGGAAAAGTGCCATACAACCCACACTGAACCCAAAAGTTGCGGGACTGTGCAAACCTGGGGCCACAAAACCACCAATTCTCTTGTTCAGTGGCAACCTATCAAAGCAGGTAAAAGAGCTCGATGAGGAAGCCAAAACCTTGGGATTAATAAAAGGAACACCAACAAAAACCCACTACAGCCAAAGACAGCATCCCCACGCACCCACCAGCAGAACTGGTGAAAGCTTGAAGGCACGGTTTTCCAAACATGAGTCTTTTTTAGGTCATGGCCCAGGCCGGCCTTCTTGGAACCCCAATGCCAACACCAACCAACCCGAAAAACCAGGCACCAGCGCAACAACAGCGGAAGAACTTCAAAAAGAAGTAAACCTGCCACTGGTAACAATGGAGGTAGGTGGGTCTGGTTCCCTAAAAGATATGGAGAGCATGGAGGTTGGGGGGGGGACTACACTGGTTTTTGAATGCTTGGAGCATGCTAACAACCGATACTTACATCTTAAACAGTATCCAGGGATATACAATAGAGTTTATACACGAGTACAGCCCTCCAGTTCAACATAGACTGAACCGAGTGTTCGTACTCTCTGATAAAGAAAAATCAGAGGCACAAGCTAAACTGGAGCGGCTTTACATAAAAGGTGTAATTGAGATAACTCAACACGAACCATTAGAATTCGTGTCCAATATTTTTACCAAAACCAAAAAAGATGGTGGTTGTCGCATCATCATAGATCTGACAAAATTGAATACATTTGTACAATATATTCACTTTAAAATGGAAACCTTGTTACTGCTAAACAATTAATTTCCAAAGTTACTTCATGGCCAGCATCGATTTAAAAGATGCTTACTATTCAGTACCCATACGAGGTGACCACAGATGTTACTTAAAATTCAACTGGATGGGACAACTGTGGCAATATAAAGCACTGCCAAATGGGCTATCATCAGCCCCAGGCTGTTCCCAAAAATCTTAAAACCAGCCCTAGCGTTTCTACGGAAACGTAATCACATGGTTATGGCATATTTAGATGACATACTCATAGTGGGCATAACTTTGGAATTGGCCATACAAACTGTAACAGCCACAAAACAGTTATTTGAAAAACTGGGATTTATCATCCATCCAGTTAAATCTAAACTAACACCGTCCACTACTATGGACTATTTGGGATTCACCATTGACTCAGTTCACATGACGGTGACACTACCTAAGGGAAAGGCTAGAGATTTAATAGAGGCTTGCAATAACCTCATTGACATCAGAAATCCATCCATCAGATTGGTAGCAAAAGTAATTGGTAAAATGGTGGCTGCTTTCCCAGCCACACAATTTGGACCTCTACATTACCAAATCTTACAGAGAGCAAAAATACAAGCTCTCAAAATCAATGCAGGTCACTTTGACAGACCTATGAGACTACCAATCCAAGCCAAAACGGAACTAAAATGGTGGATAGACAACCTCTGGCTTTGTTCCAACCCAATCATTGTCAGTAACCCTTCTATGGTACTACAAACCGATGCCAGTGCACTTGGGTGGGGAGCCACCAATACCATCACCAGCTGTGGAGGTAGATGGACAGCACAGGAGGCATCTTTCTTACTCACACTGGGCATAAACTACTTGGAAATGTTGGGTGCATTCCATGGCCTTAAGTCATATTGTACTGGGTCATATCACCAGCATGTTAGATTACAAATAGACAATACCACCGTGGTAGCATACATCAACCACATGGGTGGTAACAAATCGATATCATGTGACAATCTCGCTAATTCAATTTGGCAATGGTGCATCCAGAGAGATATTTGGATATCAGCCACTTACCTACCAGGGAGACTAAATTTAGTGGCAGACACCAGTTCACGCAAATTTAATGAAAACACCGAATGGATGTTGAACAAAATGGTATTTTCTGATATTACGGCAAAATATGGAACACCAGATATCGATCTATTCGCATCCAGACTAAACAACCAGATACCTAACTATGTTTCATGGGAACCAGACACTGGGGCAGCAGCAACAGATGCATTTTCGCTGCATTGGGGGAAATTGTTTATCTATGCATTCCCTCCTTTCTGCCTCATCAGTCGAATATTAAGGAAAATACAACAGGACTGGTATTTTGTAGTACCCGATTGGCCTACACAACCATGGTTCCCAGTGGTGCAAAACATGGTATTAGAACCATGTATTACCATCCCACATAGACCAGACTTGTTGCTACATCCCGTGACAGGGGATAGCCATCCATGCCATAAAAGCTTGAACCTGTTAATTTGTAGAGTATAAAAACACCACTTCTACAACTGGGACTAATGGACCGAACAGCGAACATGATCTCGGCGGCCCAAAGACAATTAACTAAAAAACAATATCTGGTCTACATCAGGAAGTGGGAAATGGACTGTCATAAGAACAACATCACCAACAGAAACATGAACATCCCGTCTGTTCTGGAATATCTGGCAGGCCTCCACTATGATGAGGGGCTCAGTTACAGTGCCATCAACAGCGCCAGAAGTGCCCTGTCGACTTACCTATGGCAAGGGACAGAGCATTACACTGTAGGGAACTCTGGTAACAAATCTCATGAGGGGAATATTTAATACAAATCCCCCAAAAACCAGGTACTCCCAAATTTGGGATGTAAGCATTGTCCTGAAAACGCGCAGGAACTGGTCTCCAGCATCAACTCTGTCCCTACACAGACTAACTTTGAAAATGGTCATGTTAATGGCACTGGTCACAACGCAGTCACTGCATAAACTCAGACTGGACAACATGACCTCCTCACCTGACGATATTACGTTCCACATCTACAATCTGGTAAAGCAGAACAGACAGGGATCAGCAGGCCTCAATATACAATTCAGGTCATACCCTTCAGATGACCGTCTCTGTATAGTTAGACACCTGTCATTATACATAGAGAAAACAAAAATCCTAAGGCAATGAGAAGGGACTGCTGATCAGCCATAAGCAACCTCACAAAAGAGTGATGGTCCAGACCATCTCGAGATGGCTGATACAGGTGCTGACACAGGCTGGGGTGGATACTAACGTTTTTAAATCTCATTTCACCAGGGCTGCAGCTACATCGGCAGCAGTACAACTGGATGTGCCCATGGACCAAGTCCTCGAAGCAGCAGGTGGTCAGGGGAAAGAACTTTCCAGTTATTTTACAATAAACCAGTGATGAAATCTGGAACACTTGCAGAAAAAATTTTAAGTTCTGTAAATTAATTAAACCCATAAAAGGGGTTATAATTTGTGTTAATAAATTTTATGATTTCAATGACGAATCATGTCCAAATTATGTTAACACTATTCCTCCCACAGTCAAGGCAGACGTGATGCATGGACTCGTTTCCACGGCATGAAATCACAGAGCTTTAAAATCTTCACGTAGTCACTAACATGACTCCGAAGTAAAATAGTAAGATTAAACGAGAACTTACCAGTTTGAAGTTTGATCTGTATTTTATGAGGAGTTACGATGAGGGATTACGTGCCCTCCGCTCCCACCCTGATCATATACTTAACTGGTATCTCTTCTCTAATCTTACTATGTTTAGTCATTACAGTTATCTGTGATTTCACACCGCTGCTTTGAAGAATGACACGCATGCGTCCTGGCGGGGTTCTTCACATAATCCCTCATCGTAACTCCTCATAAAATACAGATCAAACTTCAAACTGGTAAGTTCTCGTTTAATCTTACTATTAACCTTCATCTTTCAACCAGTATATATTTGTGATGTGGGAGAAACCTGAGCACCTGGGGAAAACCCACATGGTGCAGTGAGAACCTGCAAGCTCCACACGGACGCAGGCCAATGAGTGATTCTTTTTTTAACATTTCAGTTAGAAGGATACAAAAGTTTATATACGGAAATAATTTTGCCTAATGAAATAATCAAAATAAGGAAACTCTATTTAAAAATTGGCCTCAGTCCATTTTGATTTTAGAGGTACAATGTGGAAACAGTCCCTTCGGCCCACTGAGTATTCCGACCAGTGATCACCCCGTACACTAACACTATTCTGCACACTGGGGGCAATGTACACTTTACAGAAACCAATTAACCTACAAACCTGTACGTCTTTTAGAGTGTGGGAGGAAACTGGATAATAGACAATAGACAATAGGTGCAGGAGTACGCCATTTGGCCCTTCGAGCCAGCACTGCCATTCAATGGCTGATCATCCCCAATCAGTACCCCGTTCCTGCCTTATCCCCATACCCCTTGACTCCGCTATTTTTAAGAGCCCTAAATGGACAATAGGTGCAGGACATTAGGAGCACCTGGAGAAAACCTCCGTGGTCACAGCAAGAATGTACAAACACCATACAGACAGCATCCGTAGTCAGAATCGAACCCGGGTCTCTGGAGCTGTAAGGCAGCAATTCTACCACTGTACCACCGTGCCCACCCCCTTTAATCAAAGGTAACCAAGAAGAACCTTAATAATGGAATTCTCTCCCATAAAAGGCTGCGGACACTTATTCTTTTGGAGCTTTCAAGACTAATAATTTTTATTTAGAAAAGAATTTCAAGGGGTTTGGAACCAAGGTGAGCACGTAGATTTGAGGTAGAAATATATAGCGAATTCCAAATAAAGTGACTAATAGATGAACTAATATTCATAGGAATACAGCACCTTTTTTAAATCATCCAAGAAGTGTGGGCTTTATAGGCTGAGCCTGCATTTAACTGCCATTGCCAAGTGGCCTTGGGAAGAAGGTGGGATCTGCCTACTTGAACTGCTTTCAGTTGTGGGGTGTGAGGGAGACCCATGATTTTGATTCAGTGAACGGTGATATATTGTCAAGTTAGGATGGTGCATGGCTTGGTGGGCAACTTCTATCTGGTGGTGTTCCCATGATGTGCCACCCTTCTCCTTCTAGTTAGTAGAGGTTGTAGGTTTGCGGGGTGCTGTCTGAAGAGAATAGGTGAGTGGCTGCAGTGCATCCTGTATCCAGTGCAAGTTGCTGTCTGAAGAAAGGTCCATCCGAAACGTCATCCATTCCCTTTCTCCAGAGATGCCACCTGTCCCGCTGAGTTACTCCAGTATTTTGTGTCTACCGTCGGTGTATAACCAGCATCTGCAGTTTCTTCCAACACAAGTTGCAGTTACTGTGCGTTGGTGTGGAATGAGCGAATGGTTATGGACGAGGTGCCTATCAAGTCTTTGGGTTAGGGAGTAGGTTAGAAATCCTGATATATTATATCTTCACGATCACCAAGCAACACCGCTTCACTGTCATTCTGTCAGTGATTCCCCTCCGCCATCCTTCAATAATGATTCACTGCACTCCCAGTTGTCAAGTGATTGTTGTTTTTTGAGTTTGTTTAAAGTACTTGTGCAATAATGGAACATTTGCTAATACACGCAATCTTTACTGAACATTAATTTCCACAAAATGCTGAAAAGTTAATTACTGAGTCAGTTGCATAAGCAGCATGATCATAAAAGATAATTATCTCAGAAAATATTGTTGACTACATTGCAGCAAAACTCTTAACTATATCGTGAAATGCACGAGATAGACACAAAATGCTGGAGTAACTCAGGGGGTCAGGCAGCATCTCGGGTAAAGAAGGGTCTCAACCCGAAATATCACCTATTTCTTTTCTCCAGAGATGCTGCCTGACCCGCAGAGTTACTCCAGCATTTAATGTCTATCTTTGGTGTAAACCGGCATCTACAGTTACTTCCTACACGTTTCAGCAACCTCTCAATATTCTAATCATTCTCCAAAAAAAAACACATCATGATGTATCCTGGATGCGAATGCACATGATCTGCATAGGATTGTGTTTCAAAAGAGAAAAATTTGAATCAAACTTTGTGATAATCTGAACAGATTAGTTGCATAACTATTGCCAATGAGGTGAAATCCATCATTTCAAATCTATTTTACTAAATCAACTCAAAAATGATTAATGTCATTTTACACAGAAAAATATACTTTCTACACGTTTTTCTACACTTGATGAAAAACACCAGGGTAAATAGGCTGGGACCTAAATAGGCAAATAAACAAATAAGACCTGTTCTGGTTTGATCAGAAAATGTCCAAGGGAAATTATCCAGATGATATCCCAAAACAACTTAAAATTAATTTATTCCAAGACATAATAGCAATTCTATATGCGATTTTGTTGCTGTGAAATATATAACTTTGGGTGATTTTAAAGTCATAGGAAACAGGCCCTCTGGCCCAGCTCATCCATATTAGCCAAGATGTCCCATCTAAAGTTGATCCATTCGTTCTCATTTTGCCCATATTCCTCTACACCTATCCTATCCACACACCTCTGCAAATGCTTTTTAAATGATGTTAAAAGGTTCCTTTTAAATCTTTCCTCTCTCACCTTAAACCTTGTTCCCTATCTTGGGCTGGTGGGGGGTAAAAACCTCTGCATTTACCCGATTTATTCATGTCATGATCTTATACACCTCTCTATAGTTTATGTCTTCAAGTCCTGGCAACACATGCATATATCTTCTCTGCTTTCTTTCAGCATAATGGCATTTTCCCTATAGCAGGGTTACCTAAACTGAATGCACTGCTCTAGGTTCGAAACTGCTCTGGCAGGTAAGCCAATTTTGTTTTCAGGAACGGGCCGCTGCGGTACAGCTGACGGGCGCAGTCTGTGCTGCTGCCGCTGTTGGAGCTCCGAACGGGAGCAAGCGGCCGGATTTGGAGGCCGCCGTGGAGGCTCCGTAAGAAGCCAGCGGGGTACAATATTGCGGCTGCCGGCGCAGCCAGGTCAGCGACCGCTGCAAAGGATTAGCAGCAGCCGGGGTTTTTTTAAACTAGCCGCAGCCAGGACAGCAACCGCCATGGAAGCTCAGCTGCTGGGTCAATATTCGCTGTGGGGGTTTTTTCCACAGCACCTAGCAATAAAAAAATAGCTGCTGCCGGCTGAGGTCGGTTCAGCATATGCTGTAGAGCATCGTACAGTGTATGCTCTATAGGGCAGCTATAAATAGAGCTGGCTGCTTATAATAGCGGTTGCCGCTCGGACACGTTTGTGACTATCGTAGCAGAATAGGGCTCCACTGGAGCAGGCGGCTGTTCGGAGCATCTTACGGGCAATGCCTGTACAGATTGATGCTCCGAAAGGGAGTCAGCCAGAGGCCTGAGGAGGCAACACCTGGTTCAGGGTTGCGTTCTATTTCCTCCCCTAAGAAACTCCATTGAGGCTCCAGAAAGGAGCTCATGTCTTAGGAATCCTTTTGAGCTGTGTCTATCAGACACCTGTGGGAGCAACACCTGGTTTAGGGTTGCGTCATGATAATTTCCGCTCATTAGAGGGGACTGTTGGAGATTTGTTTATAAGTGACTCCAACTATGTGGATATCGATAAAGCAATCGAACCCCTGATCTAATGGGGATATGCTTCTTTTTAATCATGTGAACAAACTATGCTCCGTGTACCGGAGACTCCAGCCATATGCCTGTGGCAACACCTGGCAGGGTTGTAGTATATCTCCCACTTGGTTGAGGGGAGTATCGGAAAGAGGTGACTACGATTATGATGCCGGCTCGACCGGGTCATATGGGGGCCAGAGGCCTGAGGAAGCAACACCTGGTTCAGGGTTGCGCTCTATTTCCTCCCCTGAAATACTCCGTTGAGGCTCCAGAAGGGAGCAAGGACTCGGAGTCACTAGCAGGTGCAACCTGTCTGGTAAGTACAATAAATAATGATGATTTATACCAGTAGCAGAGGACCGCGGCAGTGCGAAAAGCAGACGGCCATCGTTTCCACTTCGGAGTCGCTGGCAGCGCCGGTCTGCACAGCTAGTTCCGATTCGGCTCCTAGAGGGAGCAGCTTGGCAACCCCGGGTCGGGGCAAAGCCAAAGCCAAGTCTGTGAGACAAGTCCTGTCGTACGATTCGGGACAAGAGGATTCTGTCCCCACATCTCCCCTCCATTGAGTCTGTCCAAAGCAAGCGTTGTCTGCGGAGGGCGCTCAGCATCGCCAAGGACTGCTCTCACCCCAACCATGGACTGTTTAACCTCCTAACATCCGGGAGGCGCTATAGGTCTCTCCGTTGCTGAACCAGCAGGTCGAGGAACAGCTTCTTCCCGGCGGCTGTCACTCTACTCAACAACGTACCTCGGTGACTGCCAATCACCACCCCCCCCCGGACATTTATTATTATTTATTCAAATATTTGCTATGTCGCTCTTCCAGGCAGATGCTAAATGCATTTCGTTGTCTCTGTACTGTACACTGACAATGACAATTAAAATTGAATCTGAATCTGAATCTGAATCTATGGCAGATGTGTTTGTCTCAATTGGAACATCTGATGGATCAGATAGTGGCACAAAATATGCTCCGTGTTATGGAGGCATGCACAGGCAGTTCGAGTCATACGCCTGTGGCAACACCCGGTTCAGGGTTGCAATATTCCTCCTACTCGGATGAGGGGAGTGTCGGAGATCAGTATGGAGCTGACTCAGAATATGAGTATGTGCCTGAATCCCATAAGGAAGAGCTGCCTGTTCTTGCCTCTAAATTTGCTGTTCCCTTGGGGACAGGCAAGCCACTACAAGAGGAGTTGGCCAGCAGCATCCGCTACCTAACATCACACCAGTTGAAGGAAGATGTAATGCTGGAAACGGCTGGGAGATATCCCAGTCTGGGAAATTGCAAAGCTCCAGCAAGGCCTGTAGGTCGAAGAAGTAGTCTGTTCCATTCAGCTCAGGAATGCTGGCAGGCGTGCCTTGCACAGCAATATCACTTTTGGAAGCGAGCTGTTGGCAAGCATGGGGCTGAAGATGTGGTCAGACAGGGTCTGCAAATGGAACTTCGCTGAAGCTCCAACAAGCAGGTCGACCCGGGTTCAGAGATGCTGGCAGGTAAGGTCTTTTTATTAACCACCGTAAAACTCCGAAATTGAGCAGTCTGTCGGCCCAGGTTTGGATTTACTGGCAGCATGGGCTGTCTAGTATCTTTTCACTGTCTCTGGAGTAGACAGATTGATGCAGAGATATTGGCAGGGTGCCTTGCACACTAACTTATGTAATTTCCAAGTAGGAACAGCTTGGTTACTCTGGTTCAGGGAAGACCATCCTGGAACTGGCTGACCATATGGTTCATATTGATGAGGGAAGCACTGCCTCAACATCTGTGATTGACATTATCAGGCTGCTCAGTAGAGTGAAGTAGTTGAAGTCTCCCTTAACACATGGTTAAAATTCTGCTCAGTTAGTGCAGTTGCCAGTTCATTGAAAAGATCATTGCCACCCTCTCTGGGATAGGTAGCTACTAGCAGGAAGCCGGTCTGGCATATAGTATTTTATCTGACCTGCAGGTTCATGTTGTGAATCAAAAAGATATATAAAATCTGTAGGCTTTCAATCCCAGTATTCCTGATTGAGTGGCTGGCCGAAGAGATTGTGTTGCGCACACTGACGACTCAGACAGGTGGTTTCAGTCAGAGGACTGCAAAGCAATTCCTGGTTCAGGCTTGCATTAGGCTAATTTCCACTCTGAGGAAGAACGCTGAGGATTTGTGGTGACTCTAATAGTCAAGAGTTGACAGGGAACTCGTATTCCCACATCAAGTGGATACGGTGTTTCAGCTCTAGTCATAAGGTCGTGATTATATGTTATCAATGAATTGAATGAATAACTAGATAATGCATCCTCCATGGCAAGAGAAGCTAAGAAATCTCCGTCCGTATGGTCAATAGAGGAACGGTAGTTCCAGTGGGATCAGTGACATCTCACAGAGAAATAGTAGTTGGCTCAAGAACAAAAAGGAGTATATTTCTGATATTTCTCAAGATTGTAGGAACATGGAGCATGCCAAATCAGGTTAGGATTTGGCTAATCTGATCATGTGTTTGGTTACCCAGTTTGAGATGGATGATTGGCTTTCAGCAATTTAACTGATTCAGAGAATCAATCTTGAAGTGCCATATCTATGCACAAGAGGCACAGATATATTTAATATAGCCAGTGGTGGAAGCTAATGCTGCCCTACTCAGATCAAAGGGCATTGTGTCATCAAGTTTTAGATGACATGCAAAATTTGCAGCTGATAAGACATAGGGGTTTATCAGTAGATACCTCTTACGATATTAAGGATGAGGCAACATGAAACTTAATTGTGCCAACTTTGCCTATTCATTCAAGCCATGGTAAGGCGGCTAAAGAAGCTCCTATTTACTCGAAGTCATGAGTGATGGCTGGTGCAGCCTTTTTTCTCGGGCAGCTAGCTCTCCACAATTGTATGGGAAATTTGTGAACAAGGTATGTGAGTTAATTTTAAACCGAAATAACCGAGGTTTGTGTTGCTTTCAGTTTGGGCTTAGAGAAATTATTATGTGATAGCACAATTAACATTGCTTGTGCTGTTTTGTCATTTTTTATATTCCATAAGTAGGACAATAAATGATTGGCTATTCACAGGCTGTTCACTTACGTTACGCAAGGTGTTTTATATATGACCGCTCTAAAAGCCTGCAGTCATCGTAGTGTGCTATGTATATCAGTAAATTATTATGCAGATATTCATCTACTATATTCCTAATGGGAGCAGTATCTTTAAGTTGATTATGCTTTTAGCAACTGATTTCAGCACATAGTACACAGTCTTTACTCAATCTCTGGCTCGGTCTCTGGGTCATAACTGACATTAGGGTAGCTTGTTATGGGAATAATCTCATAAAGCAAAACGGGCATGGTTGCATAATTTGGAGTTGTCAGCATACCCTCCAGATCGGAGATTGGGGGTGTCATTATGTATACAGGGGTACACTGAGCTTGCTAGTACCTATGAGATAAAAGATAGTTTCTTCATTGTTATTTAATAGTCTCTCAAGAGATTGCTGGTGGCTCATTAGCAGCCAATAGAATGGATATTTCCCTTTCATCATACAGCAAGAGGCTTACATAGTGCGTGTTCAGAAGTTATACAATTTGGTTGAATATGTCTGGATATTTGCAGATAGAATTCTGAACAGGGTTGCATGAGTTATTGTCTAACTCAAAGCCAATTGGGACTATGGTCCAATTAACAGCAATGGCCATGTATGCAAGTTAGCATCATGTTGTCAAGTCAAGTCAAGTCAAGTCAAGTTTATTTGTCACATACACATACGAGATGTGCAGTGAAATGAAAGTGACAATGCTCACGGACTTTTGTGCAAAAGACAAACAACAAAACAACCAAATAAATTATAAACACAATCATAACACACATATTCTTTTACATAATAAATAATAGAAGGAAAAACGTTCTGTAGAGTTAGTCCCTGGTGAGAAAGGCGTTTACAGTCCGAATTGCCTCTGGGAAGAAACTCCTTCTCAACCTCTCCGTTCTCACTGCATGGCAACAGAGGCGTTTGCCTGACCGTAGCGGCTGGAACAGTCCGTTGCAGGGGTGGAAGAGGTCTCTCATGATTTTGTTTGCTCTGGAGTTGCACCTCCTGTTGTATAGTTCCTGCAGGGGGGTGAGTGAAGTTCCCATAGTGCGTTCGGCTGAACGCACTACTCTCTGCATAGCCTTCTTGTCCTTGGCAGAGCAATTCCCGAACCAGATGGTAATGTTCCCGGACAAGATGCTTTCCACCGCCGCTGCGTAGAAGCACTGGAGGATCCTCGGAGACACTCTGAATTTCCTCAATTGCCTGAGGTGGTAAAGACGCTGCCTTGCCTTACTCACCAGTGCTGAGGCGTGTGATGACCATGTCATATCCTCAGAGATGTGGACTCCCAGATATTTAAAACAGTTCACCCTATCCACAGGATCCCCATTTATACTCAATGGAGTGTACGTCCTCGGATGATGTGCCCTCCTAAAGTCCATGATCAGCTCCTTCGTTTTTTTGATGTTCAAGAGGAGGCTGTTCTCCTGGCACCAGAGTGCTAGATCAGCCACCTCCTCCCGGTAGGCCTTCTCATCATTGTCTGAGATCAGGCCCACCACCACAGTGTCATCAGCAAACTTAATTATTGAGTTGGAGCTGAACCTAGCCACACAGTCATGTGTGTACAGGGAGTACAATAGGGGGCTGAGGACGCAACCCTGGGGCGATCCTGTGCTCAGGGTGAGGGACTTCGATGTATTCCCTCCCATCTTGACTACCTGGGGCCTGGCGGTGAGAAAGTCCAGGACCCAGGCACACAGGTTAATAACCCATGACGTTTTACCATTTATGGTTTTATCTGTTTAAGTGTTTCACACACAGATTGGGTTACGGCATGAAACCACATAGCTTTGAAGGCTTCACGTAGCCACTCACATGACTTCAAAATAAAATAGAAAGATTAAGCGAGAACTTACTGTTTGAAGTTTGATCTTTATTTTCTGAGAAGTTGAAGTGAGGGAATATGTGCCCTCCACTCCCAACCCTGATTCTCATAAAAGATCATCCGGCAACTCTGGTCTCATTAGTCTTTCTATAGTTTAAGTTCTGCAACTGGGGTCTGTGGTTTCATACAGTTGCTCTGAAGATGCGCATGCGGGCTGGCGGGCTCTTCACGTATTCCCTCACTTTAACTTCTCATAAAATAAAGATCAGACTTCAAACGGAAAGTTCTCGTTTGATTTTTCTATTTTCCTTCCTTTCCGTGCATTGGACATTGGATTTAATAATCAAATTGAAATTTGCTTTACTAAATGATTTGAGCGTGGATGTTAGTCAGAAATATATAAACTGTTTGACAAACATTTATATCACACAATCTCAAATTATGGATGGATCATAAAATAATTTAGGGAGATGAGAAGCAAAAGTAAAAAAAAGTAAAAGTTAATGGGGGATTAACGTATGACGAAAAACATATGAAGATTTTCGTATGACGAAAAACATTTGATGAAAAGTATTGACCAGAAGCAGAATTATTACATTTACATGGCCTCAGTGCTTGCAATGTTTTAATAAGTTGATTTAATTTGCTTTAGTGTTGCACAAAGTATATTGTAAAATAGAGTTGAGTTTTTTGTTGTTCTTTGTACGTTTTCATACCTCTAGTTTCCCTCTCCCTGACTCTCAGACTGAAGAAGGGTCTTGACCCGAAACGTCACCTATTTCTTTTCTCCATTGATGCTGCCTGACCTACTGAGTTACTCCAGCATTTTGAGTCTATCTTTGGTGTAAATCAGCATCTGCAGTTTCTCCCTATACATATATAAGTAGAGTATATTGTTCTATAACAATAAGTTATTAATTACAATGCCTCTTGACACTGAAAGGGTAATCATTATAGGAAATAATTCAAATATGAAGACATTTAATTGCAAATATATTATACAGACCAGAGTTGTATCATGACTTCCAATAATATGAGCAAGATTTATTAACATGTAAGGAATAGTTACTGTATTAATGCCTATTTAGCAGTTTAAGGTCATATTCATGTGTTTTTAGCAGTTTTGGTATAAGAAAAAACAAATTCTCATGGCACAGTTCAATTCGTCCAGTGGTTATGTGAGTATGGATTTGCCAGAGCTATCTTCCCCCAAAGTACCCAGAGGCTTGTGTAGACAGAACAGCTGATGGCAGCAGCTGCCCAGTTTGTGGAGCAAGCTGCTGATTTTCATTGCAGGGAGGTGCGGTGTTGTCGAGGGCTGATGCAACCTATAATCCTGTGGCCATTTGCGTCATTTTTACTTTATCGCTGATCATTTTCCAAGAATGTCACTGCCAAGAACCATCTTCCTCTCTTGTTGCTTTAGGTTTAACCATCAAGGTTCCAAGGCAAGCACCTGGGGTTAAAATGTGCATTCATTCTTCATACTGTCAGCCAAGGAGAAGGAACAGTCATCTCCAGGCACGCCAAAGGACTTTTTGGTGTAGTTGAAGCTGAAGGCAAGGGAACGCATGACTGCAGGCTTTCCACAATGGATCAGGAAAGCGAATTAACACAAATAAATATGTCTTTTGCAACAATCCAATCTTCTAGGGTTTCATTGCAAGTTCATTGTGCCTGGTTTATGTACCGCTAATTCAGAAACATTAAGGATTGTGTCTACTGGTCATTGAACCAGAAAAAGCGTAGACACAGCCAACCAATTTAAGATGTGGACAATTGAAACACATGCATGGATGAGTTACAGTACGAGAGTTCACTATTATGAGGTGCAGCAACAGGAATGCACCATGTAGAGCTAGAACAGGGAGATTACCATGGTGAGGCACACCACTGTGGGAGCTGCAAAGTACAGCAGTATGATTTACTACATGTGAGGCCCAGAGGTGCGAAGAACGCACAAACAAGAATGCAGGCTTTATGAAAATTTCAAAAGCGTGGATTAACTGCGGATCAGGCAGCATCTCTGGAGAACATGGAGAGGCAACGTGTCTCGAAGGCTCCCGGTCCGAAACGTCACCCATCCATGTTCTCCTGGGATGCTGCCTGACCTGTGTTACTCCAACACTTTATGCCCTTTATTGTAAAATAGAATCTGCAGTTCTTTGCATATGGTATCGTATCTGTAATCATTTTAAAGAAGGAATAGTAGGAAATTAGCCTTCACACAATGGTTGACAAGAGGGACACATTAAGGTTCCCTGATGCAAGACGGGTGGTACAATGGTGCAGCGGTAGATTTGCTGCCTTACAGCGCTAGAGACATGGGTTCGATCCTGACCATGGGTGCTGTCTGTATGGAGTTTGCACATTCTTCCTGTGACTGCGTGGGTTTTCTTCAGGTGTTCTGGTTTCCTCCCACACACCAAAGACATGCAGGTTTGTAGGTTAATTGGCTTCTGTAAATTGTCCTTAGTGTGTAGGATAGAACTGGCGTACAGGTGATCATTGGTCGGCATGGACTCGGTAAGTGTACATCCAGCATTCATTGGACTATCAATTGACTGACTATGCCTTAGAAGGTACTTTGAACTGATACTCCTTTATCAATTCTTTTTCCAAAGGTACTTAAAAAACCTGGATCAATTTGGTACCATTATCAATCAAACCATGCATCCTTCTACAGCGGAACTGACGATCTTGGAAGGTGTATAACTTCACTTAATCGATATTTTCAGTGACATTACTGAAGACCCTACTGGATTTGTTTGTTGCAATCAGTAGGATCAATAGTTAATCTGCTGCTCACCATGGAACTAACATCATACTGTATGTTGCCATTTCAGTGTCCCTTGAGACCTCAGGCCAAATTACAGAGAATAGACTTTTAGATTTTTGAGATACACCACGGAAACAGGCCCTTTGGCTCACCGAATAATCCCGTACACTAGCACTATCCTACACACAAGGGACAATTATTTTTTTTTATTTACTGAAGCCAATTAACCTACAAACCTGTACGTTCTTTGGAGTGTGGGAGGAAACGGGCGCACCCCGGGAAAACGCACGCGGAGAACAGGCAAACTCTGTACAGATGCCACCTGTAGTCAGGATTGAACTCGGGACTCTGGCGTTGTTAGGCAGCAAGTCTTCTGCTGCGCCACTGTGCTGTCCTGGTAGGTGGACTGGCTGACTGCCCACCGGCAATACTGGCTGCTGTCATTGTGCTTGAAGTTTATCTCTATTTAATATGTAATCCCAGAACATCCTGGGATTAACAGTTCCTAGCATGACTCACTTACTTATAAACTCTATGAATGGTCACTTCAAAAGTAAATTTGTTAAGGCAAAATATTATTTGCATCTTCCAATTAATTTAAACAAAAACATTATTTTTATTACTAAAGATTTGTCCGAGTGTGTTTTATACAGAGCAGATGTTATGGTGTTATGGAAATGATTATTTAGTTATAGAATCATAGAGTGATATAGTGTGGAAACTGGCCCTTCGGCCCAACTTGCCCGCACCAGGAAACATGTTACAGTTACACTAGTCCCACCTGCCTGCGTTTGGTCCATATCCCTCCAAACCTGTCCTATCCATGTACCTGCTTCTTAAACGTTACGATAATTCCAGCCTCAACTACATCCTCTGGCAGCCTGTTCCATACACCCACTTTATGTGAAAAGGTTACCCCTCAGATTCCTTTTAAATTTTTTCCCTTCACCTTAAACGTTTGTCGTCTGGTCCTCGATTCACCAACTCTGGGCAAGGGACTCAAGTGCATCTGCCCGATCGATTCCTCTCATGATTTTATGCACCTCTATAAGATCACTCACTCTTCAACCTCCTGCGCTCCCAGCCTACTTAACCTTTCCCTGTAGCTCAGACCCTCTAGTCCTGGCAACATCCTCGTACCCTTTCCAGGTTGACAACATCTTTCCTATAAAGATTATACTTTTACAATTTTAAATATCAATTGTTATTGCGACTTCAGTAACATTATTTTTTTCTGGTTTATGATGTAAGGTATATTCCTTAAAATTATAGCATAATTGTTTAATTTTAAATATGACTATTTTTTAATCATTGACAAATATATCACCAGTAATAAAAACTCTTTCTCACATTCCCTGCACAGAAAAATTGTCTTTGTGGTAGAAATTTGCTGGAATTAATTAGTTGCTGTTTCCCAGCTGAGAAACATGGAACATAGTAAAGATTAACACACGAACAGGCCTTTCGACCAACAATGCCTGTGGTGAACATCAAACACTATCTGCCTGCATGTGATTCATTGCCTTGCATTTCTTGGGTATCCAAGTGTCTATCAAAAAGCTTCTTAAATGCCACTATTGAATCTGCTTCCCCCGCAGCGCATTCTAGGCACCCACCACTCTCTGCATGTAAAAAAAAAATCTTTAAAAATCTTAAGAGATGGTAAAGCTGCTGCTTCACAGCACCAGACTCCTGGGTTCGATCCTGGTCTTGGGTACTGTCTGTGTGGGTTGTGCATTTTTTTCCTGTGACCGTGTGGCTTTTCTCCTGGGGCCCAGGTTTTTCCTTAAAGACGTGCAGGTTTGTCAGTTAGTGGGCCTCTCTAAATTGCCCCAAGTGTGTAGGGAGTGGATGAGTAACTAGATAACACAGAGGTGTGTGAATGGATGATCAACGGTCGGCATGGACTCGCTGGATTAATGGGCCTGTTTCTATGTTGTATCTCTAAAAAGATCACAGGGGAGATGAGGAGTCAATTAAAATTGTTCTTTCCGAGGACTTTAGATGTTGTAATGAAAGGTAACATGCAACAATTGGACAACTAACCATTAGCAGTGCTTACTTGATGATTGATCATCATCATTGCTATTGAGGGAGTGCAGCGTAGGTTTACAAGGTTAATTCCTGGGGTGGTGGGACTGTCATATGCTGAGAGAATGGAGTGGCTGGGCTTGTATACTCTGGAATTTAGAAGGATGAGAGGGTATCTTATTGAAACATGTAAGATTATTAAGGGTTTGGACACGTTAGAGGCAGGAAACATGTTCCCGATGTTGGGGGAGTCCGGAACCAGGGGCCACAGTTTAAGAATAAGTGTTGTGGGTCTGGAATTCTATGTCTCAGAGGGCGGTTGAGGTCAGTTCTTTGGATACTTTCAAGAAATAGATAGATAGGGCTATTAAAGATAGCGAAGTCAGGGGATATGGGGAGAAGGCAGGAACGGGGTACTGATTGTGGATGATCAGCCATGATCACAATTAATGGCGGTGCTGGCTTGAAGGGCCGAATGGCCTACTCCTGCACCTATTGTCTATTGTCTCACTATCTAGGTACAATGCAATCTCCTCAATTCATTGTGGAATGGATAAAACACAAAGTGCTGGAGGAACTCCAGTATCAAGGTTGCCAGTGGGGCGAAGGGGTGAGGGGAGGCTGCAGTGGAGAGAATGGAGTGGCAAGAAGGGGGATTAAAGGGAAATGAGGGACTCAGAGATGGGAGATGAGCGTGCAAGGGAGGGGCATGGAGGAGGGTGACTAGGAGCGTGGGAGATAGTGGGAGAAATGGGTGCACACTGGGGTGGGTGGTGGGGCACACAGGGAAGAGAGAAATTATGGAATGAATGCTGAGGAATATCCATGATATACTTATAACAGCCTGGAGCATTGGCATTATTTTAATTGTGCCCAGAGGGATGGGCTTTGCAGTATGTGGGATGTCACGGCTATGAGGTGTACCAAGCAGGTTTACCATGCAGGAGCGAGGATATAATGAAACACAAAGCTCTAAAACTGGGTCTAAAGGGTTGAGAATAAGGACTGCAGAAGCTGATTTTTGTATCTGGGGAACTCAGTAGACCACAGCACAGCTCCAAAAAGGTCAGTGCAATTAGTTTAATTTAGTTTAGTTTTGTTTTGTTTTATTAAGTTTAGTTTAGATATACAGCATGGAAATTGGTCTTTCAGCCCACTGTGTCTGCACAGACCAGCGATCACCCGTTCACACTAATTCTGTGTTATCCCTCTTTCACTTCCTACACATAAGGGCAATTTACAAAAGCCAATTGAAGGGCCCGACCCACTTTCAAGGCCTAATTCACGACTTTTTTTACTCGTGGACGTTTTTCATCAGGCTAGAAAAATGGCCCGACCTACTTGATGCCACGAGTAGCTACGGCTAGCATCACGACCTACCTACAACCACCTACGACTTTATGATGACCATGCGGCGAGTATGAGTCAAGGGCAAACTTGGCAGAGGTTGTGAATTAGGTCGTGAAAGTGGGACAGGCCCTTAACCGACAAACCTGCATGTATCTGGAAGGTGGGAGGAAATCGGAGCTCCTAATGGAAATCCACACTGTCACAGGGAGAACGTGCAAACTCCATACAGACAGCACCCGTAATCAGGATCGATCCTGGGTCTTTGGTGCTGCAAGGCAGCATCTCTACCGCTGCACAATGTGTTGCCTCTAGCATTGTGAATTGCTGCTGTCTGAAGGTTCAGGAGGTGGGTCAGGAAGGCATTGAAGGCAGAGGTGTGGGTCCCAGGTCAAACAGGTGTTCACTGCAGCAGAGAATAATAAATGGAAAATATCTTATGTTCAGCATTTTCCATTAAAATTCACCATCCCAGCCCAGCGACTGGTGATGATACATTCCATTGAGAATAGTGCATTGAACCATTACAGCATTTTCCCCAGCCTCACCATCGAACCTGCTCCATAATCAGTCATTACACTCACTTGATCTATTGCAGACGCTGAGATTTAATGAGCTGATAGTGTGGGCAAGTCACAGTGTTCAGTGGTTAGTTCCAGAATATCACCTCATAGCTCAGCACCCATTGCCGGCAGTAACCAGGGTTAAGACCTCTCTTTTGAAGTGGAATTTCCCCGGGGCATAGGTTTAAGGTGAGATGGACAAAATTTATAGGAGATGTGCGGGACAGGTTGTTTACATAAAGAGTAACAGGTGCGGCACCTGTCGGCAGGCATATTGCACAGCGGTAGAGTTGCTGCCTTCCAGCGCCAGAGACCCAGATTCAATCCTGACCACAGGTGCTGTCTGTATGGAATTTGAAGTTCTCCCTGTGAACTTGTAGATTTTCTCCAGTTGCATCCAGATTTTACTCCAAAGACTTACAGGTTTGTAGGTTAATTGGCTTCTGTAAATTGTAAATTGTCCCTAGTGGGTTGGATAGTGCGAGTGTAAGATGTTATTGCTGCTCAGCGTTGACGCGGTGGGCCATAGAGCCTGTTTCTATTCTGTATCTCTAAAGTCTAACGGTGCCAGGAATGTGGTGCTCCCACCACATGGATATGCAGGGATTGGAGGGATATGGATTACATGCAGGAAGGGGAGATTGGTTTAACCTGTCATCATGTCCAGCACGGGCATTGTGGGCCGAAGGGCCTGTTCCTGTAGTATACTGATCTGTGCCCTATGTGCACTGTAAGACAAGAGATGATGCTGTACGGTGCACAGATGATACTGCCACACCTCGGTGGCACGGTGGGGCAGTGGTAACGTTGCTGCCTTACAGCACTTTTACAGTGCCAGAGACCCGGGTTCGATCTCGACTATGGGTGCTATCTATACGGAGTTTGAATGTTCTCCCTGTGACCGCATGGGTTTCTTCCGAGGTCTTCGGTTTCCTCCCACACTCCAAAGACATACAGGTTTGTAAGTTAATTGGCTTGGTATAAATGTACATTGCCCCTTGTGTGTGTTGGATAGTGTTCCTGTGCGGGGATTGCTGGTCTGTGTGGACATGAAGGGCCTGTTTCCGCGCTGTATCTCCAAACTAAACCAAACCTCTGATCTTGCAGTGTGGTTGCTATCAACCATTTCTGTGGAAACACAAAGGAAGGGAGTGCTTACGGCCATCACAACACCCTCTTGATACATTTTGTTTTAATTGCAGTCTGGAGGAGACCAACGGCATGGTTAGCTGGTGGTTATGTTTCTGGATGAGCTGACTGAAGTCTGGCCCATTCTTCAAGGGCATGAGTTTGAATCCCATTTGCCAACTGGAGGAGTTAAATTCATATAATTAAATTGGAAACACCCAAAAAAAAGCATGTTTTAATAGCAGCGGCAGTAACACCACAGGCCTGCTGTACAAAATCAATCTGGCTGGCTGATATCCTTCAGGGAATAACATTTCCATTCCCTAGCTGGCCCATTTGAATGCATTCTTGGCCTCTACTGAAAATAGCCTTTTCAGTAGAGGCTATTAGGGACTGGCAACACATGCTGTCCATGTGTCCAAAGGCATGTCCTGTGAACAAGTAAAAACAATGTATTTGACTGAGTACATTCCATTATACAAATGTGTGTATGCTGCCCAGCCAAAGTATAGACTGACTACGTGTCTGAAGTCAATAGATGATCAAGCTGCAAATAAAGGGGTGGTTCACCACCTGCATTTCTGTCCACCTGTAGAAGCAAACGTTTTAGATTTACTTCCACCAGACAGGTATGATCTTTCAGATTTAGACTTTAGACTGTAAACTTTAGAGACACAGCGCTGGAACAGGCCTTTCGGCCCACTGAATCTGTGCTGACCAGCCACACCAGCTGACCAGCTACACTAGCACCGTCCTACACACTGGGGACTATCTGTACAATTTTTACCAAAGCCAATTAACCTGCAAACCTGTACGTGTTTGGGATGTGGAAGGAAACCGGTGCACCCAGAGAAAAGCCACGCGGTCCCAGGGAAAACTGCACAGACAGCACTCGTCATCTGAATTGAACCTGGGTCTCTGGCGCTAACAGACATCAATTCTAATGCTGTGCCACTGTGCCACCCCTTGATAAAATAGATGAGAAAGTGGCTGCAAATAAAGGGATGACTAGAGGTATTGGTTCTCCACCTGCATGCCTCTCCCCAGTAGAAGTAAACGTTTTAGAATGATTTTCTCCAGATGGCCATGCGGTTTCACATTTGCCGTGCTCCCACCAATCATTACATTTCCTCTCTTATTTTGAATTTCCTCCACCAGCTATCAGAACTAGGCTATCATCATTCTGTCTCCTGAAGCGTGCAATTGCTTTTTCATTGTGTTCTGTCCTTTTTCAAGTACAAAAACATACTGCTTTCACCGGGAGCTCAGAATCTGTTTTGCATCATTGAAAATGTCGTTTGGAAACTGAAACCTGTGCCATTCATGTATCTGCTCTGGTGGAGTTTCAATTTCCCAAATATTAACTAGGATTGCCTTGGCATTAACGATTCAGAGGAGATGATTTTTTTTTAATGTATCCAGGAGAGCTTTTTGATGCGGTGGGCAGATAGTTTAGTTTAGTTTAGAGATAAAGCCCAGAAACAGGCCCTTCTGCCCCTCAAGTTTGTGCCGATCAGCGATCCCGTATACTAGCACTATCCTACACACTAGGGACAAATTTTACCGAAGACAAATAACTTACAAACCTGTACATCTATTGAGTTTAGGAGGAAACCGGAATACCTGGAGAAAACCCACGTGGTCACAGGGGGAACGTACAAACTCCGTAGAGATAGCACCCATAGTCGGGATCAAACCCCGTCCATTTCATCCACATCAGGAATGGAGCTGCATGATGGCGCAGCGGTAGAGCTACTTCCTTAGAGCACCAGAGATTTGGGTTCGATCCTGACTACAGGTGCTGTTTGTATGGAGTTGTGATCTGTGTGGGTTTCCTTTGAGATCTTCGGTTTCCTCCCACACTCCAAAGACGTACAGGTTTGTAGGTTAATTGGCTTGGTATAAATGTAAATTGTCCCTAGTGTATGTAGGATAGTGTTAGTGTACAGGGATCGCTGGTCGGTGCAGACTCGGTGGGCTGAAGGGCATTTTTCCTCGCTGTATCTCTAAACTAAACAAAAGGTGTTGCCTGGCCCACTGTGTTCCGGCGGTACTCTGAGTTTTGCTTCTGTCAGAAGCTTCTACCTTGAATCCTCCAGAATCCTCACACCAGCCTTTCACAAGGCAGTCATACTGGGAACATCTTGTAATTATGTAAATGAGGCATTCTTCAAAGAATGGCCTGAAACTTTGCTGGCCACCCCTGAGGTTTGAAATTCGGAGAACCTCCCTGAAACTTTCCATGGAAAAAAAACCCTAGATTAATTGAAGTTCCATCATGGGTGAAGTGAGGGATTTAAACAACTGTATGAAACCTTTAGTTAATTCAAACATTACGTTATTGCGAGGTAGTGAATATACTAATCAAACCTGTTTAAAAACTTGTACAGCTGCCAACTTATAACTAAAGACCAATTCAGTTGTTCTTGCCATTCTGAAGTCTGTTCATTCCCATTTGCAAATGGAAGACTGTGAAGCAAATATTTATAATTATTTTAATTATTTTGTAACGTATTCTTCATTCCCTTATGGAAGATCGGGCCAGTTACCATTTTATGCATTCAAGGATGGCATGAATTTAAAAGCCGCTGTTTAATAGTTTACCAGTGGGATCCTGCTTACTGTAACATTGTGCCTGCACAGGTTCACCTGCAAAAGCTTTAATCCTTTGTGAGTGAAATAGGTACGTGATCCCGTGCATGCCAATTGTGCAGTGTGACCTCTAGTGGAGTCATTCTGTCTTACAGCAAGGACATGGTTTGCACTGAATTACAGGCTGTAGTTTATTTTTAATTAAAGCCACTAATGACAGTAATCTGTACATTACTGATGATAATTCCAAGCTTTGCCACTTTTTTTTGTTATCAAAATAAAACATTATGATAATACTCATGTTCATATCTGAAGCACAACTCTCTTTCGCCACAAAGCTGATTACATTTTAGTTCTTGTGGCTACTGGTACTAAGTCACTTCCCGAAACTCATCACCCATTAATTTAAAGATCTGCAAAATAATTCCTTGAAAAGAAACATCAGCAATAATTTTATGGGCCAATGCTGATCGTAAGTCTCTCCTCATTTCATTGAACATAGAATGCTCAGACAGAGCAAATACTGTATCATCAACAGTAGCCTGTAGTACCATTGACCCGCCTGGGTCAGCAACGATAACTAAATCTGTTATACAGGATTGATTTCTAAATGAGACCAGCACGATGATGAAATTTAATTCAAAGGCATGTCCACTTGTTTTCTTCTTGATTTGAAAGATAATCCACTTACCAATGCATTTAGTTTAGAGATACAATGTGGAAACAGGCCATTCGACCTAGCGACTCCATGCCAATCATCGATCACCCTTACACTAGTTCTATGTTATCCCACTTTCACATCCGACACACAAGGGGCAATTTTTACAGAAGCCATTTAACCTACAGACATGTATGTCTTTGGATGTGGGAAGAAACCAGAGCACCCGGAGAAAACCCACGAGGTCACAGGGAGAACATACAAACTCCGCACAGACAGCACACGTAGTCAGGATCGAACCCGAGTCTCTGGCGCTGTGAGGCAGCAACTCCACAGCTGTGCCAATGTGCTGACCCATTGTTCAGTAACTGATGCATGTAGGTTTCAGGGCTCATCTTGTAGATGGTTGTTGTTTGTTGTTGTTTGTCCCTCGTAGTCGAAGAATACCATGACTTCAGTGTTTTTGTTTGTAGGTAGACAAGTGGCAGACCTCACTCAATAAAGTGTTGAGGACTCAAGGGCCTCAGCTACAGGGACCAGTTGAGCAGGATAGTACTCTATTCCATGGAGCGTAGGAGGATAAGGGGTAATCTTATAGAAGTGTACAAAATCGTGAGAGGGATAGATTGGGTAAGCGCACAGAGTCGCTGGCCCAGAGTGGGGAGACCACTCTGAGAACCAGAGAACATAGTTTTAAGGTGAGGGGGAAAAAATTAATAGGAACCTGAGGGGTAACTTTTTTACAGAAAGGATTGTGGGTAAATGGAACATGAGGGTATATGTGGGTAAGTTGGGCCGATGGGCCAGTTTCCACACTGTATGACTCTATGAATCTATACGTTCAATACAACCAAGCTTCCAACCACAGCAAGGACAGACCATACTTCATTCAACGTCTCCACGGTTGAATGTCAGTAAGATTTTGTAATGCACATTCAAAGTTTGTTACCATCAGACGTTGACTCTCTGGAGAACTCTGACTAGAATTACTGAGTTATTGGTGAAGATAGTTTTAATTATTTATACCCCACAGGATGTTTATTTTCTCAATTAAATAAATTTTCCTTGTAATTGTTAACGGGCTGGGAGAAGAGTGTGTCTACAGATAAAAATCATTGTTAAACACCAAAATGGAATGCAGCATACAACAAAACTGGGCAAATGGGGGAGGAGGAGGGGCGGGGAAGGGAGAACAAAGGAGGACACACAGATACTTTGTAACTTTGTAAGTGCCCTTTAAGTGGTGACTATTTGCATTCCCTGGGTAGACATAAATGCTGGAGAGACTCAGCGGGTGAGGCAGCATCAATGGAGCGAAGGAATAGGTGTCGTTTTGGGTCGAGACCCTTCTTCAGACCTTGCATACCTTGAGAATTCACGCAAAGAATTTCACAGTGACTTGTCACATCTGACAATAAAATATTCAATTCAACTCAATTCAATTCAAGTAATCCTGTGTAGAAGAGTCCCAACTCGACCTAACCTGTCCATTCCCTCCACAGATGATGTGTGAGCCATTGAGCCACTCCAGTACTTTGGGCTTTCCTGAAGATTCGTGCATCTGCATTTCTTTGCGTCTCCACAGACCTCATATTTTGCTGTCTTCTGAAGGCAGCATTCTTTATCATTGTGAATTTTATAACATCACAATTTCAAATTTCCAAAATGGCTTTCAATGCCCTGGATATTTGTGCCTCCTTCAGATTTGCATGTTATTAATGATTTATTTTCACAAACAAAAGAAAGGACTAATACCCATTATCTGCCGCCTAATCTATGCGCCCGTCACCATTTAATTACTTGTATTCAGTCTCCGAGTCAATTTTGAATTGTTATTTTTTTTTCTGTTATTTCTCCTTTCGAGGTCCCTGAGGAAGATGTACGTGCTTTCTAGTTTGTTTGAACATGGGGAAGAGGCAACAGAACAAACTATTGTACTCGGAGCTTACTTTCTATGAACGGAAGAGAATTCGAGGTCATTTTACCTTTTGGAGGATTCACAATAAGAATGTAGGGGGAATATTTTGTCCATACAATTTGAGAGAGAGATGTAGCATGGAAACAGGCCCTTTAGCCCAGCGAGTCCACACTGCCCGTCAACCACCCGTTAGTATAGTCCTATACAAATCTAATCCAACTTTATTCTCTCCATATTGTCATCAATTCCCTCCAGATTCTGCACCTACTCATCCACTCACCTACACCCAAAAAACCCTTGACGTTGGCCAATGAACCAAACAAGCCACACGTCTTTGGGATGTGGGTGGAAACCGGTGCACCCGGAGGAAACCCATGCAGTCACAGGAGAACGTGCAAACGCCACACAGATAACACTCTAAGTCAGCATTAAACGTAGGTCTCTGGTGCTGTGAGCTAGCAGCTCTGTAGCATTTGGGAAATATAAGGGCAGGAAGTTTGGTCTTTTGCTTGTTTGGTGGAAAATAACTGAAAATATTTGTTTCACTGGAATTATATCATTAGATCAAAAATGCAATTATTTATCTAAAGGCTGTTCTGTTTCATTTTCAGAAACAAATCTTGCATGCAAAGAAATAGTAAGATTAAACGAGAACTTACCAGTTTGAAGTTTGATCGTTATTTTATGAGGAGTAACGTTGAGGGATTACGTGAAGAACCCCGCCAGGACGCATGTGTGTCATTCTTCAAAGCAGCGGTGTGAAATCACAGATAACTGTAATGACTAAACATAGTAAGATTAGAGAAGAGATACCAGTTGAGTATATGATCAAGGGTGGGAGCGGAGGGCATGTAATCCCTCAACGTTACTCCTCATAAAATAACGATCAAACTTCAAACTGGTAAGTTCTCGTTTAATCTTACTATTTTACTTCGGAGTCATGTGAGTGACTACGTGAAGATTTTAAAGCTCTGTGATTTCATGCCGTGGAAACAAGTCCATGCATCACATCTACCTTGATTATGGGGAGACTAGTGTTAACATCATTAGACATCAATACAATATTGAAAACCCAACGATAAATATATTAACACCAAATTATAGCCCCTATTTATGGGGTAAATTATATTACAGAACTTAAATTTGTTTCTGCAAATGTTCCAGGTTCAATGACTGGTTTGTTATAAAATCGTTGGAAAGTTTTCTCCGTTGACCATCCTGCTGTCTTGAGGATTTGGTCCATAGGAACATCCAACTTCATAGCTGCCGATGTAGCGGCAGCCCTGCTGAAGTGAGATTTAAAATGCTAGTGTCTACTCCAGCCTTTATTAGGACATGTTTTAGCCTTCTAGAGATGGTCTGGACTGTCACTGTTTTGAGTGGCTGTTTGTAGCTGATTAAAAGTGACAATTCTTTCCCTCTGATGATCTTAGTATACTCCATATATAATAGTAAGTGTGTTACAATACAGAGACAATCATCTGTCGGGTAGGCCCTGAATTCTGTTTTTAGGCCTGCTGACCCCTGTCTGTTTTGTTTGACTAATTCATTGAAGTGAAACGTTAAATTTCCAGATGAAATAGTCATGTTGGCCAGCCTTAGTTTCTATAGTGACTGGACGTTTTGTGCCGTGACCAAGGCCATCAGCATGACTGTTTTCATAGTCAGTTTCTGGAGGGACAGAGCTGTAGCTGGAGACCAGTTTCTTAACATGGTCAGTACAATGCTCACATCCCATATTTGGGTGTATCTGGTTCTTGGGGGATTAACATTAAAAATGCCCCTCATGAGTTTGGTTACCAGGGTGTGTCCCAACAGAATGCCGCTCTGCTCCTTGCCGCAGGTATGTTGACAGAGCACTTCTGGCGCAGTTGATGGCACTATGACTGAGCCTCTCATCGTAATGGAGGCTTGCCAGGAATTCCAGAACAGACGGGATGTTCATAGATCTGTTGGTGATGTTTATTGTTGTGACAGTACTTCCCATTTCTTGATGACACCAAGTACTATTTTTTGGAGGACTGTCTGTGGGCCGCTGAAATAATATCCACTGTTCGGTCCGTTAGTCCCAGGTGTAGTAGAGGTGCTTTCAAACTCTACAAATTAATAGGTTTATATAATTATGACATGGGTAACTTCCCCTTGTTGCGGGATGAACCAGTAAATTAGGTCTTTGATGGATGGTGATGCATGGTTCTAATACCATGTTGAGTATCACCGGGACCCATGGTTGAGTAGGCCAATCGGGTACTATCAAAATACCAGACGCGGAGTCTAGCTGTATATTCCTAAATACCCAACTGATGAGGCAGAAAGGAGGGAATGCATAAATAAACAATCCCCCAATGCAGCGAAAATGCATCTGTTGCCACTGCCCCAGGTTCTGGTTCCCATGAACATAATTCGATAGCTGGTGTGAGCCTGGATGCGAATAGGTCGATATCTGGTGTTCCATACCATGCTGTAATTTCAGCAAATACATTCTCATCCATTCAGTGTTTTCATTGAATTTGCGTGATCTGTTGTCTGCCACTAAATTTAGTTTACCTGGTAAGTAGGTAGCTATATCCAAATATCTCTCTCTGGATACACTATTGCCAAATTGTGTTGGCCAGATTGTCACATAATGTCAATTTGTTTCCACCCATATGGGTGATATATGCTACCACGGTGGTGTTGTCAATTTGTAGTCTAACATGCTGGTGATATAACCCAGAACAATATGACTTAAGGCCATGGAATGCACTTAACATTCCCAGGTAGTTTATGCCCAGTGTTTGTAATAATGATGCCTCCTGTGCATTCCATCTCCCCCACAGCTGGAGATGGAATTGGTAGCAGCCCATCCAAGTACACTGGCATCAGTTTGTAGTTCCATAGACGGGTAGCTGATAATGTTTGGATTGGAACAATGCCTAATGTTATCTTTCCACCATTTTAGTTCCATTATGGCCTCTGTTGGTAGCTTCATTGGTCTGTCAAAATGACCACCATCATTTTGAGTGCTTGTATTTTAGCCCTCTGTAATTTTTGATAATGTAAAGGTCCGATTTGTGTGGCTGGAAACGCAGCCACTATAATGCCAATTATTCTTGCTACCAGTCTGATGGATGGTTTTGTGATGTCAATGATTTTGCTGCAAGCCTCCATTAAGGCTGTAACCTTTTCTTTCGGCAAAGTCACTGACATGTGAACTGAGTTAAGGGTGAACCCCAGATGATCGATTGTGTTAAATAACATCTGTGGTCACCTCTAATGGGTACTGTATAGTAAGCATCTTTTAAAACGATGCTTGCCATGTCGTAACCTAGGAAATCAATTGCTTAGCAGTAACAAAAGTTTCCATCTAGTAATGAATATATAGTACGGAAGTATTTAAATTAGTCAAATCTATGATGATGCGGCAACCTTCATCTTGTTTATGATAAAGATTTTGGACTCGAATTCCTGTGATTCGTGTTGGGTTTCCTCCATTACTCCTTTTTTATATGGCCACTGTAGTCCAGCATGCGCTTTTGATTTTTCTTTGCCTGTAAGCATGGACATTCGGTTCGGTACATGCTGAACTGGAGGATTATGTTTCTGTATAAATTCTATGGTATAACCCTATACTTCTGAAAATATAAGTGTCGGTAGTTAATTTATTCCATGCATCCAGATAGAATTGTAATCTCCCACCAACCTCGTAAGGAACCAGACCCACCTACCTCCATGGTTACTATTGGTAGGTTTGTTACTTTTTCGGCATCCTCCGTGGACGTTGAGGCGCCGGTGTCTGGATCTGTAGTTGGGTCGGTGTTGAGGGTTAGCACATTCCCCAGGAAGGCCAGTCTGGCCATGGCCTAAAAAGACCGATGTTGTGTGTTCCTGGCCTTTGAGCTTTCACCAGTTTGTCTTGGCTGACTGGTGATGCGTAGGGGTGCTTTTTCCTGGCCCAAGTAGTTTTTAGATGTTGCTTTAATGAGCCCCAGTGTTTTACCCTCTTCGTCAAGTTCTTTTACCTGTTTTGATAAGTTGCCTCCAAATAGTAATATTGGTGGTTTGGAGGTTCCAGGTTTGCACAGGCCTGCAAATTAGGGTCTAAAGCCGGTTGGATGGCACTTCTTCCTAATGCTGTTTACTCGTATAGGTAGTTGCAAAATAAAGCCAGTGCATCCTGGTGATCTTGTGTCATGTCTTTTTTGTTTATTGTGCGGACGAAAACCGTAATTCCCGCTGTTAGGACTTTCAGAACTTTCTGTAATTTCAAGTCCCTGGCTCTGATTGAGGCTCCGACATGTTTTCAAATACACTGGTTGACACTGGGACCATTCAGTGTTTTGCAGTTCCCTGGTGGTAAGTGCCTTGCTGTGGTGTCCAATAATGCCTGTCCTTATAGCTGGTTGAATGACAAGTAGTCGACACTTGCAGCTATTTTAGGTTCCAGGTTTTGGCCAGTTTGGTCGGGTTGAATAAACTGGGACGCCATATCCAATAGGTTTTCTTGCACCCCATGTGCACTAGGGGCATGTTCTGCACCCTTCTTCAGGGTCAGCCCAGAATTGACCCCCTGTACTCCCCTCTAATGAGGGAGAAACACTGTGCAGCCCTACAAGAGGTACTGCTGTAGGACTTACTAGCTGCCCACTGTGACTAGTCTCCATCTCCCAGAGCCTGTCACTTTGGAGTATTTGCTCCAACAGCCGCTCCAACTGGCTCCAATGCTCTCGGGCACTGGCCACTCACGGCTGCTCCAGTTCCTGCAGACGCTCCAACCGGCTCCAATGCTCACGGGCACTGGCCGTCGCGGCTGCTCTTGTTCCCCACTCCCAGCCGCTCCAACCGGCCCCAATTCTCACGGGCACTGGCCGCTCGCGGTTATTCAGAGTCGGACTCATCGGAGTCAACGACTCTGTTAGTTTTTTGCTTCGCTCTACCGCCCGGCCGTGGCCGGTGCGGGAGCGAAGTCGGGCACAGCTGTTCCCATTTCGGGAGATTGGCGTGCCGTTGGCTGCTGCTGCTGGCTGCCCGCAACTCCGCGGTTCTCCCCCGCCAGCTTTTTCGCAGCCTTCGTGGATCTGGTCCATGTCTCCACCTGTAAGGTAAGTGGAAGGAACGCAGAGTCTCCTTACCTGCTGTTCCCGGCTTTCAAATTCTGCCGCTAAGGGGAACGTCGTTCCCCCTGCTGTGACTCGTTGCAATGCGTGTAGCGATATGACACGCATGCGTCCTGGCGGGGTTCTTCACGTAGTCACTCACGTGACTCCGAAGTAAAATGACAGAGTTCATGTTATGCATATCATAAGCAATAAACTAGTTTAGAAAGCAATTCTTAAAAAACAGAAAACCTCTTTAATGAAGCATAAAAAAGTTCACTTCAGTCCCCGAAAATGTATGAAACAAGAAATGCTGCACATTTGATGGAAAGATTGATGCAAACTTTTTATTACAAAAACTGAACAGCATGTCAGCAAAATACATCAGTGGATATATTCAAACATAATGCGAAAGGTACACGATGGTTCAGTTTCCCAAAGGAGAAGACCAGCAAAATCCCTTTTGTTCAGCTCTGAATCATTTCATGTAATAAGAAAGTTCTATCTAAAATGCTAACTGTTTTAAAAAGAATGGATCTCACTCTTCATCTCGCCAAGTGTCTGACAGTGGATGAAAAACCCACGTTGTCTTGCACTTGACTTACTCTGAGGGAGTGAGCTGATGGACAGGTATTTGATCATGTCTGGTACATCTCCAAAGGCGTACAGGTATGTAGGTAAATTGGCCGGGTAAATGTAAAAATTGTCCCTAGTGTGTATAGGATAGTGTTAATGTGTGGGGATCGCTGATCGGCGCGGATCCGGCGGGTCGAAGGGCTTGTTTCTGTGCTGTATCTCCAAACTAAGCTAAACTAATCTCATAGACATCTACTTCTTGGCAGAGGGATGGTTGGGTTTGTACAACCATTTTTTTTTTTGCAGTGAATAAACAAAGTAATGCTCACAGACATGCAGGAAATAACAATGAGACCACAGCCAAGGACAAATTGCAAAAGTTATTTTCAAATTATTGAACTAAAAGGTTGAATTACCAAGTTGCATTGAAAGACATCACTTGGTCCATATCAACAGCAATGACAACATTGAACCTAATGTTCCAATCCAAACAGACAACAAATTGTACCTGTTCCTCAAAGATATTTGTATTTTCCACTATCGGTTTTGGCCAGAATAGCATATGGTAGTCAAATTACTTTACAGATATTTCTGAGAAAAAAGTGCTGTAATATATATCGTTGAGTAAATTTGATTTGTTGACAATGATCTGTTGGGTGCATTGACCTGAAAAAGACATATTCATAGCAATTAAAATAAATTAGCTTAATCTTCTATATAATCCAACTGTTTTAAATGAAATTAGTTTAGTGAACTTTATATGTTATAATTTTCCAAATATTCCTTTTTATGTCTTTAAGGGGAAGAAACTTTGGCAGCCAATTTTAAAGTTATCAAGTTTTTAAGTTTAATTGATGCATTGCTTAAATTACCAGAGGGCACGTGAGACTATGTCGATTTTATGTTATTTTTTCTTGTAACTGTGGAATGCCAAGCAGCATTAGGATCTTAATCCAATAAAGGCAATGAAGAAATCATGCTTGAAAATGGTTGTGAATCTGTGGAATTCATTACCACAGATGGCTGTGGAGGCCAATTTATTGGGTATTTTTAAAAGCGGAGATTGATAGGTTCTTGATAGCAAGTGTGTGAAACGTTACAGGGAGAAAGCAGGAGAATTGGGTTGAGGGTAAAATAGATCAGCTATGATCGAATGGTGCAACAATCTCGATAGGCCCAATGGCCTTATTCTGCTCCTATACCCTATGATCACAAATATCATCAGCTAACTTGCACCATTTACTGAGCTCACGAATGGGTAAATCTTCAATGTTGCATGCTTGACCCTGATAAACAGCAGCACATAACCCAAGCTCAAAGGCCAAGTTCATGCCTGAGATAGAATGGATCCTGGTAAGGCAGCATCCCAATTGGACTTTATGCATCTCCTCTCTACAAAGTCCTGATCTGTCCATCTAACAATCCTATAAATATTGTGAAGATCAGAGAAACCCATGACAAAGTAGATTTGTTTTAGAATTAAATCTTAGGATCTCCAAATTCCATCTCCAAAGAGGTACAGGTTTGTAGGTTGATTGTATAATGGCAAATTTCCGACCTTTCCAGTACCTCTTCTCCAGTTGCCATTACTACACAGGTAAGTAGGAGTGATCTTACGCAGACCTAATAGAACAGATCTTCCTGTCGTTATTTCCAGTTTAGTTGGTTGTTTATTGAAGTAGTTGTACAAACAAAGAGATGAACGAACCAGGCTTTCCTTATTCTGCATGCAATTTGTAGCTGTCTGCTCCGACCCTGGTCTGGTGAGAACTGTATGCTCTCCCTCCCAGTGCCTGCCACTCTCTGCCCCTCTGCCCTTATATATACACCACCCTGTGCATCTAATGACCACCCCCAAATGTCCAAAAATAAAACTGCAAGGTATATCTAGACAAGATAATATAATATGCCAACAGTAGCTAGCCTAAACATAAATGGCTTCTACACACTGGCCCCTAATTGTCTTACATATATAACAAAACAATTACCAATTGAAACATTGAAAGGAGCTATAGACCTTACCCTTATTCATTACACATTAAAAAGAAAGTATGTACTATGTGTTGGCATTTAATCTTCTTTAATGATTATTCAATCCTCTTCCTTCTTATTATCCTTATCTTTATGACCTCCAGTCTTTGCTGTACCTAGGTCTCAACTTTTTGGAGCAGACATATCTTTGTTATTGGTTTTTCCAAGATGTTGCTCTTAGTCTGAAGTCTTGTGCATCTGCTATGGTCTCCAATATTCTGCCTATTAGCCAGGCGCCTCATGGTGCAGTGGAATCAGGCACGTGCCGTCAGGGTAAGCAAGGTAGGCAGTGCCTACCCTGACTAAAATTATAAAATATAATATATATAAAATATATAAAACATATATAAAATATATATAAAATGGTCATGTGGTAAAGGCATGGGAGAATTATGCTTCCCTAAGATGGATCTCTTTGGGAGGCATAATTTTCCCGTGCCTTTCACCCGCAGTACATTTAAAACGCGGCAGTATGTGCTACTCACCTGCCATTGACGATGCTTCAAGCCGTCAGTGGCAACGGTCCGTAAAGGCAGCTGAAATTCTGCCTTTACACCGTAGACTGCGTGCATGTGCTGCGCTGCGCCCTACGCTGCGCACTGCGCATGAGCACCAGCCTACTGCGCATGCGCATGCTCAAGTTTCTTGGCGGGTTTTTCAAAGATGGATAGTGATTACATGAAGAGTTTCTCGAAGCAAACTTACGAGGAAATGACCAAAATAATTGAAAATGGCAGACCAACTTAAAGAACTTCAACAGCGCAAAGGAACGAAAATAATTAGAACATTTAAAACAGCTTGGTACAACAGGAAACAAAGAGAGAAGAATGGATTGTGTGTATAAATAACATGATAAGTACTTTGAGCTATATGTCTTTATTAAGAGATAGGATCTCTTGAAGACAAATTACTTGATAAAAATTGAGAGAACAATCTGCGCATGCGCGGTTTCCAAGTTTTTTTTAAAGCCGACTGACAGCTCGCCGGGGAGAGAATAATCTGCGCACGCTCGGTTTTCAAGATTTTTAAAAGCCACTGCCTACCTTGACTAATTACTCATGGCCCGTGCCTGAGTGGAATCGGCCACCACAACACTGTCACCTCCTCCTTACCCTTGACCACCATTGTTGTTCTTCGATGAGAGGCAAGTATTCTTGTGTCCACCATTTCCAAAAGAGATCTGCCATATATTGCACCTGTCTCCATCTGCTTTTAATGTACAAGTCTTCCTTTACAAAGAGTCCAGGTGGTAGTATTGGCTTGATTTGCAACAGAAGAAGGTGGTTTGTTGTGACTGCTTCCAGGTCCATTGGATCATCGGAACTCTCGGTAATGGGTTGATCATTTAAAATTGCTTCAACTTCACAAATTAAAGTTTGCAATACTTCATTGTCCAGAACTTGTTGGTTAAGGACAGAGTACAGCACACTTCGAACCATGCGGGTCAATCATTCCCAAACACAGCCATGATGGGATCCTGCTGGGGAGAAAGTACCACCTTATCATTCGCCTAAGCATAGCACTCTGGATCTTATTCTGATTCAAGCCATTGAGTGCTTCTCTCAATTCTCTTTCCGCTACGATAAAATTTGTGCCATTGTCTGATTTTAAAGATTAAATTTTACCTCGTCGACAGATGAATCTCTGTAATGCATGGATGCAGGAGTCTGTGTCAAGTGTAGATACAACATCTAGATGTATAGCCCTGCTTGCCATGCAGGTGAAGATTGCACCATACATTTTAACAAGACTTCCTCCTCTCTTGATCTCTATAGGACCGAAGTTGTCTACTCCTACATCTGTAAATGGAGGCTTGTGTGGTAGAATCCTCTCCAGGGGTAAGTCTGCCATTTTCTGTTCTCCAACTCTTGCCTGCTGTCGTTTACACACAACACAGTCAGTAATGATCTTTCTTGCAGCGGGGTTAGCTTTGATAATCCAGTATCTTTTACGGAGGCGAGACAGCATATGATTTCTTCCTCCATGTCCGAGCTGTTCATGGATATGTCGTAACAGTGGTGTTGATATGTGAAGGCCCTTGTGAGACAATTATAGGATGTTTAACCTCTTCAGGCATCGCTAGTCTATTGAGGCGATCACTTTCTCTCAGAAGTTCATTATCTAGCACTGGATCTAGCTTGAACAAATGACTGCTTCTTTTGGCACCATTTTTACCAGCTTCTAGCTCTTCTTTGAATCTTTTTGACTGAAAGAGATGGCCCCGTCTTCTGCCTGGAAAAAATCACTGTCAGTTGAGTGTTGCTTTAAAGACTTGCATGTCCTTATCAACCTTTTCCTATAGTTTGCCAGGATTATTTTCAAAGCAGTTTGAATCTCTTTTTTCTTTCGAGTCAACTGCAAGAGTGTTGTCCTTACTTTAAGAAGCCAAGGTACAGCAGTCTTCAGAACCCTCCATGATGATAAATAGGTGATCAGAGAGTCTGTGGGGTTCAATGGATTTTTGACAATGACGTTCATTGTGATGTCTTGTTTGATTTCTGGATCATTAGCAGAGATTGCAGATTCCAAGTGAAGTTTTGGCCATTCTCTGTCTGGTTTGCAGAGCAACTCGGGTCCCTTGATCCATCTACTACAGCTTAAGAAGCGGTCTGCTGTTAGTCCCCTCGAGGCCTTATCTGCAGGATTTTCCTTTGTGCCAACATATCTCCATTGCGATACATGTGTAGCATCCCTTACAAAAGAGATCCTGTTTGCTACAAATGTTTGGTAGTGTTTGGTTTCGTTGTTGATGTACTTAAGCACTGTTGTGTTATCGGTCCAGAAGATGGATTTGTCCAGTTGAAGCAGTAATTCTTTTCGCAGCATTGTGTCAACTCTGACTGCCGGGACTGCAGCTGTAAGTTCCATTCGGGGCACCATTTGTTTTAATGGTGCCACTCTGGCTATTCCCATTATGACTGCAACATGCACTTATTTGTTATCGTCTTCCAGTCTTAGATAGGAAACAGTACCGTAGCCACGTTCGCTGGCGTCTGAAAAGTGGTGCAGCTGTGCATATCTGATTTGACCAAAGCTTGCAGACTTCATGCACTGGTCCACTTTAAATTCCGCCATCTTATTGAGATCTGCTAACCATCCTGTCCATCGCTGAGAGAAGGTTTGGGTTATGTTTTCATCCCATCCGACTCTTTTCTTACAGAGCTCTTATATAATCAGCTTGGCTGGCAGAGTAAATGATGCTAGAAATCCTAAAGGGTCGTATATAGAGCCGACCACGAACAAGATGCCCCGTCTTGTTGATGGTCGTTCCTGTGCAGCAATTCTGAACTTGAACACATCTGTTTCAATGCACCAGTGCTATCCCAGTGCTCTTTCCATTGGCAGATTGTCTTTGTCCAAGTCCAACTCTCTGGTCTCCTTGACTCTGTTTTCTTGTGGAATGGATGGCAATACAGCATGGCTGTTGCTGATTCACTTTGACAGCATGAATCCTCCCATTTGGCAGAAGGAAGTCAGGTCTCTTGCCATTTGAACTGCTTCCTGTTCCGAAGGCATGGATTTTAAACAATCATCTACATAGAAGTGTTTAAGAAAGAACTGCAGATGCTGGAAAAATCGAAGTTAGACAAAAATGCTGGGGGAACTCAGCAGGTGAATTAGCATCAATGGAGAGAAGTAATAGGTGACGCTTCGGGTCGAGACCCTTCTTCAGACTGAAGAAGACCGAAACGTCGCCTATTTCTTCTCTCCATAGATGCTGCCTCACCCGCTGAGTTTCTCCAGCATTTATGTCTATTTACAAAGAAGTTATTCTATAATGTGTTTGTCACCTTTGCTGGAAAGTGAGCTTTGTTGTCTTCAGCAGTCTTCCTTAATGCAAAGTTTGCACAACTTGGTGATGACACGGCTCCAAAAAGCTATTCCTTCATCCAGTATTCAACAAGATCTTGCTGCACATCACCCTCAGGCAACCACAGGAATCGCAGATAGTCAATATGCTTTTCTGATACCTTGACCTGATGAAACATTGCTTTGATATCAGCCATCAAAGCAACCGGTTCTTGTCCGAATCTGATGAAAACGCCAATGAGTGAGTTGGTAAGGTCTGGTCCCTGCAGCAGTTAGCAGTTAAGTGATGTTCCTTTGAAGACTGCTCCACAGTCAAAGACCACGCTTAAGGTGCCTTTCCTTGAGTGACACACCCCAAAACGAGGGATGTACCAGAGTTCTCCATCACTTCCATTCAGCTGGTCCACTGGTACCATTTCAGCAAAACCATTGTCAATCATTTCTATTAGGAAAGATGTATATTCATCATGAAATTTCTTATTCTTGCCAAATTCGCGTTTCAGGCTCTGGATGAGCTGCTCTGCAATGCAGTGGTTATTTGGCATGCGGAAGAATTTTACCTCTTCTCTGGACATTTCTTCTACTTCCTTGCTGGTTCTTTCAGTGGAGTCGTGATGTATTGCTTGACCAGGGGCTCCTCTAGGTTTACAATGGATATTGGACAGCAGCAGCAGGGCAGCCATTTTCATCCCTGCTTTTGTTGCCTCTTCTCAGTGGACCTTAGATGACCCACCCCTGTAGGGACCTCGCAGCATACGGTCCATACCCTTGACTGTTGACCAGCTCCCAAGGTTCCAATACCTTTGAAGCATTTGTCCCGATGAGTAGGTCAATGCCAGAGTCTATTTCAGCAATCTTGATATCCTTCAAGTAAGGCCATTATATCAGGTC
Organism: Leucoraja erinaceus; assembly: GCF_028641065.1. NCBI lineage: Eukaryota > Metazoa > Chordata > Chondrichthyes > Rajiformes > Rajidae > Leucoraja > Leucoraja erinaceus. The sequence continues at coordinate 23,791,658 of NC_073403.1, forward strand.
TTCCTGTCTGGGAATGTTTAGCTGAGAAACAGGCATGGTCTTATGTGTGAACACATCAGATAGTTGGTACGCAAGGGAATATTGGTCTTTTGTCCTGTAGTGTTCAGCCTTCTCATCAAACTTTCTGTACAAAAGGTCCATGATCCAACATGCGTATGTTTGCACCACTGTGTCCCCCTTGTGGCTCATTACGTGTACTGGTACAATGGAGAAGATGCAGGTTTCATCACCCGGACCCAATATGCCTACACATAGGAGGTGAGAGGACAGCATTACTCACAATTGGCTTCTCATTCTGTTCCGTATGCTCCGGCCTCTTCTCCGACTCCAGCAAATCTATATCAGAACTGGATGATGCTTTGCATTACTTCCCCAGCTACTTCCCACTCAGCAGTCGATATTCATGAGGCATTGGCACTGAAGGGAAGCAAACAAACATAAAAGGGCAGCACAGTTGTGCAGTGGTAGAGTTACTGCCCTACAGCACCAGACACCCAGGTTCAATCCTGACTCTGGGTTTGTAGATTCTGTGGGTGTTCTGGTTTCCTCCCACTTTCCAAAGATGTGCAGGTTTGTCGGCTAATTAGCTTCTATAAGTTGTCCCTAGAGTGTAGGATGGAACTAGTGTACTGTATGGGATGCACATTGATCGGCATGACTCGGTGGGCCGAAGGGCCTGTTTCCACGCTGTAACTCTAAACGAAACTAAATTAAGCTCTTCTGAGGTTCATTATCTCAATTCTACCTTCCATCTGCATGAAAGCAATGCCAACTATGAGCCTTGTTTGTCTCGAGAGTTAGCATGCAGTCAAATTAGTAGTTTGCTACAGCCGATACATATTCTCATTGAGGACTCGTTTACTGTTAAATTATTCCATCTTTCATGAGACACACAGACAGTCCATCATACAGTCCATTATTCATTATCAAATCAATCAAAATGAGCAGGTATAAAATAGATTGCAGTATGAAGCAGCCAGGAGTGCATATGCCACAGCTGAAAGATTAGTTAACCGTGTTGATTTTAACGAAGTGTTTCCTATTTGGAATGTACTTTATCATACTGAGGTATTCCGGAAGTTACTTATGATCAACTTCCATCTTTGATTCGGTTTGATTTGATTCAACCCAATTTGACATTTACACCAGATATGCGTTTAATCTCAGCTGTCACACGACAAATCAGGCAGCTAACAGTTTGTGTTGCTAAATATTCTCCTTGTAATCGCTGCGACTTGCTAACGAAACCTCAAGCACTGATGATTTTATGAAATGCACAGCAAGTGGCATATTTTGGAGAGGAGAATGCCTCAATGCCAGTGCCAGAAAAACTTCTTAAGCCTGAACAATTTGGGATTATCCTACTTATAAAAGATATATGGCAACATCACAAGCAATTTCTGCTGGAGTGGCTCACTGAACCCTAATGACTCCCTCAGCACTAAACCTTCAACATTAGGGAGGCATTGGCAGAATGCTCTAAATGGATGCCTGGCCAAATTAACTGCAATTTGCTTAAAAATATAGTGGAGCCCAATGCTTTAACTGATCCACTTCATACTGCATTAGCCCATCTCAATCTGAATTCAATTATCCAGGCTACCTGGTCTAGATTTTTTGAAAGCAAATCTGCTGCTTATTACCTCATTGGAGACCCTCAGACTCTCTTTAACCAGACTTTACTCTACTTTATCTTGCACTAAATGCAGACTGGTTCGTGGGGGCGCTGCAATGGCAGCAGCCCTGTCAGCAGCGCGTTAGTTTTTTCAACTTTTTAAATTTTTTTAGTATGTTTTAAAGTATGTTTTTAATGTTTCTTTGTGTGTTTTGTGTGGGGGGTGGTGTGGGGCGGTGAGGGGGAAACCGTTTCGGCCGCCTCCTCCATGGAGAGGCGACTTTTTCCAGGTCGCCTCCCCGTGGCCTAACAGCAAGGATCGGCGCGGCCTTTCCCGGAGACGCGCCTGGGGCTTCAGCGGCGGGTGCAGCGTGGACTCTCGGCGTGGAGCGGGCGAGCCCTCTCTGGGGCTCGCTGGAGGGGACCGCTCCCTTTCGCTGGCCCGGGGCAGCCGGCAGTCGGCAGCCTGAAGCAGCGGTCTGCACAGCTCCAGCTGGCGCGGCGTCCGCAGCCCGGGATCCCTCGTGGGGGACCCGGGGGAAGAAGAAGCCATCACTGCCGGCCCGCGGCCAACTTCTACCGTGGGTCCAGCGTGAACTTACCATCACCCCTGGAGGGGAGCTTCGACCGCCGATCCTGCAGTCTGCGGTGCTTCTGTCTGCGGCTCGGCGGGGACTTTAAATCTTCGACCGCCGGCCTGCGGCCTTCACCAACTTAAAGCCGCGGTCTCCGGTGGGGAAGAGCTGACTCTGGACTTACCTTGACTTGTACCTTGTCCTTTTACCATCTGGACGCCAATGGCTGCGGAGGGTTGAGGTCCCGACCACGGGGGGAAAATGGAGGAGGACTGGCCAAATTGTGTGCCTTCCACCACAGTGATGAATGCTGTGGTGGATGTTTATGTTAAATTGTTATTGTGTTTTTGTGTGTGTTCTTTATAATTGTATCGCTGCTGACATATTCATTTCACTTGCACTTATGTGCAATGTGTCAAATAAACCGTATTGTATTGTATTGTATTATGTTATTCCTTGTATCTGTACATTGTGGAAGCCTTGATTGTCATCAGGTATAGTCTTTCCGCTGACTGGTTAGAATGCAAAAAAAAGCTTTTCAGTGTATCTCGGTACACGTGACAATAAACTAAACTATTGAGGAAGGAAGTATTACATGGTCTATTCCTGTTGCCGTGTCAACAAGTGACACTTGCAAATAGCCAGTATGTATCTGCAATTACACTTGAGATAGATTAGGAGTATCCAAAGTTTACCTTGTACCGTTTTAATTTGTGCAAGCATGAAGTAAAGTCAATGTAGAAAAAGGACTAAGAAGAGTCTTCAGCAGGGGAGTTGCCCTCTCCTAAGAGGTCAATGTCATCTTGAGATAATCAAGATGGGGCAGCATAGTGGTGCAGCTGTTGCCTTGCAGCGCCAGAGACCCGGGTTCGATCCTAACCTCGGGTGCAATCCATGTGAAGTTTGCACGCTCTCCCTGTGCCCATGTGGGTTTCCTCCAGATGCTCTGGTTTCCTCCCACATCCCAAAGACTTGCGGGTTTATGTGGCCTCTTTAAAAAATGTCCCTCATCTGTAAGGGGTGGATGAGAATGTGGGATAACATAGAACTAGTGTGAATGGGTGATCGATGATTGGCAGTTACTATGGTGTATCTCTAGAAACTAAAATAAAAACTAGCTAACCAGGAGTAGAGGAGGAGGGGAGTAAATCTATAGATGGAGTAAACTAGGGAAGTAAATCATAGCAAAAGAATTGGAGAATATATGGGATCCTTTGGTATCCCATCCTATGGTGTCAAAAGGAGAGATGTCGCAAATCATCAGATGTAGCAAACTCTTAAACAATTCCTTTAAAATGCTGAAGAAGTTCAGGAACTCACCCATCTTCACATGAAATAGTTTGCAATATATTTAAGGATGGACTTTTGATGTGAAACTTCTGACTGATTTCTCAATTATTCTTACGTGCTGATAATGAAACAAAGATTTCAAGTTTATTGCATGCTTGATGTAATAATGAGCATTAGTCAGTTATGGGAATAAAATGAAGTGGTGGATCAAAGGAAGTTAAAAGAAATAACTGATATTCATCATTTCCTCAGCAATCCTAATAATGGACAAACCTCTGTCATGTGCCACCACATTTAACAACAAGCACTTACATTTAAAAGGTGCTGCTTGGTGTATTTCCTGTGACTTTGCGGAACAGTGGAGCGGTGGCGCAGCGGTAGTGTTGCTGCCTTACTGCACCAGAGACCCGGGTTCGATCCTGACTACGGGTGCGTCCGTACGGAGTTTGTATGTTCTCCCCATAACCACGTGGGTTTTCACCGGGTGTTCCGGTTTCCTCCCACACTCCAAAGACATACAGATTTGTAGGTTAATTGGCTTTGGTAAAAATGGTAAATTGTCCCTAGTGTAGGTAGGATAGTGCTCGTGTACAGGGATCGCTAATTGGCGCGGACTCAATGGACTCAATGGCCTGAAGGGCCTGTTTCCACACTGTATCTCTAAACTAATCAAAATTAAGCTCCCTCTGTTCAATGAATCCCATTCCTTGCTCATCGGTGTGCATGGGAGCTTGTGACTGGTGAGCAAGGGGGTCACATGACATGCGATCATGTGACGAGTATTGCACAGTAATAATGCCAGAACTTGGTATTTGAACTTCACGGACAAGGCCTAACAATTGAATTCCTTTTATTATTATTGAATATGTGAATAAAAAACCCGGGGTAAGCAGCGCAAGGTTAATTTAAGTGATTGGGTCATGGGAACTGGGCAACCAAATTCCATATCAAAGTAGATTCAATAATTCAAGGATTGGTTCAAACGTTGAAAAGCAATGCTTCCTTCAAAACCGTAGAGTGTGGATCTTTTATATTTCTAGGCATATCTGCTTGATCTACAGATATAATATCTCAACAGACAGTATAGCTCAATTAATTCCTCTAATCAAAAGAAAACAGGCAGCTCAGAAGCAACAGTAAGTAAGGAGTTTGCTTGTACCAGGAACCATTTTTGGAGAACATTACTGCAGGGCTGAGATCTGTAGCAATATCCAGTTCCTATTGACAATATGAACCCTTTTTTCTCACTTGTAAAAGAGTTTATGATCTGTTGTGGGAGAGAAACACATTATTTCTCTGTCTCTTTCTCTTTCTCTCTCTCTCTCTCCCTCTCACACACACAAGACTGACTTTTGACACAAGACTTTGTGAACATTATCATCAAGAATTCAAGAATTAAATAATTTAAGGGCCTGTCCCACTGTACGAAGTAATTCAAGAGTTCTCCCGAGTTCTCCCCTGATTCGAGCTCGTGTAATGTACGTAGCGGGTACGTAGGAGCTCGTTAATTCCACGTAGCAGCTCATACGAGTAACTCAGGAAATCCGGTAAACTCGTGATATATTTTCAACACTGTGAAAAATGGCCACGAGTTAAAAAATACTTGTGATGAAAAAGATTGTTACTTTTTACTCGCACGAGCTCCATGTTCCGTGACAAAGGTGCTGGAGAAAACTGATCCAGGGAAAAAAGATTAGAAATAGATTTTAGAATTTAAATTGAAAGATTGGTGTTTTCATCAACTTTAACAGGACTATGTCTGGTGACAGAAAGCTGATAAATTATTTTATCTGATGCAAATAATGTAGTAACCTTGATCATCTGGTCCTCATTACAAAACCAGTTACATAGCCATCCTATGCTGCCCGACTGTCAAATGATCAATAACCAGCTGTACAATTTATAACTTCCCATAGAACATCGCCTGGGGACAGTTACACGTAATGAGCATTGGATCCTGAGTTGTTATTACAGAGAAGGTTAGAAATGGCATATTTCTCAAATGTTATGAAATGTTAGCATCTTTTCATTATTTTCATTATCTGTCACAAAACATTATTTTTTTCCTTTTCATTTGTTAGTCGACTGAATACGGCCGACATTTCTCTTCGGGTTTCAGAGTTTTAGAGATACAGCGTGAAAACAGGCCTTTCGGCCCACCGGGTCCTTGCCAATTAGCGATCCCCGTACACTAGCACTATCCTACACACTAGTCACAATATTTACCGAAGTTAATTAACCTACAAATCTGTACTCCTTTAAGTGTGAGAAGAAACAGGAGCACCCGGGGAAAATCCGGTCAGTCACGGGGGAACATACAAACTCCATACAGATTAGGCCCATAGTCAAGATCGAACACAGGTGTAAGTCAGCAATGCTACCACTGAGCACCTGTGTCGCCCCATTTAACCAATACCACCAAATTGTTTGGTCTACCCGTATCAATCCTCTTTAATAATATGCTTATCAAAATTTGTTAAAAGAAAAATCTACTTTTATGGAAATAGAAAGCAACTAACTAATACTCAGGAAGATGAATGTGTTATATATTATTTTCCTCAAAGGCACATTATGTTCTGGAACAATATAAATATGCAAACTTACCTTTATGAATTCAGTCACCAATGGCATTTTTTTTAGTGAGATTATAGATATCATTACACTAATGATTTATCTCATGGTTGCTTATAGAATGTTACTATGTGTATATTTGCAGATTTTCTGTTGTATTAGTTCATGTTACAACAGTTCCATAGTACTCACTGGTGGTGAAATGCCTTGGGTCTTTATCTCTGTGAAATAGTGTTGTTATATAATTCCGTTTTTTCTTGATTGAAAAAGGCTAGTTTTTTCTATAGGATTTTTCATTGTACTGAGTAACACAATGCTTTCAATATAAGATTATGGATTTGAGACTTGGTTGCGGGAGGGACATGACTGGCAGCTTAACGTTCCAGAGCTTCCATGGATTTTTGGCATGGGGGATGGAGGTAAAAGAAGTGGAAGTTGTACAACTAATCAGGGAGAAGGTCATACACGTAGCTGCACTCAGAGAGCACCTACTAAAAGGCTTCATCCACTGAGGCAATATGGATTGAGCTCAAAAGTAAGATGCAATCACTGATGGGCTTATACCACAGACTTCCCAAGAGCCATGGGAGAGAGAAAAACAGATATGTTGACAGATTATGGGAAAGTACAAAAGGAACAGGGTTGTTGTAGTGGGTGACTTTACCTTACCCAATATTGATGGGGACTACCTGAGAACAAGAGTCTTAGACGGGACAGAATTTGTTAGATGCATCCAAGATGGTTTCTTACTTTAGTTTATTATTGTCATGTGTACCGAGATACAGTGAAAAGCTTTTTTGGTGCCTGCTATCCAGTCAGAGAAAAGACTATACATGTTTACAATCAAGTCATCCACTGTGTACAGATACAGGATAAAAGGCATGAGGTTTAGTGCAACATAAAGGCCATATTAAAAACAATATGTGGGTAGTCCAATTAGAGAAAGGACTGTGACACAGTGGTAGAGTTACTGCCTCACAGTGCCAAAGACCTGGGTTCGATCCTGACCTTGGGTGGTGTCTGTATGGATTGTGCAGGTTCTGCCTATGAGCAAGGGGGGTTTCTTTCGGTGGTTTTTAGCTTTGTTAAAATTGTAGGTTTATTAGGAATCTGAAGGGTAACTTTTTCACACAAAGGGTGGTGGGTGTATGGAACAAGCAGTCAGAGGAGGTAGTTGAGGCTGGGACTATTCAACCAACTGGGACCAACTTTTAAGAAAGAGTTAGACAGGTACATTCATAGTACAGGTTTGGAGGGATATGAACCAAACACAGGCAGGTTGGACAAGTGTAGCTGGGACATGTTGGCTGGTGTGGGCAAGTTGGGTTGAAGGGCCTGTTTCCACACTGTATCACTCTATGAATCTATAACACTGGACGAATTCAAGGAAACCTGTGATCTTTGCTGTTCACTCGTAGTAACATTTATGAACACAGCACAGGGTAATTTCATTTCACTCCGTCTCTGTATACGTGACAATAATAAACTAATACCAAGCCATCTGCTCTGTCACAATGATGTTCCCTACACAACATCTCCCAGGAGGTGCAAATGTACGGCAACCAATCAACAAAACATTGAATGCAAATACGAAGGCTAGAAAACGTGGAAACATTGAAGAACAAAGACCATTCTTATCCAACATAATCAAATACTTGTCCCACCTGATCATTCCTTCTTCATCTTACAAGATACAAGATACAATTTAATTGTCATTTGGACCCCTTGAGGTCCAAACGAAATGCCGTTTTTGCAGCCATACATTACAAACAAATAGACCCAAGACACAACATAATTTACATAAACATCCATCACATTACTGTGATGGAAGGCCAAAAAAACGTATCTCTCCACTGCACTCTCCCCCCCCCGATGTCAGAGTCAAAGTTAAAGCCCCCGGCTGGCGATGGCAATTGTCCCGTGGCCATTAAAGGCACGCCGGGTGATGCAAGGTCGCACACTGCGTCTTGGTGTTGGAGCCCCCGGCGTGCGCTCGCAGAGTCCCGCGGCCATTCCAAGCCATGCGGGGCGGTGATGTTAGGCCCCGCTCCAGGAGCTCTTCAACCCCGCAACTCGGGCGGGAGAAGTCGCTCCCGTTGAGCAGAAGGTACAAATGCTTGAAAAGATGTTCCACCAGACTTGAGAACAGCTTCTTCCGAAGTGTGATCAGGCTTCTGAGTGGCCCTTCCATTAGCTAGGTTATTGTCCGATTCACATCTACCCTATTGCGTGCATTGGACTTTGTCTGTGGAACTGATGCGCTACAATGCTGAGAACCATATTCTGCACTCTGTATCTTTCCCTTTGCTCTACCTATTATACGAGTTTGATTTGATTGTATTTATGGAGAGTATTATCGCATCTGATTGAATATCCTGCAAAAACAAAGCTTTTCACTGCGCCTCATTACACGTGACATTAACAATAAACCTACACCTCAACCATAATACAGATCTTTTCTTTTGATTACAGCCTTTTATTAAGAATACATGGCCCACATCAGCAATATCAAAAATATCTGTGTGGAGAATGCAAACTATTGATTTTTGCTATTGATATAGTGTCGTTCAAAACAAAATACAATTGCAGCTCCAGTTTCAAGATTACTGTATGAGAATTTAAAAATGGAGAGTTACACCACAGTAGGAGATAATTTTTAGGTACCAACCATGGAGATAACAGAAAACATAAAAAAATCTCATCGTCAAGGGAGTATACAAAAACCTTTTCAAAGGGTGGGCCAAATCAGAAATATGACCTGGTGGTGCTCAATGAGAACACAGAACTGTCACATCAAGTACAGAGTCATGGAGTCAGAGAATGATGCAGCACAGAAACAAACTCCTTGATCCAACTCATCCATGCCAATCAAAATGGCTCATCTAAAGAAATCCGATTTGCCCATGTTTGCCGCATATCCCTCTAAACCTTTCCTACCCATGAACCAATTCAAGTGTATTTTAAATGTTGTGATAGCACTTGTCCGGTGGGCGGCGCGATTCTCGTCAGCAGCGGCCTCTGCAGTCTGTCCGCGTTTTATTATTTTCTGTCTATGTTTTTATGTAGTTTTTGTTATTTTTTTGTTGGGGTGTGTGTGTGGGGGGGTGGGGATGGGGTACGAGGGAGGGGGAAACTTTTTAAATCTCTCCCTGCACGGGAGACCCGACCTTTTCTCGTTGGGTTTCTGTTATCGGTGGGGCTGCAATGAGGAGCGGCCTCCAACAGGAAGAGACCGGGGACTCTGGTGCCGACGACTCACCGTCGCCGTCGCGGAGCTGGCCGAGTCTGGAGCGGTGGAGGAGCGCTGCTGCTGCTGCTGCTGCGGCCCAACCGGAGAGTCGGAGGCTTCAACGGCAGGTCTGTGGACGGTGGCACCGGGAGCCCGCAGGTCCCTGGAGGGAGACCGTTTTTCAGGGCTCTCGCAACGGCGACTTCCCCCACCCTAGTTGCGGGGTTGAAGAGCTCCTGGAGCGGGGCCTACATCACTGCCCCGCGCAGCTTGGAATGGCCGCGGGACTCTGCGAGCGCACGCCGGGGGCTCCAACACCAAGACCCGGTGTGCGACCTCGCACCACCCGGCGTGGCTTTAATGGCCGCGGGACAATCACCATCGCCAGCCGGGGGCTTTGACTTTGACTCTGACATCGGGGGGGGAGAGTGCAGTGGAGAGATAAGTTTATTTGGCCTTCCATCACAGCAATGTGATGGATGTTTATGTAAATTATGTTGTGTCTTGGGTCTATTTGTTTGTAATGTACGGCTGCAGAAACGGCATTTCGTTTGGACCTCAAGGGGTCCAAATGACAATTAAATGTATCTTGTACTCTTGTACACCTGCCTCAACTACCTCCTCTGGCAACTCATTCTATATATTCACCACCCTTTGAGTGAAGACGTTGCCCCTCAGGTTCCGATTAAATTTTTTCCCTCTTGTTTTAAACCTATGTCCTCTGGTTTTTCAATCCCTTACCCTGGGGGAACAGCCCTGTGGATTTAACATATCAATTGCCCTCATGATTTTATACTCCTCCATGAGATCACCTCTCAAACTTTTGCGCTCCAAGGAATAATGTCCTAGCCCTTACATTGAACATCTTTGTGTTATGAGCATTTAAGTAAAGCCAGAAACTTTGCTGGATAAAGATCTTGAAGAATTAATAGAGCATCCAGCGGAAATATAGATCTGGAAATAGCCAATGCAATCTTTGCAAATGATACACATTGATTATTGTGAGAAGGAGATTAATAATGTCTTGGTACTCAAAATAGATCTAATGCATAAAACAGTGCAGAATATGAAAAAAACTGAGATCCATTTCCTCTTATTAGGGCTTACCAGAAGACTTGGATGGAGAAGATGGTTCTCAGTTTCGCTCATTTATATTTTAGTGCTTTGTGAAACAAAATATTAATTAACCACATTTATTTGTTTAGGGCAGCACGGTGGAGCAGCAGTAGAGTTGCTGCTTTACATTGCTAGAGACCCGGGTTCGACCCTGACTACTGGAGCTGTCTATCCAGAGATTGTACGTTCTCCCCGTGACCTGCATGGGTTTTCCCGGGATCTCCAGTTTCTTCCCACACTCCAAAGATGTACAGGTGTAGGTTTGTCGGCTAATTGGCTTGGTATAATTGTAAATTGTCCATAGAATGTGTAGGATAGTGTTTGTGGGATTCGGCGTAGACTCGCTGTATCTTTGAAGATTATAAAGTGTGGAAAATTCTAGAAAGAGATCAGCGAGAAGTGTTAGAGGAGGAATGAGGAGAATAGTATTTTAAAAGTGCTGGCATTTTACAATGATATATTGATTAGCAATTTTTATTTTGCTAAACAATGGAACGGTGACACATTCCACATCTGGATATTCTGCTGCTTGGTTACTAACACAGAGAAGATTCTAAACACTCTCGTATTAAAATTCTGCCAAATCTTGACAGAGATCAGAAGAAACATAGAAAATAGGTGCAGGAGTAGGCCATTTGGCTCTTCGAGCCAGCACTGCCATTCAATATGGTCATGGCTAATCATCCAAAATCAGTACCCCATTCCTGCTTTTTCCCCCATATCACTTGATTCCGTTAGCCCTAAGAGCTATATCTAACTCTCATTGAAAACATCCAATGAATTTTAACTAGAAATGTACACATTACTCTTAGTGTGGTCTAGATAGGGTTTAGTACAACTACAACATGACATCTTAACATTTGTACTCAATACCTGAAAGTGCATTACCTTGTATATATGACAGAATTAAATTTCATCTGCCACCTCTCTGCTCAACCTTTCAGCTGATCTACGTCCCACTGTATCTTTTCACAACATTTTTGTTATCTACGGCTCCAACATTTTTATGCCTGACTAATGATACCCCTAAGTTCTTATCCAAGTCATTCATATATACTTCGAACAATAAAGATCCCAGCACCTACAGTATCTCTATAGAGCACTTACTTGTTACAGATCACCATCCATCCACTACCCACTTCCTCCGACAGCAAAGCCAATGTTGGATCCTGTTCAGTAACACTTGGCAAATCCCTTGTGATTTAACCTGCGTCCATACAGACACCATCGATCCCCTATCCTCATCAATCTCCCTGGTTATCTTCTCAAAAAACGTAGTCATATTTGTCTGACATGATCTCTCCTCCACAAAAGCTACCTGAGTCTTTCCTAGTCAGTCTGCTTTTGCAGGTGGATATAAATCCAGCCTTTCCTATTCTTCTCCGACAACTTCCCTACCACTGATATAAAGGCTTGCCAGTTATCATTTCCAGGCTTATCCCTATGACCCTTTTTGAACATGGGGACAACATCAATCTATGGTACTTCCCCATCACAAACAATGATGCAAAAATCTCTGTCAGAGTCCTGGCAATTTAAGAATAAGGGGTAGGCCATTTAGAACGGAGATGGGGAAAAGCCTTTTCACCCACAGAGTTGTGAATCTATGAAACTCTGCCTCAGAAGGCAGTGGCGGCCAATTCTCTGGATGCTTTCAAGAGAGAGTTAAAGATAGCGGAGTTAGGGGGATATGGTGAGAAGGTAGGAACGGGGTACTGAATGTGGGTGATCAGACATGATCACAGTGAATACTAGCTCGAATGGCCTACCCCTGCACCTATTGTCTTTTATCTATTGTCTATTGTCTATGCTGCATGACCTGTTGAGCTACTCCAGCACTGTGTCTACTTTTTTAAACCAACATCTGCAGTTCCTTGCTACTCCATGTACCTTATGTAATTTAACAATCAGCCAGAGCTGGAAAGTTGCTTAGTAGTTCAAGGCAGAAATGAAGTCCCACTTGGCCAAGTTGTCGAGTAATACGTGATGTGACTGAATGTCATTGAAAGGTTATCATGAACTCCCATCTGCAGAGGTCGCCACCTTGAATTCATTGCTGTCATTTCCACCCTGTAAGTAACCTGAGTCATTTTTCTAAAGATTATTACAATTATTGGGTGTTCATCTGATTGATAACTTCGCAGAGACGGAAAAATTAAATCCTCATGTGACAAGTACAGGGTAATTTGGTATTGAAATATTACCTTTGCAGCCAGAACTGAATGAGACAAGTTTGATAGATGTCACTGATCTTCTTAGTCCATGGTAACTAAACATTACGCCAACTTGAATCAGACTCGATTCACTCAACTGATGCAATCTCAGTGTGTTATTTTATTTGACTATAAATCTTATCCAGAATGACTGAAATGTAAAATAATGCTTTGGCAGTTACATATTTTGAATGACAATCTGAGTTCAGTGTGTTAGTCTGCATCCCAAATGTCATTATTACAAATAGCTTTCTCCCTGAAACTGTCCGATCATATTCCCCCCAAGACCACACTCCCATGTTAACATCTGGCAAAGGAATTTAAAATTGGTATGTTCAAAATATTTTCTGAAAGACAATTGCGTAATCAGAAAAGCCAAACCGGGCCGGCAGAGTGGTGCAGCGGTAGAGTTGCTGCCTTACAGTGCTGGAGTCCAGAGTTCAATACTGACCCCGGGTGCTGTCTGTACTCCCTGTGACCTGCGTGGGTTTTCTCCAGGAGCTCCGGTTTCCTCCCACATTCCAAAGATGTACAGGTTTGTAAGTTAATTGGCATCGGTAAAAAATTGTAAATTGTCTCTAGTGTGTAGGATAGTCCTAGTGTAAGGGTGATCGCTGGTGGGCGCGGTCTTGGTGGGCCAAAGGGCAGTTTCCACGCTGCATCTCGAAAGTCTAAAGAAAAGTCCTAAAGGATTTGGAGGCAAACAGCAGTTTAGACAGCACGGACTAAATGAGAAGCGGAGCTAACATGACAAGTTAAATAGCTTTCATGGAAAATGGAGAAGAGAGAAAAGATTAAATGTTGCTGAAAAGATTGGAAATGGATGGGTTTGTCTCTACTTTGATGCTGCTTGACCTCCTGAATGTTGCTTTTTACAGTATTTGACAAACCCATCCTTGAATTTTCTTGACAACACAGGTTTTAGAAATTTGATATAAAAAGCAGGATTGAGGAGGTCAGGCAGCATCAATAACCAGTTGATACCTAACCAGATGATGATCATTATTTTCCTTTGCAGGAGCGAGGCAGCTGGATTTCCATACCTTGAGCATTATTATTTTTGATTTATAATTTTGCAAAATAAATTCAGTTAATAATTTAAGCGTTGAGGAATGCCTGCAGTTTATAATGTTCTCTGCCTTACTGAAAATATGAGAAATATGAAAATACGAGTCTTCAAGGAGACACTGAATAATTCCAGTGGCTCTATCATATAGAAATATTGGTTTATTGACTTGTCTATGATACTAAAGGGCCTGTCCCACTTGAGCTTCATTTGCTCGTCACTCAGATGGCGCGAAAATGTTTTGTACATCCTAAAATCCTGGGGCGCTGCACGCAACCACGCGTCACTGCTTACATCACCACGTACCATGCATGCGTAATGCGCCCCATGCGTGCGTACTGCGCACCATGCGCACATCACGTGCGCGTCACAACGCGTATCGTGCGTCGTGACGCTTAAATTATGTTGCGTAAATGACGCGCAAATGGCGCCCAAGTGGGACAGGCCCTTAAAGTCTCAACTCAGTACTAAGGGTACTCTGAATATCTCTGGAAGTTGATAAAAACCTAAACCCGCTGACAGAAATTGTCTAAAATCTAGAAACCAAGATGCAAGAAGGGTAAAAAATGTCTAAAATGAACCATCTGCAGCAATAAACTTTAAGCTTTTCATAAAACAACAGCATTCCTTCCTCAGGATGCAATATTTCTATTTCCTACATTTATATTTGTGCTACGGTTTATTTTGTTATGAAATGTTGCTGTTGATGTGTTGGAGAATCATTACAGTGTGATTGATCTTAATATTACACCATGATAATGGGTGTGTGAAAAAGATGTTCATTATACTAATTATTTTCATATCGCAGTTAGTCGCTGGCATCAAATATTTTATGCCCATCTCTTCAGACAACGCAAAGATCAATTTGACCAGGATGCATGTTAATGCAGGATTGGAGATGGACACAAAATGCTGGAGTAATTCAGCAGGACAGGCAGCAACCCTGGAGAGAAGGAATGGGGGATGTTTCAGGTCGAGACCCTTCTTCAGACTGATGTCAGGGGAATGGGCGGTACATACTGTAGATAAGGGTGTGCATGGATAAGGAAGTGTAAGGTTTAAAAATGAGGCAAAGAGAATGGAGATCAAGGAAAATGTAGAATAGATTATTGTGTGTTGGGAGAACACAACAAATAGAGATAAAATGTAGTCGGAGACAGTAAGACTGGTCTGAGAACTGGGAAAGGTGAGGCGATGGAGAGAGAGGGAAAGCAAGGCTTACTTGAAGTTAGAGAAGTCAATGTTCATACCGCTGAGGTGTAAGCTGCCCATGCGAAATATGAGGTGCTGTTCCTCCAATTTGCACAGAGACCCAGGATCCAGGATCAGCTTAGGGTGCCTTTGCTGTGGTGCCAAAGGTTCTACTGAATCATCTCTGTGCAGATACAGAGAGGTCATGGGGAAAGAGGTTGGAGATCATGGGAGATTGTGAAGATGGTGGAGTCGAAATATTGCCAAGGAGGATGAGGGTGGTGAACAAAGGTGTTGGGGATTGTGGGTTTGTTCAGAGTAGATGCTAGAGCTGCTGAAGAATTGGGGAAGCGATGAAGTGACCTGATCAATAATTATGCCTCAAGATGCATTGCTTTCTTTATCGCGAGTGTTTTTATGTCATCCATCTCACCTCTCCAAAGAAACCAACTTGGAGTTTACAAAGCAAGTCCTATTGATAATGTACCAACCATTTTGGTACATATAATGCCAGATTTTGAAAGTTCAAAATCTTTTGGCGACCCTGATATGACGCCGGCAGTCGCCGAAAAAATCACCAAGTGGGACAGGCCCTTTACGCACCAAAACGGTGCATTAGAGTGACACATTTGTCGCGCCATCCATTTTGGCAGCTTGAAGTTCTTTGAAATTGAATTTTCTTTTCAGTATTTGCAAGTCAGCTGCTTGCTAAAATAATTTATTAGTAGTAATATACTATGGATCATCCACAGATTTGTTATGTCTGATAATATCTTGTGCTTGTTGGTTCTGTTCGATCTACAGATCTTGTCAGCTATTTACTGTGGGCACACCATATTAAATTTTGAAGCTGTATCTATTTACACCAAGCCTACTCATTCAATAAACGTCAACTGTGCTTTGAGTAAACACCTATATTTTGCAAATGGGTTCAAGTGTGAATGCATTACATAACCATCTCATACAGCTTACCAGGGAATTAAAGTTGATCTTCTTATGATAGCACATATTTGTGTCTTAGTAAGTATTCCCTCCGTTTTAGATAAAAAGTAGTTTCAATTAAGATTTGGTGGTCAGCTTACCCCAAGATGGGTAGCAATGGGAGAACACAAACATTTTAACACCAGGGAAGCCATACAAATATGTGTACAAAGGATCTGCAGATGCTGCTCTATACCGATGACAGACACAAAGTGCTGGAGTAACTCAGCAGGTCAGGCAGCATCTCTGGAGAGAAAGGATGGGTAACGTTTTGGGTCGGGACCCTTCTTCACTGAAGAAACCTTCAGGTTCCGAAGAGGGGTCCCGACCCAATACGTCACCCATACTAATATATTTATTTAATTCCTCCTGACTCATTACAATGCTTTGCTGATACAGCTGAACCATGCTGAATATTTATAGCAAAATATTAATAATTTGTGATTCCATGGCATTACAACTTGTACATAATGAATGCTCTTTGTTCTGTTCAATGATGCAAGAATATGGAATGAAAAAGAAAAGCCTTTATTTTTGTGTAATAAGATGAAGATAAAGTGGTAGCTGAGAATAGTCCCAAGCTTTCATCTTGTTGGATAATTCAGCACCACACCAGCGAGACCAATGAGCCGTAGATAAGCAATTACTCAGCAAAATAGTGAATGGGAATACTTTGAAGATGAAACTTCAGTTCTTCAAGATGCAACCTTCAATTATTGCAGGATGATTTTATGCGCGTCTTGTCCTTTCCTGTCATTTTGCTGAGAGAGTTTTGCGGTAATCTGTCAAATAAATTAATTACTTTTTTCTATGGATTCATGAATCAAAACATTGCCAGAAACTGAAATGGGTTGTGCCATGCTTTTGTCTGTTGTGTGATTTAATTAAAAATGAAAAATAACTTTCTGTCCAATGACATACAATCCCCGTGTGTACAAATAGATGCATCTGGAGTTTTCATCCATGCATGTGTGGCAAATGTCATCTGTATTTGCACATGCAGGTTAAAGTTTTTACTGCACTTGTACCAATGTTACTTGAAGGTGACCTGTCTGAGCTGATCCTAGATCTAATGCTGGCAATTTACTTCAGGGAGGTACCCTTTAAGTAAATTTCACCCACAGTTGTGAATCTGTGGAATTCTCTGCCACAGAAGGCAGTGGAGGTCAATTCACTGGATGTTTTCAAGGGAGAGTTGGATATAACTCTTCGGGCTAACGGAATCAAGGTATATGGGGAAAAAGCAGGAACAAGGTACTAATTTTGGAAGATCAGCCATGATCATATTGAATGGCGGTGCTGGCTCGAAGGACTGAATGGCCTACTCGTGCACCTATTTTTTATGTTTCTAAGTGCCATACTTACCTTACATTTGACTGGGCTCCCACCCCCAACTCACAATCCTTGCCAGACAGTAACCTCAACCAAATTAATTACTTACATACCCTTCTAATGAAGGATCTGACCAAGAAGTGTCTCGACCCGACACATCATTCATTCCTTCTCTCCAGAGATGCTGCCTGTCCCGCTGAGTTACTCCAGCATTATGTGCCTGTCTTCGGTGTAAACCAGCATCTGCAGTTCCTTCCTACATATTTATCTGTTAATCCTTCTTCACTCCTGTCTATCAATGTCCACTACTTTCCACTGAAGTCTCTGGCCACCATCCAAACTCCTCCACCACCTTCTGTGTTTAATTGCTACCCTCCGGAACCTATGTCCATTGTAACCATCCCATCTTTTCCTAATGACTTGGACCTGAACCATGGATTTCCTTGTGCACCTCACAGGAAGAAACATTGTTTCCTTGCACAAGGCCTGTCCAGTAAAACAAAATGCATTGAGCCTTGTATGCTGTTGAAAATCCCAGTGAAGGGCCATCGTGCCAAAACTGCTCTCTGGTCTGAAGCCTGTTGACTATTTAATATAATGAATGGGGCACTAATAAATTTCTTCTCAATTATTTTTATGCTGGATTAAAGTTCATTTCTGCAATTGGTACCACACGGATAGGAAGTCCCTTGGCCTATAACTGCAGTTATTTGTCTATCTAATGGTTCAATGCTTCCATGTTTCTTTATTGTCACATGTAGCTAAGAACAGCTTAACTTTGTTCCTGGTTTTAGTGTGCAATGATGGTGAGGCATGAAAAGTATTGCAGGATTTATTCAATGACCAGTATTTTTCTGGTCTTCATTAGAGTTACTTAAAGCCACAGAATCATACAGTGTGCAAACAGGCCCTTCGGCCCAATTTGCCCATGCTGGCAAACGTTAGTCCCACCTGCTCTGTCTATGTACTTGTCCAAATGCCTAAAATTCCAATGACTTTAATATGAAGAGCCATAATTATCAGACTTTTCTTTTGGTGCGCTGGTGGATGAAGGTTATTTTAAACTCTGAATAAAGAACAGCATTGACATGTTGTGTGTTGTTTTCATTCATTTTATGCAAGAACAAAGCAAAACAATAACTTCCCTGTTACAGGTGCACAACCTTTTATCCGAAATTCCAAATAACGAAAAGCTCCGAATAGCGGACATTTTTTCGGTCCTTGAAGAAAGGTCCTTGAAGACGTTCACCGAGGTCGGCCCGCAGAGGTGACAGCGGAACCTGCGGTCGGTCCTCGAAGAAAGGGGAACTAAATCCCCATTCATAAAAGAGAAGGTGAGGGTATATTGCGCGGGAGGGTTAATAATTGACAATCTGCTGCTGCTTGCCCGCTGAGTTAAAGCGTTCCCACGGTAGACTCATGATACACAGTGTATCGTGAGTCTTGCGTGGGAACTTTTTAACTCAGCGGGCAGGCAGGAGCAGATTGTCGCTCCCTTCAGTTTTACCCCACCTACACCCCTCTGCTTCCCGGCCATGTGTGTGACCCCTTCCCTACCCTCTCCAGCTCCCCGCCCATTGCACCGGCGCGGGGGCTTTGCACTGTCTTCACGTTGGCGATTCCAGCAGGTCAGTGCCAGTCACCGGAGACGTCAGGACCAATGGGACACCGACCCCCAGGCCCACTGCAAGCACGGAGATCCCAGAGACCCACAGCCAGCAGCAGCCCAGCCCCGTTCCAACTCCAGAGGAACACGCTCCCCGTAGGGGCAGAAGCTGATGGTATGCAAGGTACGTCTTGTTTTTGGGGTGGCGCAGCTCGGGCTGTGGGCGAATTGCCACTTGTCATCGTAGCGGCCCATCGGGGAGCGGATTCCTCTGGAGTTGGAGGGACAGGGAGACACAGCGGCTTTTGAGAATGGTGGGCAATCACTTCCAAAGTTCTGCCCACACAGTCAGTATACCTCTCCTACACTTGTCTCCCGCACTAAGATCATCTCGCAGAGAATGATCCCAGCCTAACCCTCCTTATTCTCTCCTATTCTGCAAGAAGAAACTACATTGAAGACTCAAACTCGCGATCGAGTAACTGCCGGGATCGAGGCGTAAACTCGTGACCTTGCGGATATGAGCCGAGCACTCTACCACTGAGCCAGCCGTTAAAATCTACGCTAAAAATCTTCCATTCCGAAAGCCGCAAAATTCTGAATTACGAAAAGTGTCTGGTCCCAAGGCTTTCGGATAAAAGGTTGTGCACCTGTACTATCAAATGTTATTACTATTACATTTCCACCAAAGCATCCTTGACTTTTATGCCCTTTACTTTGTTCAATATTATCAAACTGACAGTACTTGCTGCAAAAATAAATTAAAAACTGGAGGTGCTGGAAATCTGAAACAAAACATAAAATCCCATCAAGATTCAGCAGATCAAGCAGCATCAGTGGAGACAAAATCAGTTGTTATTTCAGAGGGCTAAAGGGATATAAAAACTGTGAAATGCAGGCAGCACTTTAGAAAATGCCTAGATGATTGGACTGTGAGAAAAACAAACTTAATATGAATTTTGTATTTGTATATATAAATTCTATTTATATATGCAATTTTCCAACTAATTGGAGTGCAGTGGTTGGTGGTAGAAAGTATGAGAGCATAGGTCATTAAGCCTCCATATCAGCACTGTTCATGCCTGTAGTTTGTCTTAATCCATGCTGTGGCGGAGGCAGTGGCAGCGGAGACCCGACTCGGCCCCGGAGCTGTGGCGGCGGCAGCAGCAGCAGCGGCAGCGGAGACCCGACTCGGCCCCGGGGTGTGGCGGCGGCAGCAGCGGCAGCGGAGACCCGACTCGGCCCCGCAGCTGTGGCGGCGGAAGCGGCAGCGGAGACCCAACTCGGCCTCAGAGCTGTTGCGGCGGCGGCAACGGCAGTGGCAACGGAGACCCGACACGGCCCCGTAACCATGGCAGCGGCAGCAGCAGCAGCGGAGACCCGACTCGGCCACGGAGCTGTGCCGGCGGCAGCGACCAACATGTGCAGTTCCTTGCTTTTGTAAAAGTGCCATGATGGTACTAGTAAAATACATTCATCAGTGTAATACATTTTGTGAATAGTGCCCCTCATTGACACTGAAGGAGGCCCTTACTGAAGTGTTAAAATCCATTACAGCATTAGTTAATGGAACCATGCCTACGAGAAAGGTAAATGCAGTCTTTTTTTTAACAGGTCATTTTTTTCTCTGGACTATGCTGGAGAATTTTACAGATCAGAATGAGCATAAGCCATTAGTTCAGAAAAGTGCATTAGTCGAATAAATGTCTTTCTGATAGGCACACAAATTTCATCGTTGCAATGATTTTGTGTGCAATGGGATAGAATTTCATTGAAAACGAATCAAAACATGGGATTAAGTATACACTGCACATTTGGTGAAGGTACTGATTTCACTATATGGCATGCTAATATACAATGATGATTGAATACACTCAATATTGTCAAAAGGTATTCCAATGCATGTTTGTACATCGTCCCTTAATTTATTTTTGCACATGAGCCACTTATGCAGAAGCAGAGTTTGAACCGGCCCGTGAACAGTCCTCCAGCCAATCAACAGTTCAATGAGAAATGTGTTGCTGTAAGGAGAGGGAGAGAGTGGGGGAGGGTAGGAGGGGAGGAGGAGAGAAGAGGGAGTGTGAAGTGGAGGGGGAGGGAGTGTATGAGCCGCGCCCACACAGTTGGGGCGATGGGTGAGTGGTGGAATATTACGCTGGGGGAATGGGTGAGTGGTAGAAAAGGGTTGCGTTGGGGGACAGGTGAGTTGTTGATAATTGCGTTGGGGGAGTATATTACTAAAACTCTCATCTTGTCTGTTTGTGAGTGTGAGTGCATGTGTGTCTGTGATTCATGTCCTGAATTACGCCAAAAAGGTGCAAGATGGCACTACAATTTTTGAACCACCTTACTCACCATTGTCCTGTGGTGTCGCGTATCAAGTTTTGTTCAGATTGATGTTATATTTTACAAGCTATTCACATTTTTAACTTTACAAAACCCTACTTTGAAAAAAATCTTTCATCTGCACTGGCAGTTAGCAGCTATGATGTCACAATGGGATCTAATTTACATAAACTGCCCGTCAACAGTGTTCCACCCAGTGGAATAAAAAGCGACTTCTACCGTGTGTGGTTTGAAGAGGAAAAGCTTGTAGTTTACAATGCCAAAATTGAAAGGTTGAGAAAAAACAAGGTGTACAGAGTTGCTTAGTGTTTACAATGTAAGGAGTATGATGATGCTACTGATTATGATATGCCAATGTACCAGCTAGCAACTGATCTTCTCCATAAAGACTTGGTCTATTGCTAGAAATTGTAATTTATTTACCTATCTGTTACGGATTTACAGCATATAATACAATAATATTGAAGTTCTGATCTTGAGAATTTCACATTTTTGAATTTTCAAGGCAGTCTGGGTGTTTATTACTATTTCCGTCACAATTTTGTAATTAACTACAATTAGGTTATTAACTAATTATATGCTTTAAATTCAGGTCATCCAAGTAAAATGTTTTATATTCGTTTCAGAATCCTTCAATGTATAATAACTGAAATTTTCATTCAGTTCTCTTGATTTTTAAGAAAGTTATGGGCTTTTGACTGTCCTCGATCACAGCTTTTGTGTTGTCAATGGAAAAGCAATAGGGAACAAGATGCTAATTTCCAAGTATAAAAATGGCCATCACTTTTTAAATACTGAAGATACGAAAATGTATCAAATTAAACTTATTTTTATGCTGTATCTGATGGGATAAATTGCAGACTTGATTTTTCAAAAACTCAAAATTTTGTAACATTGCTACTATTGTCTTTCAAAACCTATGTAGGTCCACATGTTTCACTTCCATACTGAAACCATCATTTTTTTTATTTGTTCATTTGTAGAAAATTGGATCGAACAGGGGTACAGTTAACTTACAATGTCCAACATGTGTTATTTGAATTACTGCATTAAACTATTCTTTTAATGGATTATAGTATTTATTATCTGGAAATATTGGCTATTCTGTTCTAATGGCGATAAATGTGGCAGGTCAAGAAGTTTAAAAATTAAAAGGAAAGATGCAAGAAATGTATAACTGTATATCAGTTATTAAAATAACACGCAGAATGACTTTAATGGAGATCGGCTTGGTATACATAATGAGAGACCTATTATCAATCATTGCTCCCAAAATACTTAGCTGGCTATTTCTCTCTCACATGACTTCAAGGTTCATGTCACTTTAATGATGCATTGTGTATGCTTAGAAATTAGATTGTGTGGCAGAAATTATTTCAGTGTTATGCAATTGAAAATGGACTAATCACAGAATGAAATACATTGAAGGGTTGCCAGGAAATCCAGGCTTGCTTTTCCCCAGCACAATGACACAATGGTGAAGCAAGAGAAACTGGTGCCTCACTGCTCCAACAAGTTCAATTCTGTCCTCCAGGATACTCTGTATGGAGTTTGCATGTTATTTTAGTGACCACATGGGCATCCTCTGAGCGCTTTAGTTTCCTCCCATATGACAACCTTAAGACCATAAGGAGCGTAGGAGCAGATTTAAGTCATTCAGTCCATCAAGTCTGCTCTGCCATTTGATCATTGCTGATCTATTTTCCCACTCAACTCCATTCTTCTGCCTTTCCCCCATAACATTTGACACCTTTACAGATCAACAACCTATCAATCTCCACTTTAAAAATGCCTGCTGACTTGGCCTCCATTACCGTCTATGGCAATGAATTCCACAGATTCACCACCCTCTGGCAAAATAAATTCCCCCTCGTGCCTTTCCAAAGGCACATCCTTTCATTCTGTGTCTGTGCCCTCTGACCCTAGACGCTCCCACTGCCAAAAACATTCTTTCCACATCCACACTATCTAGGTTTTTGTTATTTGATAATTATCATAATAATATGATCATCATCACTATATTGCATAATAGATGGCGTTATTTCAAATACAAACACACATTTCGTGTTGGTACAATGATTTGCACAGGATCTGGAGAGCCAGAGGTTATTACAGTGTGGGTATGAGAGAGTGATCGACAATCTTACCTGCAATTGCATCGTTCAAAAAATTATATCACTCACAGAACGTTTCGTTCTGAAAAAATATAATTCAATGGATATTTGGCCAAGTAATTTTATGTGTTATTGTTTTGCATTATTTGTTGCCTCTATTTTAGTTCAAATATAAATGCAAAAGGAATATTTCCAAGTAGATGTCAGAAATAATATGATAAGATTCAGCTTGCATTGATATTTTGGTTGAATCATGATACCATCAATGAGGAGCTTGTGAGTCTCTGTGAAATTTCATTCTGCAATTTCTCTGCTACGTGAATAATTCAATCATAAAAGCTGAAAAAGAAGTTCATCATTGCAATGATTTAGTGTGCTTCAAATAAGAGCTTTTCTTCCTCTGTAAAGGGCCTGTCCCACTGCGGCAACCTAATTGGCGAGTTTAGAAGAGTTTGCCCTCGACTAATACATGCAGCATGGTCTACACGAGGTCCTAGGAGGTCTTTGCAACTCTCCTTAATGCTCGAGAGTAGTCCTCGTGTACTCGAGGCCTCAGCTAGGTCGCGGCGTATTTTTCAACATGCTGAAAAATGCCCGCGAGTAAAAAAAGGTCGCCATGGAAAAAATCTATATTTTTTTATTCGTAGGTTTAGTCGAGGTAGGTCATAGTAGGTCGCCATGTTATTCGTAGGTAATCAAAGGCAATCAAAGGTAATCGAGGGTAGTCGAAGGTAAAGCTCGTTGAGAAAAAAAAGATAAGTAAACCCGACCGGTAGTGTTAAATGCCCGCTAAACTTTATTAAAAGTTGTCTGGCTTCTTAAAAGTGTCTCCACTCCTTCTCCCCCGCCTTCTCCCCCCTTCTCTCCCCTTCTCTCTCCTTCTCTCCTCCTCTCTCTCTTTCTACCCCCCCCCCCCCCCCCCCTCTCCATGCTCTCTAAATGACTTACCGTTTTTTACCTTCCTGTTCATCGCGGAGGTGAATTTCAGGTAGCGTTCCCCGCTTTCCCTGGCCTCCGCCTTTGCGATGTGTTTGTGTGTGTGCAGACGGTCGATACGGCTCACAGTTTCATCGCTGACGGTCGATCCAGCTCGAGGTTTTTCAGGCGAGTGCCCTCGGGGTTGAAGGTCGAAGACAGTCGCTGAAAAGTCGCGTTAGTGGGGCAGGCTCTTAAGGGTCCTTACATGACTTCTCATGGAAAAGAGTGGCCCTTTAACATTGTGTGACTGAATAGGTTTTCAATGCAGTTCATTGACTGTAGTCAGGTACATAGCATGCTGTAAATTCTGCATTATTTTAGTCATGAATCAATAATGTGTTGATATTGTGCACAAACATATACTTACAAAGATTTTTTTAATGTCTGGGGGGGGGGGGGGGGGGGGGGGAATCATAAAAAGGTCTGATTTGTTTCTATGGTCATTTTTCAAAAGTTGTCTATACGATTTTGAAAAAGAGCCTTAGTAAAGTTAGATAACCGTAAAAAAAGATGTATTCAACATATCAAAGCAGACTGCATTCAATGAAAAGTCTTCGCTACCACACTTACACCTTGTCAAAGAAATGCATATCTTTAGTACAGGACATTTTCTAGCATAGTCCAATTTTGCACTAAATGCACAGACATTTTAAATAAAGAACAATGGCTTGTGAACCAATGTGTAAATGTGCCTTAAAAGGACACAGATGCTGGAGTAACTCAGCAGGTCAAACAGCATCTCTGGAGAACATGGATAGGTGACGTTTCAGGTCAAGACCGTTCTTCAGGCTGAAGAAGAATCTCGACCGGAAATGTCACCTATCAAGCTCTCCACAGATGTTGCTTGACCTGCTGAGTTACTCCACCACTTTGTGTCTTTTTGTTTAAACCAACATGTGCAGTTCCTTGCTTTTGTAAAAGTGCCATGATGGTACTAGTAAAATACATTCATCAGTGTAATACATTTTGTGAATAGTGCCCCTCATTGACACTGAAGGAGGCCCTTACTGAAGTGTTAAAATCCACTACAGCATTAGTTAATGGAACCATGCCTACGAGAAAGGTAAATGCAGTCTTTTTTTTAACAGGTCATTTTTTTCTCTGGACTATGCTGGAGAATTTTACAGATCAGAATGAGCATAAGCCATTAGTTCAGAAAAGTGCATTAGTCGAATAAATGTCTTTCTGATAGGCACACAAATTTCATCGTTGCAATGATTTTGTGTGCAATGGGATAGAATTTCATTGAAAACGAATCAAAACATGGGATTAAGTATACACTGCACATTTGGTGAAGGTACTGATTTCACTGTATGGCATGCTAATATACAATGATGATTGAATACACTCAATATTGTCAAAAGGTATTCCAATGCATGTTTGTACATCGTCCCTTAATTTATTTTTGCACATGAGCCACTTATGCAGAAGCAGATGTTCATAATGGATGTGAAGTTCCGATCACATCTTTCACAACATTTATTCGACAGATGAATGTCTTTTACCAGTACCATCACGGCAGATTTACAGAAACAAGAAACTGCAGAGGTTGGTTTAGCATGCAGGAAATAACATGACAAAACGCATTCGTACATGGAGCCTAGAATACCACAGCACAGAAACAGTAACTTCAGTCCACAATGCCCGTGCCGAACATGATGTCAAATTAAACTAATCTCCGAAGATAGACACAAAATGCTGGAGTAACTCAGCGAGACAGGTAGCATCTCTGGAGAGAAGGAATGGGTGACATTTCGGGTTGAGACCCTTTGTCAGACTATAATCTCCTCTGCCTGCACGTGATCCATATCCCTCTATATCCATGGACCTTTCTAAATGCTTCTTAAATGTCCCTATTATAAATCTTTTGAAGATTCTGCTTGTTAAACACCAACAGAAATCCCCTGCAAAAGAAAATAGTGATTTATTCTTGCTTCATAGTGTCAATTGAAAATTAAGAGTAATATTTTAAATGAATGAAATATTTTAAATGTATGCTAGATGCATCCGCTGAATTTAGTTCTGCCTCTTTTAATGTTTTTTTACCATAAATCTGTTTATGGAAATGTTTTATTTGCAATAATTAATGAAGTAAAGTTGCACAGGAAGGCTATGGGCCAGTTTCAAGTGGTCCATATAAGGATGTTCTAAAGTCTTTCACATCCAGAATGAAATACCCAATATTCTAACATGGATCTGAAGAAATACATGGTAATGGAAGATTTAGCCCCACAATCAGCTTACCATGCAATGAATTGAAGGCCTTCTCAGCAGTAAACGTTTATTGCTAATGAATTAGAGATACAGTATATAGGGTGTCAATACGAACACTAAGATCACATAAAATGTAGCTCACTAGACATCTTATAATGGTTTCACTGACTTTTATTACCAGTGTCATAATTCAGAATACAACCAGGTTTTATTGACATGGAAACAACAGCAATGTCTGAAATAATAGAGATGTCAGATTCTGACTGGTTAATAATTTCAGGGAAAATCTCTTGCCCTGTACTTATTCCAAACAGTAACCTCCATGTCTTTTCAAAAGATGGGTGATTTTGAGTTATTTTTTCAATTCCAGATTCAGGGACAGTTTCTTCCCAGCTGTTATCAGGCAAGTGAATCATCTTACCACAACCAGAGAGCTACTATCGACCTCTTTGGTGACCCTCGGACTATCCTTGATTGGACTTTGCATGCTTTATCTTGCACTAAATGCTATTCCCTTATCATGTATCTGTACACTGTAAATGGATCGATTGTAATCATGTATTGTAGTTTAGCATGCAACAAAAGCTTTTCACTGTATCTCGGTACATGTGACAATAAACTAAACTGAACTTTGGAGTTTGTATATTCAGTAGAAGGCCACTTCATTATCACAGAACAGGTAAGGACCACATGAGAACTATCACTGATAATGAGATGGGAACTCTGTTCCACTACCACATTTGCCTGAGGTGCTGCCATTTATTTAAAACTTAATTTTTAGCATCTGCAGTACTTTGCTTGCGTACCATTGTCTATTGGGAGCCAAACATTTTCGAACTATTAACAAAAAATGCAGGCATTGACAGGAGGTTACTCTTTTCATTATCGTCATAGAGCCATGCAGCATGGAAACAGGCCCTTCAGCCCAGCTCATCATGTCTACCATGATGCTACATCTAAGTTAGTCCCATTTGAAACATAGAAACATAGAAATTAGGTGCAGGAGTAGGCCATTCGGCCCTTCGAGCCTGCACCACCATTCAATATGATCATGGCTGATCATCCAACTCAGTATCCCGTACCTGCCTTCTCTCCATACCCCCTGATCCCCTTAGCCACAAGGGCCACATCTAACTCCCTCTTAAATATAGCCAATGAACTGGCCTCAACTACCCTCTGTGGCAGAGAGTTCCAGAGATTCACCAGCATGTTTGGCCCATATCCCTCTAAACCTTTCCCACCCATGTACCTGTCCAAGTGCCTTTTAAATGCTGAAACATACTGTAGAATCAGAGAAATGCAGATTAAATGCAGAAATACTGATTAAAACAGAAAAGGACGCAAAGGTCAGGCAGCATCTCTGGCAAATTGGATAGGTGATCGTGTCACGACACAAAACTTCACCGATCCATTTTCTCCAGAGATGTTGCCTGATCTGCTGAGTTACTCCAACACTTTGTGTCCTTTTGCGCCTTTTAAATGCTGTTATACGTTCTGCCTCAAATACCTCCTCTGGCAGCTCATTCCATATACCACCACCTTCTGAGTGAAAAATTTGCTCTTCAGGTTCCCATCAGATAAATCTTGTCCCTCCCACCTTAAAGCTTGATACATCAAAACTTTGTCATAAAACTTGTTACATCAAAAATTCTGAAAATTGTGACTGGTTATTAGGCAAAAGTTAAAATTGCAATATCTGAAGTTGTTCCTTACTTTCAATGCCAAGTTCTGCTTACAATACTCTGGCCAACTCTGGCCATCCACCGGGACACCCAGCAATTCTCCAACAAAAAAATGTTGTTAGTCCTTGCTGTCTCCTCCCCTTCCTCAGTCCCCCTGCTGTCTCCTCCCATCCCCCAGCCTTCGGGCTCCTCCACCTTTTTCCTTTCTTGTCCCCGCCCACCCCCGCCCCCGATCAGTCTGAAGAAGGGTTTCGGCCCGAAACGTTGCCTATTTCCTTCGCTCCATAGATGCTGCCTGCACCCACTGAGTTTCTCCAGCTTTTTTGTGTAACCTTCTGCTTACAATACTGTTGGCCATTTAACAGTTGCTGTCCCTTATTGTAAATTTTCTCAGTGCAAAAGAAATGTATTATTGATGCTGGAGGTTTTCTCTTGCTGTTTTTACTCTGTATTATATGAGCTATCATCTGCACAACAAGACATTAAATAAAATATAAGTGACGTGAGAATGATTCACGAGTGAATTTGCTGATCTCATTTGCTTTTGAACAGTACTCCGCACGAACCCTGAGTGATCAATTGTCCCTTTCATTTTTTTTTCACTGAAAGGGACTAATATTTATACTTGCACACTTATGAGATGCCTTAATGCTATGTTTGAATCTTTGCCCAGATGCAGTCACTGTGACGCCTTGAATCTGATGAACAACTGTCCATGCAGGATTCTGGTATCAGAAAACCTGATACTGAGGAAAGCATTTGCCGTGTAACAGAACAGAACAGCAAACCAACCATGTACAGAAAGTATGAAAAATAGACATTTTGTAATAATCATGAAAAAAAATTATACAACCCATGTAATTAAAACATATGGGGTTATATAGATTATTGGCAAGAAGTATTTTCATCTAAATCATTGAAAACATATTCTCAATATAAAAAATTAACGTGTCTCAGATTGTAGAAGGTGGAATTTTAAGCACAATAATAATAATAATAATAATAATAATAATAATAATAATAATAATAAACTTTATTACGGACTCAAGGTCCCGACAAGGGGCAACATGATATTTAATATCATGTTCCACACCATGCACAGAACATATAGTAAGAAGCTGCTGGAGACCAGCGCTAGATGGACTAAAGACCACAAGATCCACAATGATGAGAAAACATTATAGATATTAATGGGGCTAATTTTAAAATAAATTCACCCTGGATAAACTAACGAGATAAACTAACGAGATAAGATAGGTGGCACATTGGGTTCAATTGAGAGTAAAATTGGGCTGGTTATAAAATGGACGGCCAAACCAATCTCTTCAGTTTCTCCTGTTGTATTATCTCCCCTTCACTATTTGCTTCCATTCTAGTCCATGCCTTTCAGCCAAATATCTTGCGCCAATTGCAATACCTGTTTCTTTTTTTTCTTTTTTTATAATTTTATTTTTATTAGCAGTACAGTAAATCACATTAATACATCACATATATCTTATTACATTATGTCGTACCACTTCATTTTTTGAGCTTTAAAAAAGATAGAAATAAAAGAAGTAAGGAAAGTAAGCAAGAATCGTGAAGGTGCAGGAAAGTGTTGGGAGAAGAGAACCCCTTAGGGAAGGAATTAGAGAAGAAAGCAAAGAAAAGAAATAAGACCCTAGAAAGAGAAGAAAAAAAAAGAAGAAAGGAAAATCAATCGCTCTATTGTAACACAAAACTCCGCAAAAAAGGATATACCAAGCGTGTTTTTATTAAAAAATTATTTTATACCCCCCATTACCAGGTCCTGGTAGCCTTTATGTTTTAACTTATTATTGCACCTTATGCTTGTAATAGTTCCATAAATGCAGACCACGTCTTTTGGAAGTGATCTGCTTTGCCTGCTAGGAGGAGTCTCATCTCTTCCAAGTGTCAATACCTGTTTCTTCCACAAAATGACTGCATTCTGATCCTGGAGAACCAATGTTGCATCAAGTAGTTAAAAACAAGGAACTGCAGATGCTGGTTTACAAGAAACTGCAGATGCTGGTTTACAAGTGGAAAATACAAAAAGTGCTGGAGTAACTCAAAGGGTCAGGAAGCATACCTCGAGAACATGGATAGGTGACGTATCAAGTTGGGACTCTTCTTCAGAGTGATTGCCCAATTTTACTCTCAATTGAACCCAATGTGCCACATATCCAATCTCGTCAGTTTGCCATGGGTGAATTTATTTAAAACTATCCCTGTGAGTATCTATAATGTTTTTTTCATCATTGTGATTAAAATGCAACCTTCTATAATCTGAGATACCTTAAGTATTTAAGGGCCGCAACTCGAGATGTCTTCTATCCATGTTCTCCATGGATGCTCCCTGAACCGCTGAATTGCTCCAGCACTGTTACATCAATGGCAGCAGCAGACCCCAGGAGACTAGAAACCAGAACATTGACCGGCTGTAAACAAAGCTAGAAGGGATCTTCTTGAATGAATGAATAATAATGATTTGTTTGAAAGCAATCCCTGGATAATTGCTTTCAAAAGTAAACCCTCAACTTCAAATAATAATCATTTTCCTGCAAGCATTTACATATCATTTGTTTAAACAGTTTAGAAGAGTTTTCAGTACAATCTAATGTAAGTCCACATTTTAGCCAAATGTGCAAATCAGCCACAGTCTTAACAATTAAAGATGATCTCAATTTGATTGAATGAAGCTTTGAATCAAGGATCCAAATTGCTCAATATTATAATCAGTATGTTTCTTCTACTCAGAGCCTGAGAGAAAGCATAAGAGCCTGGGAAGAAGGTAAGGGCTGAAAACTGTAACATCCAGGTTCAGGAGCAGCTTCTTCCCACCAACCATCAGGCTATTGAACACTCAAACCCTAACTAAACTCTGAATTACAATCTGCCTTGATTACTGTAAGGACTTGAGGCATTGTTTTTGTCTTTGCACTATATTGTTTGCTTTTAAATATTTGAACTTCTTTATGCTGTTTATTATGGTGTCCACTGAGTACTATGTTTTACATGTCTGTTGTGCTGCTGCAAGTAAGAATTTAATTGTTCATTTCAATGGATCATACAACTATTAAAAGTCTGATCTTGTATATTTATTTAAGTGTTTTTGTGTATAATCACATCTTCTCGAAAAAACGACAGGGTAACGGTAACATTTTTACATATTCCGGTAGAGATTTTTCCTGGAGTCCGAAATCTACTTATCTGAAAATTTCAGGCTTTCTTTCTCGACATAACTGAAAATGTTCAAAAATCCTTAAAATTAAAAATGATTTTTACTGTTAAAAATAATTCCTCACAGCTTCCAACACGCTTTGATACAAAGTTGTAAGAGAGGAACACTGGCAGCAACACTCTAAACTTCACCTCACAGCAAGTGCACCCGACATTTAAAACAATGTTGCCATCATAACTCCTGGCAGAACAGGAGGGGGAGGGCCAATTGGTATTGCAATTGGGGATTGGGATTTTATTTTTTAATTACAGTGCTGGGGGAGGCTCTGATCTTTGCTGAGGAGTACTCGAATCTTATCTTCGGCAACGGGTTGAGTTTAAGGACCACGCCTCCCGTGGGAGCTACGGGTGCGTTGAGGGAGCAGACCCAACGGGTCTGCACTTAGTCTAGTATGACAATAAAACTGTCTTGGCTCTCTGTCATATTAAACAGCCCAGAATGTGCTATGTAGCAGAACAATGCACTGTGTGGAAAGCATACACTTCCTTGAAGTTATATTCTGTTTAAAGACATTATTGGGTTCTGACTTATTGATTGAATTCCGAACTGAGGTATTTATGTTTTATTCCAATTGCTGATTTTGTCTTCATATAATGATGCTGGACATGGTCTCTGTGTTATACATATACAAGCCTCATTCTCTTCATATAATTCTGCTCCCTTTCACATACTTTTTTATTTCATAAAGTATTTCTTAGGTTGCTGATATGATAGACAAAATACTTCAGAGTCAGAACCGTCCTGTTTTGAATATGTCCGGTTAGTAATGTGCTGGAAAGCATGTTTCAGTGCATGCGATTCCTGAGGTTAGTGTAGCGGCACCTAGTGGTGGCCTGGGGAATCACAAACACACGCCATTAGCTGGCGCAGTCACGTGATCGCGAGAGCGTTTTCGCGGGTTTTTGTATAGCATTCATTCAAGCTCCACCCTGTTAGAAGGAGCTTTGTAATTTTTGGCTGTTCTAAACGCGTTTGAGTAAATTGCTTTATTGTCGTTTAAATTAAGAATCTTACCTTACTCAATCGACTCGACTCGCCAAAATAGACACAAAATGGTGGAATAACTCAGCAGGTCAGGCAGCATCTCTGGAGAAAAGGAATAGGTGACGTTTCGGGTCGGAACCCTTCTTCAGACCATTTGGGCTCTGACCTGAAAAGTCACCTATTCCTTTTCTCCAGAGATGCTGCCTGACCCGCTGTGT
Organism: Leucoraja erinaceus; assembly: GCF_028641065.1. Lineage (NCBI taxonomy): Eukaryota > Metazoa > Chordata > Chondrichthyes > Rajiformes > Rajidae > Leucoraja > Leucoraja erinaceus. The sequence continues at coordinate 23,824,220 of NC_073403.1, forward strand.
TACTCCAGCATTTTGTGCCTTATCTTCGCAATAAACCAGCATTTGCACTTCTTTCCCACACAGATTCCTGACTTTGATTCAAAACTTTTACATAGGGTGGTTCATTGGAGCACACTCAAACTGCAGTTGATATCAAGCTAAATGAGTGATAATGCTTTGGACAACCAATAAGCAGCACAGTCGAATGGGCATCTGTCGGTATCACCTGCACCTCAGATATTTAAGGGACAGATGATACAAACATATTAATTACATGTTACTAATTTGCAGTATAATTGAGGGGGCATTAACTGGTAATTGGCATGGCGACTCTTCTCTAGAAGAGTTTATAACACTATTAATTTAATAAACAAGATCAGACATAATGGCCCTTCAGCCTTATTTTATGTCATGTAACTACCCTGAAATACTGCCTTGCTGTGCACTGTAAAGAAGGAGCTTGCATTTGTATAGACATTTTCATGTCCAAGATTCCCCCAAAGCACTTTGCGGTCGATGTAGCACCTGTGAATAGCCTCCATCCTTTTACACATATGTGGTATATCACATTTATGGACTGTCCATCAGTCTGTACACCTCACTGCCTGCTTCAAAGCACTGGCTGTAACATAATGTTCTGTCAGAATCAGCCTGATGCATTTCTTCATTTAGCTGTCGGTCCTGTCCTCTGGCTAGTCTCATCATCATGATATCTCAGGGACTAACAAACAAAGCTGCAACTGACATGAGGAGGCCACAAATATTTGTCATCTCTCACCATCATGGAAACAGTAAGTCACACTGTTACCCACTTCACGCTACAGTGACCCGCTCAGCACATTTACGAAAATAACAAATACGAGCAGGATTAGGCAACGTGGACCTCCAAGCCTGTCCTACCATGGCTGATCTCTTACTTCAATGCCATCTTAATGCCTTATTCATTCCATCTTCATGCCTAAGACCGTCAGGCACGAGGTACAAATGTTTGAAAACACTTACTTCCAGATTCAGGGACAGTTTCTTCCCAGCTGTTATCCAGAATAATAAGATTAAACGAGAACTTACCAGTTTGAAGTTTGATCTGTATTTTATGAGGAGTTACGATGAGGGACTACGTGAAGAACCCCGCCAGGACGCATGCGTGTCATTCTTCAAAGCAGCGGTGTGAAATCACAGATAACTGTAATGACTAAACATAGTAAGATTAGAGAAGAGATACCAGTTAAGTATGTGATCAAGGGTGGGAGTGGAGGGCACGTAATCCCTCATCGTAACTCCTCATAAAATACAGATCAAATTTCAAACTGGTAAGTTCTCGTTTAATCTTACTATTTTACTTCGGAGTCACGTGAGTGACTACGTGAAGATTTTAAAGCTGTGATTTCATGCCGTGAAAACGAGTCCATGCATCACGTCTGCCTTGATGACTCCAGGAGGAATTGTGTTAACATAATTTGGATATGAATTCGACATTGAAATCACAAAATTTATTAACACAAAATTATAACCCCTTTTTATGGGTTTAAATTAATTTACAGAACTTAAAATTGTTTCTGCAAACGTTTCCAGGTTTCATTACTGGTTTGTTGTAAAATAATTGGAATGTTTTTTCCCCTGACCATCCTGCTGCCTTGAGGATTTGGTCCATTGGTACATCCAACTGTATAGCTGCCGATGTAGCTGCAGCCCTGGTGAAATGAGATTAAAAAATATTAGTATCCACCCCAGCCTGTGTTAGCACCTGTTTTAGCCATCTTGAGATGGTCTGGACCGTCACTCTTTTGTGTGGTTGCTTGTGGCTGACCAAAAGTGCCTTCTCATTGCCTCTTAGGATTTTTGTTTTCTCCATGTATAACAACAGATGTCTTATTATACAGAGACGGTCATCTGTTGGGTATGACCTAAATTGTAAATTGAGGCCTGCTGATCCCTGTCTGTTCTGCTTTACTAACTCATAGATATGAAACGTAATATTTTCTGTTGAGGAAGTCATGTTGTCCAGTCTTGGTTTATGCAGTGACTGTACCCTCTGTGCCGTGACCAATGCTATTAGCATGACTGTTTTTAATGTCAGTCTGTGTAGGGACAGAGCTGTTTGCTGAAGACTAATTCCTGAGCATCTTCAGGACAATACTTACATCCCATATTTGGGAGTACCTGGTTCTTGGGGGATTAGTATTAAAAATTCCCCTCATAAGTTTTGTTACCAGTGGGTGAGTCCCAACAGAGTAACTCTGTCCCCTGCCATAGGTAAGTCGATAGGGCACTTCTGGCGCAGTTGATGGCACTGTAACTGAGCCCCTCATCATAGTGGAGGCCTGCCAGATATTCCAGAACAGACGGGATGTTCATGTCTCTGTAGGTGATGTTGTTTTTATGGCAGTACATCTCCCACTTCCTGATATAGACCAGATACTGTTTTTTGGTTGAATGTCTTTGGGCCGCCGAGATCATGTTCACTGTTCGGTCCGTCAGTCCCAGTTGTAGTAGAGGTGTTTTTAAACTCTACAAATTAATAAGTTCAAATGTTTATGGCATGGGTGGCTATCCCTTGTTACGGGATGTAGCAATAAATCTGGTCTATGTGGGGTGGTGATACATGGTTCTAATACCATGTTTAGTACCACTGGGAACCATGGTTGAGTAGGCCAATCGGGTATTACCAAAATACCAGACGCAGAGTCTTGTTGTATTTTCCTTAATACCCGACTGATGAGGCAGGAAGGAGGGAATGCGTAAATAAACAATTTCCCCCAATGCAGCAAAAATGCATCTGTCGCCGCTGCCCCAGGGTCCGGATCCCATGAAACATAATTTGATAACTGGTGGTTAAGTCTGGATGTGAATAGATCGATATCTGGTGTTCCATATTTTGCTGTAATATCAGAAAATACTTTTTTATTCAACATCCATTCAGTGTTTTCATTAAATTTGCGTGACCTGGTGTCTGCCACTAAATTTAGTCTTCCTGGTAGGTAAGTGGCTGATATCCAAATATCTCTCTGGATACACCATTGCCAAATTGTATTAGCCAGATTGTCACATGATGTCGATTTGTTTCCACCCATGTGTTTAATGTATGCTACCACGGTGGTATTGTCTATCTGTAGTCTAACATGCTGGTGATATGACCCAGTCCAAATGACTTTAGGCCATGGAATGCACCCAACATTTCCAGGTAGTTTATGCCCAGTGTGAGTAATAATGATGCCTCCTGAGCAGTCCATCTACCTCCACAGCTGGTGATGGTATTGGTGGCTCCCCACCCAAGTGCACTGGCATCAGTTTGTAGTACCATGGAAGGGTTACTGACAATGATTGGATTGGAACAAAGCCAGATGTTATCTATCCACCATTTTAGTTCCATTTTAGCTTTGATTGGTAGTTTCATAGGTCTGTCAAAGTGACCTGCATTAATTTTGAGTGCTTGTATTTTTGCTCTCTGTAAGTTTTGGTAATGTAGAGGTCCAAATTGTGTGGCTGGAAAGGCAGCCACCATTTTGCCAATTACTTTTGCTACCAATCTGATGGATGGTTTGCTGATGTCAATGAGGTTATTGCAAGCCTCTATTAAATCTCTAGCCTTTCCCTTAGACAGAGTCACCGACATGTGAACTGAGTCAATGGTGAACCCCAAATAGTCCATAGTAGTGGAAGGCGTTAGTTTAGATTTTACTGGATGGATAATAAATCCCAGTTTTTCAAATAACTGTTTTGTGGCTGTTACAGTTTGTTTGGCCAATTCCAAAGTTTTGCCCACAATGAGTATGTCATCTAAATATGCCATGACCATGTGTTTACGTTTCCGTAGAAACGCTAGGGCTGGTTTCAAATTTTTTGTGAACAGCTTGGGGGCTGATGATAAATCATTTTTTTCTTTATCAGAAAGCACGAACATTCGGTTTGGTATATGTTGAACTGGAGGGCTGTACTTGTGTATAAACTCTATTGTATATCCCTGGATACTGCTTAAGATGTAAGTATCAGTTGTTATCATGCTCCATGCATTCAGAAAAGAGTGTAATTTCCCCCCAACCTCCATGCTCCCTATATTTCGTAGGGAACCAGACCCACCTACCTCCATAGTTACCAGTGGCAGGTTTACTTCTTTTTGTAGGTTCTTCGCTGCTGTTGTTGCGCTGGTGTCTGGATTTTCGGTTTGGTTGGCGTTGGAGGTCCCCGCATCTTCCAAGAAGGCCGGCCTGGGCCATGGCCTAAAAAAGACTCATGTTTTAAGTACCGGGCCTTCGAGCTTTCATCAGTTCTGCTGGTGGGTGCGTAGGGGTGCTGTCTTAGGCTGTAGTGGGTTTTCGTTGGAGTCCCTTTTATTAGTCCCAGGGTTTTTGCTTCCTCATCGAGCTCCTTGACTTGCTTCGATAGGTTGCCTCCAAACAATAGTATTGGTGGTTTTGTGGTCCCAGGTTTGCACAGTCCCGCGAATTTTGGGTTTAGTGTGGGTTGAATGGCACTCTTCCTGATGTTATTTATTTCATGTTGAGTGTTGCAGAGTAGTGCCAGTGCATCTTGTTGGTCCTGGGACATGTCCTTGTCATCCACTGTATGGGCAAATGCTGTTATCCCTGCTGTTAGCAGTTTCAGTACTTTTTGTAATTTGACGTCCATACTTCTGACTCCTGTTCCAATGTGTTTCCATATACAGTTGTTTACTATTGGAACATTCAGGGATATGCAATTGCCCGGTGCCAGGTGTCTTGATGTGGTGTCCAGTACAGCCTGTTCTTGTAACTGGTTTAGAGACATGTAGTCTATACTGGCAGCAAGCTTTGGCTCCAGATTTTGACCAGTCTAGTCTGGCTGTATGAAATTGGACACCATGTCCAGTAGGTTCTCTCGTTCCTGCACCCCTTGCACACTTGTCTTTCCTTCTGCGGACCCCTCTTCCAGGTCAGTCCAGAACTGACCCGCAGTGCTCCCCTCTGATGAGGTAGAAGCACTGTGCAGCCCTTGAAAAGGTACTGCTGTGGGTTTGTCATAGGGCCCACAGTGACCCGACTCCATCTACCGGAGTCTGTCACGTTGGCGCAAATGCTCCACACACCGCTCCATCCGGCTCCAGCGCTCTCGTTCGCTGGCCGCACGCGGTTGTTCAAAGTCGGACTCCTCTGAGTCCACGACCTTGTTTGTTTTGTGTCTAGCCTTACCGCCCGGCCGCGTGGATCTGACCGGTGCGGAGGCGACATCGGGCACAGCTGATCCCACTATCGGTGATCCGAGTGCCGCTGGCTGCTGCTGGCTGCCCGCTGCTCCGCGGTCCTCCCTCACCAGCTTTGTCGCAGCCCTTGTCTTCTTTGTTTTGTCCATGTTCCCACCTGTAATTGGAAATGGAAACAAAAAAGACCGCAGAGTAAACTCTTACCTGCAAGACGCGGCTTTTAAAACTGCCGCTGCGGGGGAACGTCGTTTCACCGCGTCTGACGTTTCGCAATGCGTGTAGCGATATGACACGCATGCGTCCTGGCAGGGTTCTTCACGTAGTTACTCACGTGACTCCGAAGTAAAATCAACCATTCTCTCACCAACCATTGAGCAGTCCTGGCCACCATTGGAGATCTTCAAACTATCTTAATCGGACTTTACTGGACGTTAGTTTTAAACTAAACTAACGTCCAGTAAATTTTGATTAAGATAGTCTCATGGAAACAGGACCTTTGGCCCACTAAGTTCACACCCACCAGCAATCCCTATACACTAGCACTATCCTACACACTAAGGACAATTTACATTTGTTACCAAAGCCAATTAACCTACAAACCTGCACGTCATTTGAGTGTGGGAGGAGACCGGAGCAGCTGGAGAAAGCCCAGGTGGTCACGGGGAGAATGTACAAACTCCCTACAGACAGCACCCGTAGTCAGGATCGAACATAGGACACTGGCGCTATAAGGTAGCAACTCTAATGCTGCATCACCTTGCCGCCCCAAAATCGTGTACAACATGTTGTATATCTTGCACTGCGGACGGCTTGATTTTAATCATGTATATTTATAGTCTTTTTTACTGACTGGATAGAATGCACCAAATAGCTTTTCACTGTATACTGCCTGCTTGAAAGGTGCACTAAATCACAGCCAGCAATATCACGACAATAATAAACTATACTAAACTATTCCGTTATCGCTTGATCAATCCTAGCTTTCAACCCAATAAATGACCAAGCCCCCACATCACTGCAGATTTATGAATTCCAAAGGTCCACTTCTAAGCCAAGATATTTCTTCTCATTTTCATTCTCCTCATTTTTGGTGAGATGCCAGAGGGATCTGCACTGGGGAATCGGCAGTATAAAGTAACCAATGACTTGGATGGCAAGACAAGGTGCGCTCCAGCCACATTTGCTTCCAAATTTGCACTTCTCCGCCCACTCTCACAACCTGTCCAAGTCCTTCTGCAGTCTCTCTGCTTCCTCAACACCACCTGTCTCTCCACCTATCTTCATATCATATGCAAACTTGGCCACAAGGCCATCATTTCCCTCATCCAGATTATTAACATACAATGTGAAAAGTAGCGGCCTCGACACCCACCCATGTGGAACACCACTTGTTACAGGCAGCCAACCAGAAAAGGGCCCCTTTATTCCCACCCTTTGACCAGCCAATCTTCTATCAATGCTAGTATTTTGCCTCTAATACCATAGGCTCCTATCTTGTTCAGCAGCCCCTCGTGTGGCACCTTATCAAAGGTGATTCTGAAAATCCAAGTCTACAGTACAACATCCACTGACTCTCCTGTGCCTATGCCGCGTGTTACCTCCTCAAAATACAGATTTATCAGGCAAGGCCTCCCCTTAAGAAAACCATGCTGACTTTGGCCTATTTTCTCATGTGTTTCCAAGTACCCTAACACGTCCTCCTTGATAATGGATTCTAAAATTTTACTGACCACAGAAGTCAGACTAACAGCCTATAATTTCCTTTCATTTGGCTCGCTCCCTTCTTAAATAGTAGTTACATGTGCGATTTTGTAGTCCTCTGGAATAATTCCTGACTCTAGTCATTCTAATAAAAGGGACTAATAATTGTGGCATCAAATTAGTGACAGATTGAATTGTGCCTAATCTTCTGTACATGTGTTCAATAATGTTAGCATTACTATATGCTTGCATTTCTTGCATGATATCTAGCGCACCACACATGGTAAGTATGTTGTGCTGGGCATCATATTCGAAAGGTACTTTCCAGGAAAATAAACCGGCCAGTGCAGAGAGTATGCAGTAAAACATTGCATCTCTACCCCATTATTAGTCTTACAGTCTTTGTATTATATATTAGTCTGATAAATCATTGCCTTGTTACTTAATTACCTATAGGTACCTTTCTCTAAATTAAATTTCATGTAACTCCTGCATTCCTTGCACCCCCAGCCCCCCCTCTCCCCTCCCCCCCCCCCCCCCCACCCCCTCTCTAATTGTCCTCCTAGTTCCACTGTTCGCATCCTTGTATCTCTGCTGTTTCCACATTTCCCCCAGCAAAGATAGGGCCATTATGGATTCCCCTCTTCCTGAGGTCGTCTGTTGCCAGCTCTGATTTGTTTGGTCTCCCCCCTCCCCCCAACCCTGCACTGTAAACTCTGTCAGATAGCTGGAACTGACAGAATCTCTATACCACTCTAAAAATCCATATTTGACCTCCGCACTGTCACTGAATGTCATATTGCTGATTCCAGTAATGGGTCTGTTCTGTTACCATGTAACCTCTTACACATTGTCGTTGTTCTGTCCACCCGTACAGCAAAGGTGGGCAAAAGATTAATGGGTGAAGATGATCTAAGATGATCAAAGGCCCATCCATATAAAAGATGGGGATGATAAATGCACATGTAAAGTTTGCCATGAAATATATGATAGCTGGACTCCATTTTCTGCTGTGCTCAGCAATTGAGATAAAGAGTTCATTGATGCTGCAGTCATGAATTAGACATTCAGCAATGCTGTAATAGACATTTCCATAATTAAATCTGCTGAAGTGGACAAATGCCTGCCTTCAATTATTGACTAAGCAAGGCAGAAGATGAAGCTTCTTGTAGTCCTCATATATGACCTATCATTGCAATAATGTTCACATAACATACAGGAAAATATTCAAGTCAATTGGGTAGAAAATCATTTATACATCACAATGTTTTTTGTGTCTTCTGTAATGAAGCTCTGTTTAAAAACAGTAATGAGTGCTTGTAGTTTATGCTGATACTTAAATTTGAAACTTCCATGCACCATTCACTGGCAGTGGGTGTATGGAACAAGCTGCCTGAGTAAGTTGTTGAGGGCAGGTACTTAGTAGTAGGGCCCCCTCGGTCATGTCTGACCATGGGTGATGCACCCTGGTCGGATGCAAGCCTGGGCGATGTCATATAGAGGACAGGCTGTTGCCCATGTAGCACAAGCCCCCCCTCAACGTCGCTGATCGATCCAAAAGAACAGCAGGGCCATTACAGTTTGGCACCAGCGCCATCGCAGGAGCTGCCAGAGCGAGGTTGTAGACAACGACGATGAACTGCCTTAGGGGCTCCGGATTTTCTTGAGGTTTACTCCTGGAGCCTTTTCCATGACTGGATACGGCCACAAGGCAGTGGAGGTTTTAAATCAGAGTTTTCCCTCTCCTAGATGGACTGCCTTCCCAGGCTGACGAGCCCCATCTGCCCGAGACTCGTGGGGGCGGGAGCGTCTACCTTCCCGTGCAGGTCTATAGCACCTGCCCACTGCCCAGGCAGGTACTAGAACACCATTTAAAATACATTTGGATAAGTACATGGATAGGAAAGATTTAGAGAGATTTGGGCAAATGGGACTAGCTTAGGTAGGTTTTGTGGTTAGCCTGGACGAGTTGAGTCAAAGGGCCTGTTTTCGTGCAGAAAAGAACTGCAGAGGCTGCTATGTGCTGAAGATAGATACAAAGTGCTGGAGTAACTCAGCAGGTCAGGCAGCATCTCTGGAGAAAAAAAGAGACTCCAGTTTCCTCCCACACCCCAAAGATATGCAGGTTAAGAGGTTATTTGGCTGCTGTAAATTGCTTCCGGGTTGTAGGATAGTGGGAGCTGATGAGAATGTGGAGAGAATAAAAAATGGGATTCGTGTCGCGTTAATGTAAATGGGTTGTTGATGGTTGGTGAGGACTAGTTGGGCTGAAGGGCCTACTTCCATGTCGTATCTATGACTTTAAATGACATCTGTCCATTTCCCTCCACAGATGCTGCCTGACCTGGTGATTCCTCCAGCAGTTTGTTTTCTTTGACCAAAGGTTGAAAGTAAGGTTCAAATGCAGAAATGTGCTTGCCTCCATTGGGGCGAAGTGGCTTCTTGCTTCCATTTGATGGAATCAGACCGTGAAAATCTTCTCCACTTCGATTCAAACACAAAAGTTTTTGCTCTTGTGACTCGTTGCATAAAAAATATACATTCGCACCATGAGGTGACGACTGTGCTTGAGAGGTTAATACTTTGGGTTAATGGAATTGCCCCCAATCCCAAAATTTGCCAACCTGAATACAGCATAATTCAGCTTCCCACTGTGAGGAAACAAAATACCTTTACACTATATTTAAAATATATTGACTAAGATATGTAATATAAATTGCCCAGAAAATTGGATTGCACAGCTCGACATGATGTGCACTGCATGATTTTACTCCTATGAAAAGTATTAAGTCAATGAGAGCTGTAGACTAATCACATGGATCTTGAAGCCCACAATTTTTGGTCCAGGGTTTTCTATGTCTTGAATGGAATTGAATTGAAATGAATACATTTTATTAGCCAAGTGTATATACATACAGGGAATTTGCTTTGTTCGCAAGTAACACCATGATATACAGTGGATAATTAAAAATAAAACATGTCAAGAATGAATAAAATACCAGAGCAAAAGTAGACTACAGACTTTTGGCTGTTGAGTGGAGCTACTGTTCATGGAAAAAAAGCTATTTTTATGTCTGACTGTGGCGGATTTGACAGTCCGGAGTTGCCTTCCAGATTGGAAGTGCTTCAAAGACTTTGTGGCCAGGGTGAGAGGGGTCAGAGATGATCTTATCCGCTTGCTTCCTGGCCCTTGCAGTGTACAGTTCATCGATGGGGGAAAGGTTGCAGCCAACAACCTTCTTGGCTGATCGACGATGCATTGCAGCCTCTGGATGTCATGCTTGGTGGCTGAGCCAAGCCAGACCACGATGGAGAAGGTGAGGACAGACTCTATGATTGCAGTATAAAACTGGACCATCATTGCCTGTGGCAGATTGTGTTTTCTGATCCTCTGTTGGTCTTTTTGATAGTGGAGTCAATGGTGGCCTCCCATATAAGGTCCCTGGAGATGATGGTTCCAAGGAACTTAAATGACTCCACAGATGTGACAGTGGTGTTGTTGATGGTGAGTGGGGGGAGGGGAGCTCTCCTAAAGTTTACAATCAATTCCACCGTCTTGAGCTCCAGGTCGTTGCGGTGGCACCAGGACGCCAGCTGTGTCACTTCCTGTCTGTAGGCAGATTCTTCCCCATCCTGGATCAGTCCAATCAGGATTGTGTTGTCCGCAAACTTGAGAAGCTTGACAGAGGAGTCAGTGGAGTTGCAGTCATTGGTGTAGAGAGAGTAAAGTAGAGGGGAGAGTACACAGCCTTGTAGTGCTCCTATGCTGAGGATCAGTGGGTCCGAGATGCACTTTCCCAGGCTCACAAGCTGCTTCCTGTCTGTCAGGAAGTTGGTGATCCCCTGACAGAGGGGTTCAGGCACAGTCAACTGGGAGAGTTTGGAGTGTTGTATCTCTGGCACAATGGTGTTGAATGCAGAGCTAAAATCCTCAAACAAAATCCTGGCAGTCTAGGTGCTGGAGGATGAAGTGCAGGTTTTGGTTGACTGTGTCATCCACAGATCTATTGGCCCGGTAGGCAAACTGCAGGGGGCCCAGCAGGGGGTTTGTGATATTTTATCAGGTGGGCCAGCACAAGTCTTTCATAGGTCTTCATAATTACAGAGGTCATTGCGACAGGCCTGAAGTCATTAAGACCAATAATCCTTGCCTTTTTGGGTACGGGAACAACAGTGGAGACTTTGAAGCAGGCAGGGACAGCGCAGGTTTGCAGGGACCGATTGAAAATGTCTGTGTAGACTGGTGCCAGTTGTTCGGCACAGAGCTTGAGGGGGGAGGGGGAAACATTGTCCGGTTCTGGAGATTTGTATGTCTTTAGTGTGTATATGTCAAAGAACCGCAGATCGGCATGTTAGCATTCTCCAATATGCAACACACATCTATACCTTAAGAGCTCAATGCTCTTAAGACGGTGGAATTGATTGTAGAGTTTAGGAGAGCTTCTTGTGGCCAAGGGGATCAGAGGGTTAGGGGCCCTTGTGGCCAAGGGGATCAGAGGGTATGGAGAAAAGGCAGGTACGGGATACTGAGTTGGATGATCAGCCATGATCATATTAAATGGCGGTGCAGGCTCGAAGGGCCGAATGGCCTACTCCTGCACCTAATTTCTATGTTCTATGTTTCTATGTTTCTGCATCTTCTTCACAATTTTCAGAGTATGAACATTGGCAGGGTATGAAAGGAAAGGTATTATTACATCCATAGAGAGATGATAGATAGATAGATAGATAGATAGATAGATAGATCACTGGTCTCAGTGGGCTAGTTTTCATGCTTTACCTCTAAGATAGATAGATAGATAGATAGATAGATAGATATTAAATGCTAGATCTAGATAGCCTTTTGCAGTTTTGTCCTTATTCAGGAAAGATGCCGCCATTGAGTGCTGAGGGAACGAATTTTTGCAGCAGTCATAGAGAATATTCTTTGAATTTTACAACACAATAAGAAACATTTAGAAAACAATAAACACATATTAACATCCACGTAGGCAGTGAAGGACGTATTTCCACCAGCATCTCCTCACTGATGATAAAGGCCTTGGCAAAAGTCTTAGGTACCCAATATGCAGTCAGCTTCCCTCCACCGAAGGATGGACTTTATCCTAAAATTACTGAACCTTAACAAGAAAACATGAAAATTTAGGGCAGCACAATGGTGCCGCAGTAGGGTTGCTGCCTCACAGTGCCAGAGACTGGGGTTTGATCCTGAGTAAGCATGCTGTCCATACAGAGTTTGCACGTTCTCCCTGTGACCTGTGTGGGGTTTCTCTGGCTACGGTCCCCTTCCACGCTCCAAAGATGTACAGGTTTGTAATTTAATTGGCTTCTGTAAATTGTCCCTAGTGTGTAGGATAGAAGTGGTGTGTGGGTGATCACTGGTCTCAGTGGGCTGAAGGGCCTGTTTTCATAACCAAGCTGACCTCCCGGTGGCTCAGCACTTCAACTCCCCCTTCCACTCCGTCTCCGACCTCTCTGTCCTGGGTTTCCTCCATGGCCACAGTGAGCAACACCGGAAATTGGAGGAACAGCACCTCATATTCCGCTTGGGGAGTCTGCATCCTGGGGGCATGAACATCGAATTGTCCCAATTTTGTTAGTCCTTGCTGTCTCCTCCCCTTCCTCAGTCCCCCTGCTGTCTCCTCCCATCCCCAAGCCTTCGGGCTCCTCCTTTTTCCTTTCTTGTCCCCGCCCCCCCCCACCCCCGATCAGTCTGAATAAGGGTTTTTGCCCGAAACGTTGCCTATTTCCTTCGCTCCATAGATGCTGCTGCACCCGCTGAGTTTCTCCAGTTTTTTTGTGTACCTTTGTGTTTTCTCATCCCTATATCCTTTATCCACGTAGGATTATATTAAAAAGGAAGTAGATATATTTCTTATTGTTAAAAGATAAATTACAAGACAGGATACTAAACTACGGGAATCTAATCAGTTTGAATGGTGGAGCAGACCTGAAGAATCAAATGGACAACTCCTGCTTTAGCTTTCTATGTTTTGATGTTGAATCTTGTGGTAGTCCTGATGCAAATGCCTTGACTCAAACTATTTCACTCCTACTTTGTCTATGAGTAGATATTCAAAATTCATGCCAGATGTGGGAAGTTACTCGTGATCTGATTATTTGTAAATATATCAATGTTCCTTCTGATAACTTTTTATTCAAAGGCCTTTTCGAGTCATAGCATCACAGAGTATATAGCATGCAAACACATCCTTCTGTGCAACCCGCCCTTGCTGACCAAGTTGCCTAACTGATCTATTCCTACTTGCCTGCTCTTGAGTCATATCCCCCAAAACATTTCCTTGTTTAGTTTAGTTTATTGTCATGTGTGCAGAAGTGCAGTGAAAAGATTTTATTTTGCATATTTTCAGTCAATGAAAAAGACTATACATGATTACAATCAAGCCGTTCATAGTGTGCAGATACAGGATAAAGGGAATAACGTTTAGTGCAGGATAAATTCCAGTAGAGTTCAATTAAAGATAGTCCAGTAGTCCTGTCTAAGTACCTGTCCAAGTGTCTTTAAAATGTTGTAATTCTACTGAACTCTGCCACTTCCTCAAGCCGCTTGTTCCATATCCACACCACCATTAAGTTTTACCCCTCTCACCTTTTGGTGTAGGAGAACATTTGCTAATCTTCCTCAGAAGTTCTAGTTCAATCTTGCTCCACATACTCAAGGCTCAGATTAGTTATATTTTGTTGTGTAAGCGGAATCAAAGGACATTGATAAAAGTTGTTAAGTAGAGCCGAGCACTGATCTGTGGATACCAGAAAGGTCTAAAGGGGCTGAATTACTTACTGGAATAGCAATGAATGTTGCAAATTCTTGCAAACTAACAAACTGTAAATATTGTGTTTAAGAAGGAACTGCAGATGCTGGAAAATCGAAGGTACACAAAAAAGCTGGAGAAACTCAGCAGGTGCAGCAGCATCTATGGAGCGATGGAAATAGGCAACGTTTCGGGCCGAAACCCTTCTTCAGACTCTAACTGATTCAAACTGTAAATATTAACCTCCCACGGGCTGATTCATCCTGGAATATTCATTAATTATTTGAAATAATTATTAATTGCTCCCATGCTTTCATCTCTCAAATATATAAATTTTTTAGAATTGACTTAAATGGAGTAGGATACTAATGCTTCATTTGTAACCTTTCGAGGAAGATAAGAGGAAGTTGTGAATATACTATGTGGTTGCAGGTAGTTGTAAGTGTGAAAACGCACACCTCCAGATTCAGGAACAGTTACTCGGCATGCTGGCACAGCGGTAGAGTTGCTACCTTACAGCGCTTGCAACTCCAGAGACCCGGGTTTGATCCCGACTAAGGGTGCTGTCTGTATGGAGTTTGTATGCTCTCCCCGTGACCGCGTGGGTTTTCTCAGAGATCTTCGGTTTCTTCTCACACTCCAAAGACGTACAGGTTTGTAGGTTAATTAGCTTGGTAAAATTGTCCCTAGTGCGTAGGCATGTGTTAATTAGTGGCAAACGCTGGTGCTCAAGCTCTTGGGGCTAATGGAATCAAAGGGTATGGGGAAAATGCAGGAATGGGGTACTGATTTTAGATGATCAGCCATGATCACATTGAATGGTGGTGCTGGCTCAAAGGGCCGAATGGCCTACTCCTACAACTATTTTCTATGTTTCAATTTCTGTGCAGACTCTGTGGGACAAAGCTCCTGTTTCCGCACTGTATCTTTAAACTAAACTAACCTAAATCTTGATGAGTTTAAGGATCCTATTATTAAATGGAGGAATGTCAGAACTATATATGTTATTTACAGGCCGCTAACAGGTTTACCATATTGCATGCAATAAAGGACTACGACAGGTTTGACAGGGATGTGTGAAGATGGGTAAGTTAAAATCTATATTTTTAATTCACATTTTTTCCAGGTATGCAAACATTGCTGGCAATTTTTGATTTCCATGCATTCCTAATTATTCTGAACTGACGATGTAGTTGACAGCCAATATTTCACTCCTTACTGAAGTACTGAACAAACCCTTGCACAATCCAAACTTTAAAAGACAGCCTGAAATTTGCTTGCTGGCAGGTAGTTGCCCAGAAGCACAAAGATGCCTGAAATGTGAAAGCATATCTTGGCTGAGACACTATTTGTTTCTTTAATAAGTACCCTTTGTTCTTTATAATATGGATTTTATTTCACTGCTTCGCAGTTTAACAAAGCATTGGGTTGGAGATGTAACCATAAAAACATCTTTGCTTTTGTTGACTAGATTACAAACTTTACTGCATGTATCCTCAAAATGTTCTTCCAACTGAATAATGAAGTTCAGTTGGAAGCTTGGCCACTAGTAATCAATAACTCTGATAAAATATGAAATAAATCTGAAATATTGGAGCCTGAAAGGTCCCAACCCAAAATGTCACCCAGCCATTTTCTCCAGAGATGCTGCCTACCCATTGAGTTACTCCAGCACTTTGTGTCCCTTTTCTTACAATTTGTCTTCCTTCTCAAAACAAATTAATTAATTAAATTGCTTTGCTCCCAAGCACTTGGCTGTTTTTATTTTAATATTAATCCGATCTCTGTGTTGGCTTTGCTTCTTTAAAAAATTTGCTGCATCCATCCATCTCTTGTCACGTAGGGGGAGTGATTCTGATGGTCACGCTATCCCGGTTTCTGGTTTGAGCTACACCAAGCCTGCTCCTTGCCTGAAAGCCACCAGCCTTTTATCAGTCTGAAGAAGCTCTCTCCCGAAACGTCACCTATTCCTTCGCTCAGTCTCGACCCGAAACGTCACCTATTCCTTCGCTCCATAGATGCTCTCACCCTCTGAGTTTCTTCAGCATTTTTATCTACCTTTGATTTTTCCAGCATCTGCAATTCCATCTTAAGCATTTTATCCTAACATTTTTTAAATGTAAAAAGACTATCCCAAAACTGTGCCTGAATGTTTCGCGGCAAAGTTTTATTCACTGTTTCACAAAGAAACGCGCATCAATATAACTTTGGCATATCTCATCTCTGCCTTGATGCTGGCCCTGAAAGACTTTAAACCTCAGACTTACAAGTAACACTTCAATATAAATTTTACCCAGGTATGTCTATGGAAAAAATAGATTCCATAATGTATCCAAATCTTATCATCTTGTACAAATCAATAACTTATGAACCAATGTCATGTTGTAATCGCAGCCCCAGCAAGATAGAAAGACTTGATTATTTTGATCTGTATTGATTATCCTAGATTTGTCTTTTTTTGGAAGACGATGTATGAGCCACAATGGAGAAGAATCAGAGTTGGTCTCATTGCAACAGATGAAATTCTGTAGATTGACAATCTAGATTCCAAGAGGCTGTTTCTTCAAGCTGGAGGTTGGAGAATTTTTAAAATAAGGTTCAGCAATATACGGGCCATTCTAAAATAAAGAAAAGAAAATCTTTATTCTATGGATCATATGCCTTTAGACACATTAATCTCAGAGGGCTCTGGTGGCACTGTGTCATTAAATATAATTCAAAGCTATGATCAAGAGACCTTGGGTGTTATGCAAATAGGGCAAGCAGTGAGAAAGGTGGTATGGATGTATAGATCGACCTGGAAATTAACGAGTGGTAGATAACCCCTTGGGATCATGACCAGGGACGCCAAACGATTGTCAGCCCCGCCAACAGCCAGTGTTTTTGTCTTTAAAAAAAAATGTTTTAGTGTGTGTTTAAAGTCTGTGTAAATGTTCTCCGGTATGTTTTATGTGGGAGGTCGGGGAGAGGGAGGGGTCTGGGGAAACATTTTTTTCAGTTTCTTACCTTGCCGGAGATGCGATTAATTTTCGGAGGGTCTGGGTCTGGAGAGCGGGCATAGGGAAGGGTAGTGGGATATATCTCCGCTTTTTTTTTCACTTCTGCGTTAGTTCAGGAGTTTTTCTTTTTTCTTTTTCGTATTTTTCGAAATTCCTTCTTTTCTTTTTCCGTTCTTCTTCCTTTCCCTTCTTTCCTTTTTACTTTTTTCCGATTTACTTATTCTTTTATTAAAAATGTTAAAACTGAAGCTGTATGAAAATTGAATAATTGCTATGTCGATTACTTTCTCCTTGTACAATTGCTTCTAATAAAATTAATATTAAAAATAAAAAACATTTTTTTGGATGGATTGCAATTCTGCGGTCGTTCTGCGGCCTACCATCGATGGAGCTGGAGGCCTCCTCGGACTGATCTTGGGCCCCATCGCAGGATGTGGACATACATCGGAGTCGATCTCTTGCCTGGGATCACTCCAACGGCGGCCTGTGGACTTTACATGGGGAGCTCGCAGTCTGGGGGAGACCGTGGATGTCGGGAGCTCCAACGTCGCAGAGGTTCGACCAGCCCCGATGCAGGGTTCGATCATCCGGCACAGGGGAGCTGACATCCCCCCGACGCAGATACTGATTGCCTCGACACGGAGGGCCCAAACGCCGCCAGCTACGGGAGTCAAGATCATGTCAAGATCCCGACAATTATTGGTCCTCTCCAATAAATGGAGGACAGGTTGCGCTTCTCAAAATGTAATAACTTTGTTATTCTCAAAGGGACCTTGCACACTTGCCAAGTGTATTTCTGCTTGCGCTATTTATTTTTTCTTCATTTAGACAATTCGGGTAGCTGTGAGAAGTCCAGAAACAGAGTGCTGGAATAACTCAGCAGGTAAGGCAGCATCGCTGGAGGGAATGCATGGGCAACATTTCTGGTTGGGATCTTTCTTCAGACTCAGTTCATTCCAGAGATACTGCCTGACCCGCTGAGTTACTCCAGCACTTTGTGTTTTGTTCAAAATTCCAGCATTTGCAGTTCTCTCAGACCTCTGAGAAGACCCACATTTAATGGCAATCTCTAACTGCACTTGAGAAATGGCAAGAGTCACTTTCTTGAATACCTGGATCTCTTGTGGTGCTCCCACAATGCTGTTAGATGGGAAAACTCAAATTTTGGATCAAGTGACAATAAAGAACCAGTGATATATTTCCAAGTCCGAACGTTACGTAACTTGTAGGGAAACTTGCTGGTTGTGACAATCCCATGTGGCTGGTGTCGAGTCCATCAAAGTAATATAGGTTAACCGCTTGGGAAGAACTGCTGAAGATGCCTCAATGGGACACTGGTCACCAGCGGTGGAAGGAGTGAGCGCCAATCAAATGGTAGAAACAAGAAACTGCAGATGCTGGTTTACCCAAAAGGACATAAAGTGCAGGAGTAACCCAGAGGCAGGTACAGTAGCATCACTGGAGAACATGGATGGGTAACGTTGTGATTTGGGACCCTTCTGATCAATCCAATGGACTGCTTTGTCCTGAGTGGCATCAGTCATCTATGTGGTTGTGGAGATGCACTCATGCAGGCAAGTAATGAATATTGTATCACCTTCATTACCTGTACCTTCAGGTGGAAGATTGAAAGATTTGTGGCAGGTAGCGAGTGAATCATTCATCACAGGAGACCCAGTCTTGGAACTGCTCATACCTACAGAATTTAGGTATGAATCTAATTAGATATCTGGTCAAAGATGTTGGAGGTGAAAGAATTGGGTGATGATAATGTTGCTTAATGTAAAAAAGTGGTTAGATTTTATTTCTTGTTGGAGGTGAACACTGTGAGATTTAGTGCGACTGACTATCACTCACCATGCATTGTCCCAGGCCCGAATGCTGCCCAGGCCTGAGGCATAATGACATGCACTGCTTCCGCATCCAGGACACTGCAAATGGAAGTTCATGCTGTGCAATCATCATCACACATTGCCAATGGTGCTTTATTCAATGATGCTTGATTGTCACATGTGCACAGTTAAATTATTTTCTTACAAACAGTCCAGTAGAGTATCACCATACTACTCCCGATTAGTAGTTGTATAGAAATAGTCTACTGAGCCCGTATGCAAGAGTTTAGTTTAGTTTAGTTTAGTTTAGTTTAGTTTAGTTTAGTTTAGTTTAGTTTAGTTTAGTTTAAGATACAGCATGGAAGCAGGCCATTGGGCCCACCAAATCCGGACCGACCAGCGATCCCCGCACACTAACACTATCGTACACTAGGGACAATTTTTACATTTATACAAAGCCAATTAACCATATAACCATATAACCATATAACAATTACAGCACGGAAACAGGCCATCTCGGCCCTACAAGTCCATGCCGAACAAATTTTTTTTCCCCTTAGTCCCACCTGCCTGCACTCATACCATAACCCTCCATTCCCTTCTCATCCATATGCCTATCCAATTTATTTTTAAATGATACCAATGAACCTGCCTCCACCACTTCCACTGGGAGCTCATTCCACACCGCTACCACTCTCTGCGTAAAGAAGTTCCCCCTCATATTACCCCTAAACTTCTGTCCGTTAATTCTGAAGTCATGTCCTCTTAACCTACAAACCTGTACGTCTTTGGAGTGTGGGAGGAAATTGAAGATCTCAGATAAAACCCACGCAGGTCACGGGGAGAACGTACAGACAGCACCCGTAGCCAGGGTCGAACCCGGTCTGTGGCACAGTAAGCGCTGTAAGGCAGCAACTCTACCACTGCATCATGTTTGGTACCATTTTCCAAGTCCAGTCCACAATCCAGTTGTTAAGAACGGTGCCCGATTCAGACAAGCCCCAGGCTGCTGCAAGGCCTCCAACCATCGCCTTCTGTTGTCAGTGATGATATAATGCAGCTGAAGGTATGAATGAAGCTGCTGAATATGATGAGGCCTTGGATGCTGCCCAGAGCAGTGGTTCTTAACCTGGGGGTCATATTGGGGCTTTGCCAGGGGGTCATGAAGAGGTCATGAAGTCCAGATACGACCTTGGTAAGGCCATCAAAAAGGCCACAAGGGACTTCTGCTCCAAACTGGAGGATGAGACAGATGTTTGGCAGATGTGGCGGGGCCTGAATGCAATCACCTCCTACAAGGCGAAACCAGGAGTCAGCTCGAATGTCGGCGAAACATCACTCCCTGACGAGCTCAATGCATTTTACGCTCGCTTTGATAGGGAGAATACTGATGTGCCTTCCCGATCCCCCATTCGCTGTGATGGCATTTCAGTCTCAGTCACAGAGGCTGACGTCAAGAAATCCTTCAGAGGGGTAAACCCTTGAAAAGCACCTGGACCTGATGGTATACCCGGTCGTGTTCTAAAAACCTGTGCGGACCAACTGGCGGGAGTTTTTACTGACATTTTCAACCTCTCACTTCTGAGGTCTGAGGTCCCCACCTGCGTTAAAAGGGCATCAATTATACCGGTGCCCAAGAAGAGTAAGGTGACGTGCCTCAATGACTATCGACCAGTGGCACTAACGCCGGTGGTGATGAAGTGCTTGCCTTTGAGAGGTTGATCATGGAGCAAATCAACTCCTACCTCGACAAAAACCAGGACCCACTGCAGTTCGCTTATAGCCACAACAGATCAACGGTGGATGCGATCTCGCTGGCCCTCCACTCCGCTCTGGACCACTTGGACAACAAAAACTCATATGTCAGGCTGTTATTCATCGATTACAGCTTGGCATTTAACACAATCATCCCCTCCAAGCTGGTTACCAAACTTGCAGAACTGGGTCTCTGCACATCCCTCTGCAATTGGATCCTCGACTTCCTCATTCACAGACCACAGTCTGTTCGTATTGGTGGAAATGTGTCAGCCTCGATAACAATCAGCACAGGAGCACCTCAAGGCTGCGTGGTCAGCCCCCTGCTGTACTCACTCTATACTCATGACTGCGTAGCCAGTCACAGTGCGAATTCCATCATCAAGTTCGCTGATGACACCACTGTTGTGGGACATATCACTGATGGGGATGAGTCAGAGTATAGAAGAGAGATCGAGCAACTGTCCATATGGTGCCAACGCAATAATCTGGCCCTCAACACCAGCAAAACCAAGGAACTGATTGTGGACTTTGGAAGGAGTAGGAGGGGGACCCACAGCCCCATTTATATCAATGGGTCGATGGTTGAAAGGGTCAAGAGCTTCAAATTCCTGGGCGTGCACATCTCTGAAGATCTTTCCAGGTCCGAGAACACTAACGCAATTATCAAGAAAGCTCATCAGCGCCTCTACTTCCTGAGAAGATTACGGAGAGTCAGTTTGTCAAGGAATACTGTCTCTAACTTCTACAAGTGCATAGTAGAGAGCATGCTGACCTGTTGCATCGTGGCTTGGTTCGGCAATTTGAGTGCCCTGGAGAGGAAAAGACTACAAAAAGTAGTAAACACTGCCCAGTCCATCATCGGCTCTGACCTTCCTCCCATCGAGGGGATTTATCGCAGTCGCTGCCTCAAAAAGGCTGGCAGTATCATCAAAGACCCACACCATCCTGGCCACACACTCATCTCCCTGCTACCTTCAGGTAGAAGGTACAGGAGCCTGAAGACTGCAACAACCAGGTTCAGGAATAGCTACTTCCCTACACCCATCAGGCTATTAAACCTGGCTCAGACAAAACTCTGATTATTAATAGCCCATTTTCTGTTATTTGCACTTTATCAGTTTATTTATTCATGTGTGTGTATATATTTATATTATGGTATATGGACACACTTATCTGTTTTGTAGTAAATGCCTACTATGTTCTGTGTGCTGAAGCAAAGCAAGAATTTCATTGTCCTATACAGGGACACATGACAATAAACTCACTTGAACTTGAACTTGAACTTGAACAAATAACATATCAATTTGTTGAGCCCATGTTTAGGAACCTAACAAAGATACATACCACATACATTATTTTGTTCACGTATATGTACTGGTGCCAAAAGAAGCCACTGGCCCAGTGGAACTCCTGCACTGTGGAGGCCAAGTCATTGGGTATTTTGAAAGCGGAAAATTATAAGGTTCTTGATTCGTAAGAGTTTCAAATGTTACATAGAAAAGGCAGGAGAATGGGGAAGAGATGGAAAATTAGATAACCCATGATCAAATGATCAATGGGATGAATGGCCTAATTTTCTCCTATGTCTTATGATCGTATGATGGTTATTTAACAGTCATAGAGCCATACATCACAGAAACAGGCCAGCCCAACTCGGCCATGCTGACCAATATATACCATCTGTTAGTCCCATTGGCCCACATTCGGCTCATATCCTTTTAAACATTTCCTATCCAAGTACCTGTCTAAGTGTCTTTTAAATGGTTAGTAACTGCCTCAACTGCCTCCTCTGGCTGCTCGATCCATATATCCACTGTCCTCTGAGTGAAAAAATAATGCCCTTTGGTTCCCAATTAAATCTTAACTCTCTAACCTTACACCTACTGTATATCCTCTGCTTTTAGATTCCCCCACCCTGTGTAAAAGACTGGGCATTCACCCTACCAATCCCCCCATGATTGTATACACACCTAACAGATCCCCACATAGACTCCTGCGCTCCAAGGAATAAAGTCCTAACCTGCCAGCCTCTCTCTATAGCTGAGGTCCGCAAGTCCAGGCAACATCCTCATACATCTCCATACTCTTTCCAGTTGTGCTGTCTCCTTGCATCTCAGTGAAACAGGAAAGGATCGCGTTCTAATTTCTGTCTTGTAAAGACCAAAGATCCCTCAAGAATTGTGCATGGTCTGTGCAATAATGCGTGTCTGCAATAGCCATGGGTTCCTGCTACAGTCCACTGGCATATTTACATCCTTTTATTAATTGTGTTATTCTGCTTTATAACTCGTCTAATTATCATCAGCCTCTGGCTCTTCTCTGCAAAATCTATATTGTGCATGACTTTTTGGGAAGCGGTGGGTAAAACTTACTCAATCCAGTCAGTGTGTAGATGTGAGCTCATTTTTTGTTCAGTCAGACAGTGACATTAACAAGAATGCTTTATTTCAGTCTAATATGATCGGACACTGTTTATTTGATTGCAAAGATCTCTGCCAAGTCTTTGGCATTTACAGGTAATTAGAGAAGGTCAGGGTTGTTGTTTGTCATGTGTGGTTATATTAAACCTTTTCTTTTCAACATTCTCAAGTGAAAATGACAGCAGAAATCAGTCAAGTCTCGAAAGATCTGCAATAATAAGTGAGCGCGATATAATGTTTGACTCGGATTTTTTCGGCATGTCTTTTTTATTTCTCCGACAGAATAAAACAATCAACATTCTGCACAAGCGTTCTTCCTTCCAAATGAAAACACATCCTGTTGTCAGCATTCAGTAAACTGTTCAGTCAAGGAAAAACCAAGAACTGAATTGTTCAGTTCATAATGAGACCATTGTTTCCCAGAAACTGCCACACATATGTTTGTTAAACGTACCAGGGAAAGTGAAATGAGGAGAAGTTTGAAGCAGGATGGGTAACCAGAGGACATAGATTTAAGTTAATTGGAAGTACATTTGGAAAGCAAGTGAGGAAATAAGGGAATTATGAGCATCTGGTACGTACTGCCTTTAAGGATGATGAAGTAAGAAATTCTCACCACAGTTAAATGGACTTGGATGAGCAGTCGAAGTTGTGTAACTTACCTGGCAATGATCTGACAGCTGGAAAGTGCAAGTAACCCAAATATCTCCATTCTGGGGTTGTGTGGATAACACGTGCCATAAATGTCTATGATTCTAAGAGCACTGTGGTCAATGAATCTTTGACAGACAATACTGAAAGATGATTGCAGTATATGGGATTGTCTTTCAAGGGTCCTGTTGTGTCATGAATGAAATCAAGCTGCTTCTAAGTCTTTTAGAGAGCCTTTCTCAATGGCTACAGGCAGAGCCAAAGTGGAGGACACCTACAGCATCTAATGCCCAGGTAAACCTCTGCAACACTGACCCAGTGTCGCCGCCAGAACAACGGACCTTTACGACCAAGATACGACTCTATCCTATTAAGAACTTAGTAATTTTGAAAAATCACAAGTTGTCACCAGAAATGTGGTGACTCTTTGCATAATGCCTCAGTGAAGTAAACTATTCTTATGCTACAATCGATGCATTTTTGTACTTATCTACGATTGTGCTAATCTATAGTATGATTTTACCAGATTGCACGCACAAGAAAGAATTGCACTGCAGGTGCATGTGGCAATAAAGTATCATTGAATCATTGAAGCTTCCTTACATCACTATATGTGATTTTAAATTGAACACCAGGAAGCTGGTGGTGAGTGAATATGTGAGTGAATACTTACCCAATTGATTGTGAGTGGTAAAATGTTGAGGTTTCTTGTTAAGGAACATGTTCAATGATGGGCACTATTGTGGTACAACGGTTACTTGCTCTTCAGTATCCAAGGTAAAGCAGATGAGAAGGTTGCTGAATTCAGACAAGGACTCTTTTGTTCGAACATTCATTCATTAGCCCAGTTCTCAGTTAAACCTCAAGAAGCTTATATGCACCAAAAAAGCTGAAATATGTTGGATACAGTGGACTGTTTCAGAGGGGCAGAGCCAACCAAGTTTCCTAGATGCACATTGTAGCAATGTTACAAAATTTTGAGATTTAAAAAATCAAGTCTGCAATTTATCCCATCAGATAAAGCATAACAATAAGTTTAATTTGACACCAAATTCACTTTCATATCTCAAGTATTAAAAAAGTTATGACCATTTTCATACTCGGAAATTAGCATCTTGTTCCCTATTGATTTTCAATGGACATTACAAAAAAGCTGTGATCTTGGATAATTAAAAACGCCCATTTCTTAAGGAAAGATTAACATTTTTAAATAGCCTAAATGTCCAAAGATTATTCACAAATAATTCACAATATAACATGATTTTTATATCTAATTTACATTAATTTATAGGCCAAATGGAAGGAATTTAGTGTTCAATTGCTGTAAATAAATGCCCATTTAAATCGGCTTTCTAGTGGGTTCATGTGGAACGCGCTGGTTTAGAATGTTGACATTGCGCTGGATTAGTGCCCTCAAATGCCGAGAAAAATACTGCGGGATATAAAAAGCCCAAAATGAGCTACTCGCTATAGATAACTTGATATATAGGGTTATATATATGCCCCATTTAATGTAAAAATAAGGTACATACCTTTAATTGTTTGCTCTATAAAACCCTGGGGCTGCGAGAGGTTGCGGAATGAAACAGTAATTTTCAAACTATTAGAACTATATTATCGAGGCCTATAAAACTAATAATACCTTTTGCGACCGGGTCTTGCAGCGATTTTTCGTTAATGATTTACTAGGCTGAACATGTGCGATTAGTACAGCCTAGTAACAATCGCATTTTAAACCCGCCCCCTCCAAACAGCGCCAAAATCGCGGCCATGGCTGAGGGCAGATTCCCAATGACGATTCAGGTAGGTTTTGTAACATACCTACACATTGATCATGATATCCTTTTCACAATGATTAGTGATATTTCCATAATAATGGAATTACAACTTTTATTTGAGTTTGAGTTTAGTTTGTTATCACGTGTACTGAGGGACGGTGAAAAGCTTTTGTTGCGTGCTAACCAGTCAGTTGAAAGACAATACATGATTATAATCGAGCCGTCCACAAGGTACAGTTACATAATAAAGGGAATAATGTGAATAACGCTGAAGGCAAGATATAATCCAGTAAAGTCCGATCTAAGGTAATCCGAGGGTCTCCAATGAGGTCGATAGTAGCTCAGGACTGCTCTCTAGTTGTTGTTAGGATGGTTCAGTTGACAAAGGCTTCAAATGTGGAGACCCATCAGCATGATCTTTTGGAAGCTCACAGTCTTAGGCACTGCTTATTTAAGGAGAATTAGATGATTTACCATCTCCCCTCCATCTTCCTGAAAAATATTCTGAGATGTGCAAATATCAGCCGCAGCCTCTGAGAAGAAATATGCCTGGAGGCCTTAAAGTACTGGGCCTCTGTGATCTTCACATGCACAGACAGTCATGTCTGGACAGATGCACAGCTGGAGCTCCGCATGCAGCTGATAGATTGCACTAATCACAGCCCTTTAAAAACCATAGCCTCCAGACATATTGAAGTTAAGAGCGTTGCTGTCAAAATCCTCCTTCGGATCGCACGCCTGCCTTTACTGGCAAGGCTATTGAATACAAAAGTTGGGAGATCATGATGCATCTGTACATGTTGTTGGTGAGACCATACTTGGAGTACGGTGTGCTGTTGGAAAGGGTGCCAAAGAGATTTTCCGAGGTGTTATCTGGGCTTGCAGGCTTACGTTATAGGGAGAGGTTGGATAGGCTGACACGTAGGAGGCTGAGGGATGACCTTGTTGAGGTGTACAAATCATAAAAGGCAATGGATACAACGCATAAATGCTCACAGTCTTTCTTTTTCCCAGAGTAGAGGATTCAAAAAGTAGAAGACATTGACTTAGAGTGGGAGGGGAGAAATTTAAGAGGGATTTCAGGGGCACCATTTGCACTAAGAGAAGTATATATCTGGAATGAACAGAGAAAGCTGTAGAAGTGGATACAGTTGTGACTTTTAAAAGACATTTGGACAGATATATGGACAGCAAAATGTAGAGGAATACGGACCTAATGCAGGCAAATGGGACTTGGCCAATATGCCAACTTGGTCAAACAAGGACAAGGTGGGCCAAACGGCCTGTTTCCATGCTGTGCACCCCATCTCTTTACCAGTCTTCCTTCGGTAGCTTCCCCTGTTCCTTCGGTAGCTTCCTCCTTCCTCAACAAATAAGCCTCACAAAGGAGGCAGTAGCATAATGGTTAAATTAGAATCCTTGAAGAACCTGAGATGCGAGTTCAATTCCACCTACAACTGGTGAGGATTTTGAATTCAATTGCTTAAACAAACATTGCATTGGAAATGCTAATTTAAATAATGGTTATAGCCCTGTCCCACGGTACGAGTTCATTCCAAGAGCTCTCCCGAGTTTGCCCTGATTTGAACTCGGAGATTTACGGAAATGGCCACTCGTAAGTACTCGGGGCTCTCGTGGACATTTTTCAACATGTAGAAAAATCTTCACGAGTCTTCCCAAGCTTACCTGCCGTTAGTGAGTCGTCCCGAGTACCTGCCTGTTAGCGTTACAAGCCGCTAAGAGCTGTCCCGAGCTCCGACGTACCCGCTACGTTCATTCTCCGTGATTACCACCAGTTTAATTTTTTTTTAAACTCGGAGGAGCTCTTGGAATTAACTCGTACCGTGGGACAGGGCTATTACAGTGCAATTACCAGTTTGTCATAGAAAAGCATACTGTAACTACAGTAGTTTATGACTGTCTATCCCTATCGTCTGAACTATATGCGACTCCAGACTCAAAACAATGTGCAAAAATGCAGAACACCTCTCAGTTGAAGGTTAATTGGGGAAAACTAGATGCAAAGGGTACTGCCAATGCTGGTTTACAAAAAAAGACACAAAGTGATCGATAACTGGTCAGCCGGCATCTCTGGAGAACATGGTTAGATGACATTTCAGGTCGGGGCCACAG
The DNA here is from genome assembly GCF_028641065.1 of Leucoraja erinaceus. Taxonomy (NCBI): domain Eukaryota; kingdom Metazoa; phylum Chordata; class Chondrichthyes; order Rajiformes; family Rajidae; genus Leucoraja; species Leucoraja erinaceus. The sequence goes on from NC_073403.1 coordinate 23,851,420, forward strand.
AAGGGTAGCAGTGACAGAGGGTCTCATCGAACTCCTGTTGGAGAGAGGAGGAGAACTCCTTCAAAGTAGGCATATACCTTGAGGAGATTTCGCAGTGGAGCAATAAAATGGAGGCACACAGAACTGCAGAAACTGGTTTACAAAAAAAAGACACAAATTGCTAGTGTATCTTAACTCACGAGTCTGAAGAAAGGTCCCGACCTGAAACGTCACCTATCCACGTTCTCCAGAGATGCTGCATGACCTGTTGAGTTACTCCAGCACTTTGTGTCATTTTGGGGGGATAATTTGTCTTGCTGGCAATGTCTATGCCCAGGAATGAATTTTAAAACAATATCAAGAAACCCTGCTGTAACATGGGGTTGTGGGTCTCCCCATTGTTCAGAGGTGATTTCTATGACTGACATAAGCTCTGTGTTAATTCCATATCTGTGGAGTAATTTGTGGAGTAATTTGGCTGACGACCGTTAAATAAAGCAGAACTTCTTCTTATCGAGTCCACACACAAGATTAGAAGTTGTTCAGCCAGAGCCGAACACACTTCTCGGCATCTGCATTCAATGGTGTCTGTCTTGTCGCTTCTTGTGGTTCTTGTGCGTGGTGGTGGAAAGATTGGTGGAAACAGGGCAGCGACGTGAACGCTCTTTCCTTGACCCTAAATAAAGCAGATATCATCAGGGAATACGTCTGGCTTGTTGGGCAAGCATGGAACTGCGTGATTCTTCCTACAAGTTAAACACGATGCCCGCTATTATGACAGTCAGGATTTATAAAGAAATTCCATATAAATGGAGACCGATAGAATATTAAAAAACATGATGTGATTGAATTTCTATTTATCTGCCTGGAAATGCACCTCAACAGTACTTTATCGTAACTGGATCATTTTGATGTGTTTTGACAAGAGAGTTGAAGGAATGCACAACACATCAGTTAGTCATTCATTCATTCACCATCATTGATCGTATGACATTAGCGGCGCAGTGGTGCTGGTTTCCAACGGGAACAATGACGGACGCACCACACAGTTCCTGCGGATTTTGGTGTGTGTGGAACTGCATAAAGCTTTAGTCAGGGGTGTCTATACAGTTGTGGACTGAAGGAGGCTACTCCATATCCAAGTATTCATCAGACTGACTGAAATACTGATTCAAATATATGGATAAGAAATACATTTTGCATTTATCAATTTAATTTAATTTCAAAACCAACTATGGGCGGCATAGTGGCGCAGCGGTAGAGTTGCTGCCTTGCAGCTCCAGAGACCCAGGTTCAATCCTTACTATGGGTGCTATCTATGCGGAGTTTGTGCGTTCTCCCTGTGACGGCATGGGTTTTCTCCGGGATCTCTGGTTTCCTCACACACTCCAAAGACATGCGGGTTTGGCTTTGGTAAAATTGAAAATTGTTTTTCGTGTGTAGGACAGTGCTAGTCTAGGGGGTGATCACTGGTCGGCACGGACTCGGTGGGCTGAAGATCCTGTTTCCACGCTGTATCTCTGAAGTCTAAAGTAAAGTCTGAAGTCTAAATCAGGGCACATTAACACTGTATCATTTGCTTTAGTTAGGAATCTAATCTTTCTCTTAAGCAGACCGTTGGGTCTGGGGACAATTTGCTTCCACCCCATTTCAGTGAGATCTGAGGGGTAATGATGAATATTTAAATTTGCTATGTAAAATGTAAATTCTGCTCATCGGGTTTGGTTACAACATGCACCTATTGAAGAAACTTAAAGTGTTTGTGACCTTCCTGGATACTGCTTTGAACAGTCATGGACCAGGGATACCTCTGACTGTGAGATTAGTTTATTGTTTTAAGGAGACTGAAAATGGCCTTGAAGCAGCTTCTCCACCTTTCTTCACCTATTGCGATGTGAGGAATACCTGCGTCAGGTGGAGACACAATAGATTGCAGATGCTGGGATCTGAAGCAAAAAATAAACTGCTGGAGAAACTCATTGGGCTAGGCAGCATCTAGGTTATCAAACCTGATTGGCATGGGCTGAAGGGTGCATTTCTGTGTATAGTTGGCATTTCTGGTCGAGACCTTGCATCGGGATCAATCCTGATGCAGCCTCCACCCAAAACATTGACCATCCTTTTGCCTCCACAGAGCTGTCTTTCGTGGTTCAAATATTTCAGATATTACAATAAACAATTATTATTAGACTGACGTCTGAGAATATTTTCGCTGTGTGTAATGGAAAGTATACCACTTTTGAAAGTATACCACCTTGAGATAAATAATATCCCTTGGATATGAAAAGTATAATACAAAACAGCAATTCATTCCAATGGCTAGTAGCAGACTCTTTAGCAAAACACAAAGTGCTGGAATAACTCAGCGGGTCAGGCAGAATCTGCGGTGGAAATGGATAGGCGATGCTTTGGATCAGGGCCCTTCTTCAGACTCAGAAGTCCAAAGAAGGGTCCCGACCCGAAACTTCACCTAGAGTCCGAAAGATAATCCTGACCTGAAACATCACCTATCCATACCGTTGTGACCCCGGGGGTTACTCCAGTACTCTGTGTTTTGCTCAAGATTCCAGCATCTGCAGTTCTTTGCTTTAGCAAAATAATTTAATCCCCCCTTTTAAAACCCTTAAAAGATTAAATTTATATTACGGCAATGACCCATTAGGTTTGATATTTTGTGATAGACAGGCAAATGGTCCAATTATGACACAACAGTTTGTCTATTTGGAACAGAGAATAATATTTTCTGAGAGATAACTATCTCCTGGTTATGTAAATTATGACTCAAATAAGCAGTTCATTCCAATTACTGTCTACCCATCAACCATCATATTTATTTAAGTGCACAGCCCCTACATGTTGTTTTTTCTATAATTGTTAGTGATGTTTTCTCAGTCAAATAGAAACATATGGACAGAACTAATAAGTCTCACAGTCAGTTAGTACTGAGAGTAAATCTCATCTCTGATCAGCATTAAATAAGTTGCTGTCATGTGTTGTAAATCGTAATAGATCAAAAACACTCAGGGTAATACTGAACTGCAAATTATTTATCATAAGAATAAACAAGAGACAATAGACAATAGGTGCAGGAGTAGGCCATTTGGTCCTTCGAGCCAGCACCACCATTCATGGCTGATCATCCCCAATCGGTACCCCGTTCCTGCCTTCTCCCCATATCCGCTGACTCCGCTATTTTTAAGAGCCCTATCTAGCTCTCTCTTGAAAGCATCCAGAGAACCGGCCTCCACCGAGGCAGAGAATTCCACAAGAAGAAGGATGTTCATATTTGAAGCAGTTATTTGAAGCCGTGAAATGGCATCACATTTACGGGCAGCACGCTGGCGCAGCGGTAGAGTGCTGCCTTACAGCACTTGCTTACAGCGATCCCGACTACGGGTGCTGTCTGCACGGAGTTTGCCGGTTCTCCCCGTGACCTGCGTGGGTTTTCTCCGAGATCTTTGGTTTCCTCCCACACTCCAAAAATGTACAGGTTTGTAGCTTGGTAAATATAAAATATAAAAATTTCCCCTAGTGTGTGCGTTAATATGCGGGATCGTTGGCCAGCGTGGACCTGATGGGCCAAAGGGCCTGTTTCCGTGCTGCATCTCTAAACTAAAACTAAACCAAATTTGAAGACAGTTTCTGGTTTACTCAGTATTCACTATCCCGGGGTGCAGTTCCAGAAACATATGCTAGGACTACAATTAAAATCAAGCAATTGCATCAAAATTAAATAATGAGAGATAACATAGAACAGTGCAGATCAGGAACAGGGCCATCAACCCACAATGTCTGTGCCAAACATGATGCCAAGTTGAAGTAATCTCCTGTGTCTGCGCCTGATCCATATTCCTCTATTCCCTGCATACCCATGTGCCTATCTAAAAGTCTCTTATATGCCACGATCGGATCGGCCTGGATAGAGTGCATGTGGAGAGGTTATTTCCACTAGTGGGAGAGTCCAGGACTAGAGGCCATAACCTCAGCATAAAAAAAAAATACCAGTAGAAAGCAGATGACAAGATATTTCTTTAGTCAAAGGGTGGTGAATCTGTGGAATTCATCGCCGCCGATTGTTGTGGAAGCCAAGTCAATGGATATTTTCAAGGCAGAGGTAGATAGATTATTGATTAGTGAGGATGCCTGGCTTAAGGGCGTGTCCCACTTGGGCGACCTAATCCACGAGTCCAGAAGAGTGCCTTCAACCCTCAAGCTCGAGGGCACTCTCCTGGAATGCCTCGAGCTGGATCGACCGGCCATGTTGAAACCGTGAGCTGCATTTACCGACCACACACACATGACACACAAACACATTGCGAAGGTGGGGGCCAGGGACAGCGGAGGAGCGCTGTCTGCATGATGAAGATGAAGGTTAACGGCTGTCACATAGTACCGTAAGTCCTTTAGAGAGCGCGGGGATGGTGGGGGGGGTGGGGTTATGGGCACTACATTTTAAGAAGAATATGAAGGTCTTAGCGTGAATACAGAACAAAGGAGGTTCAGGAGGGATCTGATGGTGGTAGATAGAGAGAAACTGCTTCCTTTGTTGGAAGGGTCAAGAACAAAAAGCCAAGGAAGAAAGGTGATTGGCAAAAGAACCAAAGGTGAAGTGAGGAAAAGTTTTTTTTGCTCAGCAAATAGGTAGAATTTGGAATGCACTGTTATAGAAACATAGAAACATAGAAAATAGGTGCAGGAGGAGGTCATTTGACGTTCGAGCCAGCACCACCATTCATTGTGATCATGGCTAATCATCCACAATCAGTAACCCATGCCTGCCTTCTCCCTATATTCCTTCATTCCGCTCGCCCCTAGAGCTCTATCTAACTCGCTTTTAAATTCATCCAGTGAATTGTCCTCCACTGCCATCTGTGGCAGAGAATTCCACAAATTCACAACACTCTGGGTGAAAACGTTTTTTTCATCGCAGTTTTAAATGGCCTCCCCTTTATACTTAGACTGCAGTCCCTGGTTCTGGACTCAGCCAAACATTGGGAACATTTTTCCTGCATCTAGTTTGTCCAGTCCTTTTATAATTTTACACGTTTCTATAAGATCTCCTCTCATCCTTCTAAATCCCAATAAATACAAGCCCAGTCTTTCCAATCTCCTCATATGACAGTCCTGCCATCCCAGGGATTAACCTCGTGAACCTTGGCTGCACTGCCTCAATAGCAAGGATGTCCTTCCTCAAATTAGGAGACAAAACTGATCACAATACTCCAGGTGTGGTCTCACGAGGGCCCTGGACAACTGCAGAAGGACCTCTTTACTTCTATACTCAAGTCCCATTTTTATGAAGGCCAACATGCTATTAGCTCTCTTCACTGCCTACTGTACCTGCATGTTTACTTTCAGTGACATGTACAAGGGCACACACGTCTTGTTGCACTTCCCTTTTTCCAAATCTGACACCATTGAGGTAATAATCCGCCTCCTTGTTCTTACCACCAAAGTGGATAACCCCACATTTATCTACATTATACTGCATCTGCCACGCATCTGCCCACTCACTCAACCTGTCCAAGTCACCCTGCAACCTCCTAGCATACTCTTCGCAGTTAACACTACTACCCAGCTTTGTGTCATCTGCAAATTTGCTGGTGGTACTTTTAATCCCATCATCTAAATCATTAATATATATTGCAAATAGTTGCGGCCCCTGCACCGTGCCTTGCGGCACTCCACTCGCCACTGCCTGCCATTCTGACAGGGACCCGTTTATTCCTACTCTCTGCTGTCTCCCACCCAATTCTCTAACCATGTCAATACCCTACCCCCAATACCATGTGCTCTAATTTTGCCCATTAATCACCTGTGTGGGACCTTATCAAAGACTTTCTGGAAGTTCAGATACACTACATTCATTAGCTCTCCTTCATCCATTTTATTTGTCATAGCCCAAGTTAGAACTGAAGAGGCCGATTCAAAAGTGGCATTTTAAAGGGAAGTGGATAAGCATGACAAGAAAAATACATTGTTTGGCCATTAGGATACAAGGAAGAAATTGGAATTGCTACATGGCTCTTGAATAGACACTACATGGATTCAATATGACAAATTACCTTCATCTAAGCGATAACCATTTTGTGGTTGTAAATGTGTAGGAAAGAACTGCAGATGCTGGTTTAAATCGAAGGTACGCACAAAATGCTGGAGTAACTCAGTGGGACAGGCAGCATCTCTGGAGAGAAGGAATGGGTGACGTTTTGGGTCAAGACCTTTCTTCAGACCATTAGAGTGCTGTATTGTTATAGGGAGTGCAGTGACAGAAGACACAAGATCTGATTATTTTTCTCTGAACTTCTCCTGGTGAGCCAGCCACTAACGATTCCTCAAATATTATCATGTAATTATCTATTTATTTGGCATGGTTACCACTTGGCCATGAATGGTTCCCACAATTTTAGAAATGTTCTGTTTGGTTCACAATTTCTGTTTTATATTCCTAGGACTATGAATTTTCTACAACCTCCCATTATTTTCATTCATCTGTAAATAAACAGAGCGAATGTCACACAAAGGTAGAATACAGTGAAATATTGATCTGTTTAATATTTAATATTGTGGTCCAGATAAAAGTGTATATGCGGGTATCAACACAAATAGTGACTCAAAAGAACTTCCCTGAGTTGTTCCAACCAATGTTTTTTTTAAACCCTCTAAACAGAATAAAACATTGAGTGTTGGACAAAAACCTGATCTTGTATCACAATGTATCATCAACACAGTGGAATCATGACCTTCAGATCAAAAACTTCTGAAATTCTCTTATATTTAGGCTCGTGAAGACTGTTGAGAAAAAAAAAATGAATATTGCAATTCTGGAACAGGACGAATGGGATTTACACCACAAACACCGGCGGCCCGGTCCGGGGGAGGTTCGGCGCCCAAGTCGGGGCGGCCCAGCCCGAGGCTGAAGACGGTGCAGTACTCACGTGAGGGTGGCTGGGACGGTGTTCTGGCGGCGGTGGACTGAGTCCGGGGTTCGGCCGCGGGCCAGCAGCTGCTTCTGCAGGACTGGTGGGCGGCAGCTTCAACCACCCCGGGCCGCGGTGTTTGAGCCGCGGGACTGTTCTTAACATCGCCCGGGGGGGGGTATCGCCCCAGCGCAGACTGCAGACCTAAGACTTTTGCCTCCATCACAGTGAGGAGATGCTGGGTGGACTCACTGTGGTGGATGTTAATATGTGTTTATTGTTGTTTTATTGTTGTTTTATTGTATGGTATTGTATGGCATTATATGTATGACTGCTGCAATTTCGTTCAGACTTCGGTCTGACAATAAAAGGCTATCTATCTATCTATCTATCTATCTATCTATCTATCTATCTATCTATCTATCTATCTATCTATCTATCTATCTATCTATCTATCTATCTATCTATCTATCTATCTATCTATATCTAAACCTCCTTCTATCCCACTTCTCATCAGACAGTGGACAACCTCCAAACTTTCAATGTTGTGGTCCAGGCTGTGATTGATTGAAATATAGAAACATAGAAACATAGAAATTAGGTGCAGGAGTAGGCCATTCGGCCCTTCGAGCCTGCACCGCCATTCAATATGATCATGGCTGATCATCCAACTCAGTATCCCATACCTGCCTTCTCTCCATATCCCCTGATCCCCTTAGCCACAAGGGCCACATCTAACTCCCTCTTAAATATAGCCAATGAACTGGCCTCAACTACCCTCTGTGGCAGAGAGTTCCAGAGATTCACCACTCTCTGTGTGAAAAAGTTCTTCTCATCTCGGTTTTAAAGGATTTCCCCTTTATCCTTAAGATAAATATGTAGCATGGAAACAGGCCCTTTGGCCCATCGAGCTCACGCTGACTGTTGTGAGATAAATGAAACTTTCACTTCTTGTAATTAACTTAACTTTATTTAAGCTTTAAGCAACTTATTTCTGCAATACACAAACTCAGAAACGTCAGGAAAACATGGCTGATTTTGCAGGCTTTTCCCGCCCGAAATACTTTGCACATGCGCACACTCCCGAAATGTCCTGCGCATGCGCACTCCGGAAATGTCCCACGCATGCGCACACTCTAGAAATGTCCTGCGCATGCGCACACACTAGAAGAGCTCCGCACATGCGCACATGCGCCCACTTCATTCTCCCCTCCTATTTATAAGTTGAGACGGTCAGGAGGTTTAATACGTCTTGATGACCGTCGCAGCACTGGAGCCTCAGGAGATAACGGTGTTTCAATAGCCGAGGGTAGATATATTGCTTGGTCATCAACTTCACTCATATTGTTATTTAGATTTTCAATTTTAGAATTTCTTGTAGAAGTTTCTATAGAGGATGCTGGAAGTGTTGGAGGAAATTCCCGATTAGTGTTATCAAGAAGTGACGGAGCTGATGGAGAAGATGGACATGGTGCAAGGTCACGAAGTGAGACAGTTGACTGACGTCCATCCCGATACTTGATAGTTGCATAAGAAGGGTTGACATCAGTCAGTTCAACTTCATCAACAAAAGGTTCATTCTTATTTAATCGGACATACCGACGAAGCAACACAGGCCCAGGGCTCGTCAACCATGATGGCAGAGAAGTACCACTAGAAGAACGCCGTTTGAAGTTAAAGAACCGTTCGTATGGAGTAGTATTGGTAGCAGTTGACAGTAGAGATCTGATGGAGTGTAATGCATCTGGTAGAACACATTCCCACTGCTGATCTGGTATATCATTCGACTTTAAAGCCAGTTTCACTGCTTTCCAAATGATTCCGTTATACCTCTCAACCTGACCATTTCCAATAGGATGATATGGTGTTGTTTTACTTGTTGCAATTCCTCTCTTAGAAAGGTAGTCCTTTAAATCTTTTGACATGAATGAGGTGCCCCTATCAGAATGTATATAACTTGGAAATCCATTTGATAACCATAGTAGCTGAAATATTTGGACAAGGAAAGGCAAATGGAAACCTCGAATATTCGTCAACTAAGGTAAGTATATAAACATTTTGAGAGGAGGATGGTAAAGGCCCTTTGAAGTCAATACTCAAACGTTCCATAGGTTGAGTAGCTTTGATCAATCTTCCTCCTTCAGGACGGAAGAACCTTGGTTTTAATTCAGCACAGATTCTACATGAAGCACACATCATCTTCACATCTTCTGTAGAGAAAGGTAAATTTTTGGAACGAACATAGTGTAACAAACGAGTGACTCCAGGATGACACAGCCCATTATGAAGATCAGTGAGTGCAGAAGAATGAACAACGGCACAGAATGCTCGAGTTAATGTGTCCGGAGCAACATTATCCTTACCAGGGTGGTACTCAATTGAATAACTATATGCAGATAATTCAATCCTCCATTCATGAATTTTACTATTTTTAATCTTCGTTCTTTTCCGATTATCCAGCATAAAAGCCACTGAACGCTGATCTGTTATCAAAGTGAAGTGCTGGCGAGCAAGGAAATGACTCAATTTCCTCACTGCTTCAATAATTGCTGTAGCTTCCTTTTCGACGGATGGGTAGTGCAATTCACTACCTTGGAGAGTACGAGACATGAAAGCCATTGGTCGTCCTCCTTGATTTAATGTAGCTGATACTGCTAAATCAGAGGCATCACATTCAACAACAAAGGGGAGATCCTCATCGATGGCGTGCAATGTCGCAGATTCCAATTGTTTCTTTAAAGAAGTAAAGGCACCAATTGCTGTAGAGTCAAGGGGGTAAGATTTCGCTCTAATCAAAGGTTGAATTTTGTCAGAAAAATTTGGTATCCATTTAGCATAATATGCAAACATCCCAAGAACCCTTCGTAGAGAGTTTAATGTTGCTGGAACAGGTATCTCTTGGAGTGGGCGGAGTCTTTCTGGATCAGGCTTGATTATATCATTTCCAACCCAATAACCAAGAATATTAATTGATGATACTGATGTTATTGACTTAGCCTCATTTAATGTTAGATTTTTAGAATGTACAACATCTAAAAACCGTTGTACATTTTCATCATGTTCAGTTTGGTCTTTTCCTGCAATAGTTATATTATCAAGATAAGGGAAAGTATCTTTAAGGTTTTCCTGTTCAACAAGTTTGTCCATCTCTCTCTGAAAAACAGCCACGCCATTAGTTACCCCAAAAGGAACTCTGCAGTAGTGATATAATTTCCCATTTGCTTCAAACGCAGTGTATTTCTTCTCTGATTCCTTCAGAGGAATTTGATAGTAAGCACTTTTTAAGTCAAAAGTAGAGAATATCTTATACTTAGCTAATGTATTGATAATCTCTTCTATTCGAGGTAATGGATATGCATCAAGCTCCGTGAACTGGTTTATAGTTTGAGAGTAATCAATGCAGAGTCTCTTTCTATGTCTCTCCAAGGGGTCCTTAACCACGACAACTTGTGCCCTCCAAGGGGAAGAACTGCGTTCTATAATCCCCTCTTGTAAAAGATTAGTTACTTCTGTGTTGATAAAGTTCCTATCATCTTTACTAAAATGTCTTGATTTTGTAGCAATTGGCTTGCACTTGGAGGATAAATTAGTGAATAATAAAGGACATTCAACAGATGCAGCAGAAAAACCACACAATACGGGTGGCATTGACAATACAAGATCAGGCATAGTTCCTTCATACATTATTTGAAGTGATCTGTGCAGTTTCTGGAAATCCTGACCTAGAATTATATCGCTACACAAATTTTTCAAAATACCAAGACACACAGATTTATAGCTAGTTTTGTTCAGAATAAAGTCTACAATACAAGATCCTATAATTTGAGTATTGAGAGTTGTCAGAGCCATCGAGATTTCTCTATTTGAAGGAATTATAGTTAGATTTAGTCGGGACACAACTTGTTCACTTATAAAACTTTCTGAACTGCCAGAATCAAGTAATACATTAAGTGTATGGCCATTAATGGATACCGTTGTAGCTGCATGAGACAAGCTCTGAGGCAATGCAGCTGTAATTGCACATAAAGAAGGCGTGTATATGGCAGCAGTCACACTTTTAGTAGTTGCTTTGGACTTGCATACTCTAGACTAATGTCCCTTCTTGCCACAACTAATACAAGTTGCCTCTCGAGCAGGACATGTCTCTCTCTTATGAATATTACCCCCGCAAAAGTAACAGTTCCTTTTTGAATAATTATATGCTGCAGCAAGGGCACCTTTATCAGTAGAAATTGTTTCCGTTTGCTCCATATTAGTACGTGGGTGAAATTCTTTTGTACTAGTTGCAGCAGAATACACATTAGATGAGCCATAATCATCTGAATTTTTCTGAGCCAAATCCAAAGAGTAAGCTTGATTGTAAGCTGACTGTAAATCCAAGGTTTTGTGTTCTAATAGTCTCTGTCGTATTAAAGGCGATGCCAAACCATTGATAAAAGACTCTCGAATAACTTCCTGTCGATATTGATCAGCCGTAACTGCTTTGAAGGCACAGTCTTTACTAAGTCTTTGAAGTTCTTGTAAAAATTAATCAAGTGACTCACCAGGTTTTTGTTTCCGAGTAGCAAGGAGGTGTCGAGCGAATATCACGTTGGGTGTCTTAACGAATAGTTTGCTTAGTACATCACTAGCAGAATCATAAGTTGTACATTCCTCTATGTAATTATATACATCAGAAGAGACAAAGCTTATTAATGTTTTGAGTTTGTCTGGTGCATCATTGCCACACTCATCAAAGAAGTTATTTAGTATGCGAAGCCAGTGCTTCCAATTCTTTGCAGCAGCAGGTGAGTTGGGATCCAGATCCAAGCGTTGTGGTTTCAGTAGCTTCGCCATCCCAAGTCGGACAGTTTGACTTCTGAAGATAAGTTGCTTAAATTGTTGTGAGATAAATGAAACTTTCACTACTTGTAATTAACTTAACTTTATTTAAGCTTTAAGCAACTTATTTCTGCAATACACAAACTCAGAAACGTCTGGCAAACATGGCTGATTCTGCAGGCTTTTCCCGCCCGAAATACTTTGCACATGCGCACACTCCCGAAATGTCCTGCACATGCGCACTCCGGAAATGTCCCGCGCATGCGCACACTCTAGAAATGTCCTGCGCATGCGCACACACTAGAAGAGCTCCGCACATGCGCACATGCGCCCACTTCACTGACTATTCGTTCACGTTAGTTCCATGCCATCCCACGCTCTCATCCATTCCGCACACACTAAGGGAAATTCAGAGAGGACAATTAACCAACAAACCTGCACGTCTTTGGGACTTGGAAGGAACTCAGAGCACCCGGAGGAAACCCACGTGGTCACAGGGAGAATGTCCAAATGCCACACAGACAGCACCCAAGGTCAGGATCGAACAAAGGCTTTTCACTGTACCTCAGTACACGTGCCAATAAACTAAACTGAACCTGTGTCTCTGGCACTGTGACGCAGCAGCTCTAACAGCTGTGCCAATGTGCCACCACTGTGTATGTATCCCATCTTAGGAACAGGAGGCATGTCTTTTGTAGCTAATTCCATCGTATACTGAGTCTGATTTAACCTGCCATTTGTAAGTTGCAGGTTAAATCAGGAAACCTGGCATTAAATGGTAGAAGGTGGTTTAATGGACTCTGTGGTTCCCAAATCACTCCTGAGGTCAGGGAGAAGTAAAGAGTTTTCCTCAACTTCCCAAGGAATTTTTTGCCATTTCTTCTGCCACTCACAACCTCTAGTTTATTTTAAGAGATGACCAAGCAAATTGACACTTGGACAGCACATGGAAAGGAAAGGATTGGAAGGATATGGATCAGGCACAGGCAAATAGAACTAACTAGTCTTACCAATAGTCAGTTCAGTCAGAAGAAGGGTCTCGACCCATTCCTTCTCTCCAGAGATGCTGCCTGTTCCGCTGAGTTACTCCAGCATTTTCTGTCTACCTAGTCTCTCCAACCTCTCCCTGTAGCTAATACAGACCCTCCGGCCCAACTTGCCCACACTGGCTAACGTGTTCCAGCTACGTCCTATCTGCCTGTGTTACGTCCATATCCCTCCAAAAATTGTCCGATCTGGTTACGTGTGTGAAAAAGTTACCCCTCAAGATTCCTATTCCCCTTTTCCCTTTCACTTTAAACCTATGTCCTCTGGTCCTCAAATTATCTACTCTTGGCAAGAGACTACCCGATTTATTCCCCTCATGATCTTTTCACCTCGAGAAGATCGTCCCTCATCCTCCTGCACTCCAAGGAATAGAGTCCCAGTCTACTCAACCTCCCCTTATAGCTCAGACCCTCAAGTCCTGGCAACATGCTCATAAATCTTCTCTGCACCCTTTCCAGCTTGACAACATCTTTCCTATAACATGGTGCCCAGAACTGAACAGTATTCTAAATGCCGTCTCACCAATGTCTTATACAACTGCAACATGACCTCCCAATTTCCTATCACCCTATCTACCTGCGACTCAACCCTCAAGAAGCCATGCACCTGCACTCCTAGATCCCTCTGCACTAAAACACTCTCCAGAGCCCTATCATTCACTGTGTAGTATTGCCTATCTTAGACTTCCCAAAGTGCAACACCTGACATTTTTCTGTATTAAATTCCATCTACCATTCCTCAGCCCACTTGGCCAATCGATCAAGGTCCTGCTGTAATTTTTCACAATCATCTTCACTATCTGTAAAACCGCCCACTTTTGTATCATCAGTAATCTTGCTAAGTTTGGCAACAAGGTGACCAAAACTGCAAGCATAACTCCAAATGCAGCCGAACCAAAGCCATACAAAAGTTACTCATGGCTTCCTGACTCTTATCCTCAATTACCCGCTCTACTGTATGAAAGCATGCATACCATATGCCAAGGAAGGAACTGCAGATGCTTATTTAACCGACGATAGACACAGTTTGCTGGAGTAAATCAGCAGGTCAGGCAGCATCTCTGGAGAAAAGGAATAAGTGATGTTTTGGAACGAGACCCTTCCACCATGTGTCTTCTGGAATTAGATGCTGTCTGAATTAAAAATGTGAGCAACATCTATGTGAATCTCTTCTCTGCCCTCTCCAGCACCATCAAACTTTTCTTTTGCCGAGAATTATTTGAATAAATACTCAGTAATAATCAAATTCAGCAGGGTTCCACGTTCCCAAATTTCCCACATTACGAGGTCGGTGTCCCATGTTCTCCCAGTTCCACCCAAAGAGCCGTTGCAACAACTGCCTTTGCTCAAAGCTAAAACTAGGCACTAATTTTGAAGGTGCAGGTAGAATCCCTCTTGTGATTGAGAGCTAGACCATCATGGTGAAACGTTTCACAGGATAGACGTGCTGCAAATACACACAATGGTCAGCGCTCATTTTCCAGAAGCAGCAAAAGGTCAGGCACTCGCTCAAGTCTGGCTGACTGTGACATCTTTCCGTGAACAATAGATATTCTTGCAGCCATTAAAAATCACATCCCAATTTGCCTCACTGACCTTACTGGGTGACATTGTCAATTAACGGATGACATTGTCAATTCGATTTGGTTTTGAGCACGAATCCAAGAGCTGCTTTGAGCTGTTTTGAGATCATTTTCCACAAAACATTATTAGCAGACATGTGGAAAAATAAGAACCATTTCGCGTTTTAGTTTCTTCGTTAGAACTAGTTTCATGCTTAGCTCCCAGAGGCAAAAGAACAACCTTTTCACTCGCTGTCCAATAAATTCCCAGAGATTCCCTTTTCAAAATCAAATTTACTGAACACACTGACTATTGATCGTTATATGAGCATAAGGTCTGTAATCCAGCATTTGTAGATCAGGGGAATCATTTGATGAACTGCTTCCTTGTGTGAAAGGAAGGAACTGCAGATGCTGATTTAAGCCAAAGGGTTAATCTGAAGAAGGGTCTCGACTCGAAACGTCACCCATTCCTTCTCTCCAGAGGTGCTGCCTGTCCCGCTGAGTTACTCCAGCTTCCTTGTGTAATTTGACAGCGGCTTCAGAAATTCCTTGATCGTAACTCCAGTTGAGTAGTTGTGCAGAGTGCAAAATATGTAATGACATTATATAATGGGGATACTATTAATAATAATAACAAGAAGGTTTTTTTAATGCTTTGAGAACATGAATATTCCCAGGTGATCCTGCAGTCCATTCTACTTTGTGTAGGAAAGAACTGCAGATGCTGATTAAAATCGAAGATAGACACAAAATGTTGGAATAGCTCAGTGGGAATGCACCATCTCTGGAGAGAAGGATTGGGTGACGTTTCGGGTCGAGACCCTTAAGACTCTTACCAGAAATGCCATCGATAGCCAATTTAAGGAATGGTGCTGTACATGATGTGCATTGCATGAAACAATTGATGACATTTGGTTTGGTGCAATATTATATTTATGAACTGGAATTTTTTATAATGTTTTTTGTGTTCATTCAGAAGAAGGGTCCCGAATGAAATAAAATACCAGAGCAAAAGGAGGCTACAGACTTTTGATTATTGAGTAGAGCTACTGCTCGTGGTAGAAAAGCTGTTTTTATGTCTGGCTGTGGCGGCTTTGACGGTCCGGAGTCGCCTTCCAGAGGGAAGTGATTCAAAGAGTTTGTGGCCAGGGTGAGAGGGGTCAGAGATGATCTTACCTGCTCGCTGTCTGTCCCGCTGAGTTATTCCAGCTTTTTGTGTCCGTTCTACTTTTATTTATGGACTCTTACCAGGAAGACCATCGATAGCCATTTTAAGGAAAAATGTTGTACTTGATGTGCATTGTATGAAACAATTGATGAAAAATAGTTTGGTGCAATATTATATTTATGAACTAGAATGCTTTATGATGGTTTTTCCATTTATATCCTGTTCAGTTGCAGTCTATTTTACCTTCTAAATGCTTTGACATAGAGTTTTAAGTGTGGAAATAGGTATTTCGGCCCATCTTGCCCACACCGACCAACCTGTCCCATCTACACTTGTCCCACCTGCCTGTGTTTTGGCCCATATTCCTCTAAACCTGTCCTATCCATGTACTTGTCTAAATACTACTTAAATGTTACACTCATTCCTTGTTTGGACGGCGTGGACTTTCTCATTGTGGGAGGACCACGTGGGAACTCCCCAAGCTTGAAAGGGTTCAGAAAAGATTTACGAGGATGTTGCCAGGACAAGATTGTCTGAGCTATAGGGAGAAGTTAAGTAGGCTGTGTCTCTATTCCTTGAAACAAAGGAGGATGAGGGGTGTTCTTATAGAGGTATATAAAATCATGAGAGGAATAGATCGGGCAGATGCACACAGTTAGGGAATCGAGGACAGAGCTCTGACAGGTTCAAGATGAAATATTTAATCGGAATCTGATGGGTAGCTTTTTCACACAAAGGGTGGTGGGTGTATGGAACAAGCTGCCAGAGGAGGTAGTTGAGGCTGCGACTATCCCAACATTTAAGAAACAGTTAGACAGGTACATGGATAGGACAGGTTTTGGGGGATATGGACCAAGCGCAGGCAGGTGGGACTAGTATAGCTGGGACCTGTTGGCCGGTGTGGAAAAGTTGGGCCAAAGGGCCAGTTTCCACAATGTATCTATGACTCACACCACTATTTCACCCGAGTGGTCACTAGCTACAATGTGTTCATGTTGGCAAAGATTTGACAGGAGACTGGTGTCAGTGCAATTCGATTTCATAAGATGCTTTATGAATATATTTTCTGGAAAAAAGATAATACTTTATATATTGGCAGTAATATCCGAAATATGGCGATGGTTTCCTGATTGTTGACATTGCAGAAAGACAGCTATCTTCACTCTGTACGACTCGGAAAAATTAATTTATCTTTGCTCATTGGGGATCTCAGCCACACTGTTAAATACTTTGTTTACTCGGAAATCTCATTGCAACAGTGAATAGCACAAGTTTATTAAAGACATATATTTCTCTTATTAGATTTTTGACAGGTGCATAAAATAGTCTGTTTTATGAAACTTGAAATGGAATTGGGAAAATATTATCAAAATACACTGCAGCACCTCTCAGCAACCAAGGTTTCAACTTATACATTAATATAAAGAAAGATAGCCAGATAAAAATTGCAAGAGGGATTTCATGCTACACACAAGTAGTTTCTTAGATTCAAAATCCCTTCTTTCTATCAGGTCTTGTTATTGTTATGAGGTGTACTCTGTATTCTTTAATGAGATCAAGCTGTCTTTGTGCTATTAAATATCCAACGAGAACATCTAATTAAGGTTAGATGTCCCAATTATGAGAGTAGACACTGACAGTTTAGAGAATACATACCCTCAGACAAATTCAATAATCCCAAAACAATCACCATACTTTTGATGCTACTTCCAGTTCAAAGAATTTCATGCTGGTTCACAAAGGTGTATTCCTGCATCTTAATAAATCTAAATATCCCAGATGTTTCAGAGCGTGAATTATTTTTTTGTTGCAATGCAGTGTGCAGAAGCAGATGTCTGCTGCCATGTTAGGACACAGAGTGCTGAGGTAACTCAGCGGGTTAGGTAGCAATACTGGAGAACATAAATAGGTGATGTTTTGCGTTGGTACCCTTCTTCAGAATCAAACTGAAACATCACCTAAGGTACACAAAATTGCAGGAGAGAAACTCAGCGGGTGCAGCAGCATCTATGGAGCGAAGAAAATAGGCGACGTTTCGGGCCGAAACCCTTCTTCATGAAACATCACCTATCCATGTTCTCTAGAGATGCTGCTTGACCCGTCGAGTTACTCCAGCAATTTGTGTCCTACTGTGGAAACCAACATCTGCAGTTCCTAGTTTCCATATTTTAGCTGCCAGGTTTACTCTTCATACTAGCCAATTGGGGATGCCATGGGAAATTAACTTATATTGTCATTATTGAAGTAAATTGCCAAGATATTGCATTTAATGAGGAGTGAACCTTTTGGGACAGGTTATGGCAGTGGGCTTGATTTCTGGCTTGCTCCAGCAACAAGAAGGCCTGGACAAAATGGGTGGAACAGTGGTGAGGTGCTGGAGTTGCTGCCTTATCACATCAGACCCGGGTTCAATCCTGACTACAGGTGCTATCTTTATGGAGTTTGCATGTTCCCTCTGTAACTGTGTTGGAATTTTCCGGGTGATCCGTATTCCTACAAAATTTCAAAGATGTGCAGGTTTGTAGATTCATTAGTTGCTGCAAAGCTTGGGCGGAAATCCCGGGGAGGGACAGGGGACACAGGCCCCCCCCCCCCATGTTTTGAGAGGTGGGGGACAATCCCCCCTATGTTTTGTAATCCGGATTTTGAAATTCGGTGAAAATAAAATCTATTAATAATCTCCGCTTTCCGCGAGACAGTGGGGTTGGGACTGATGGTCGAGGGCGCCAATTGGACGAGAGAGACGTCGGTCAGCAGGCAATGGGAGTGGGGGGGGGTGGGGTGGACGTGACACGATGATTCAGCACGATGATTGGAGGAGGGAGGTGTCGATCAGAGGCGGAAGTTGGGGGGGATAGAGTGGGACTGAGGATAGAGTGCGGTGATTGGAGGAGGGAGACGTCCTGGTGGAGCAAAGATCATAGAGTGGAGATGGAATCGGCCTGTTCGTGGGGTCTTTCATCACCCGGCGCGGCTGAAATCTTCCAATCAAACTGCTGCATCAAGGCTCCCGATGTTGAAGCCCCCGCCGGCAGATATTAAGCCAAGCCGGGCGATGGAAGGCCCCGCGAACGGGCTGATTCAAGCCCCATGATTCGGGACGGACGAAGCTGCTGTTGCTGGAGTTCGGAGTCGATCACCAACCAGGTCAGCTCCCAATGTTACCATCCACAGGGCACACGACCGAAGCCTCCGAAGCCTCATGCCAAGAAATTGTGTCCCAATTGTGTCCCCCCCATGTTTTGATAGCGATTTGCGCCCCCAGTGTACTGAATGTGTAGAGTAGTACTAGTGTACCATTGGTCAGAGTGGACTCGGTGAGTTGAAGTGCCTGTTTCCACCTTGTATCTTTACTAATAATAATTGCTGAGAGAGATTTAATGGCTTATTATCTCCAGTAATCTTGTAATTTATTTCAAGTAAATGAATAATTGGTCACGGACAATTTGGCCCTTGACCTTGCTTTGAAGAAATCTTCCTCTGCTTCAGAATTATTCTTGAAAGAAAATAGGGCGAGATCAAAAATCCAACTTGTTAGACGTTGAAGGACACACACAATTTCACGATGCTTTTCTTCCCCAGTTTAGCGTAATTGAAAATGGATTTTTACCAGACTGAAATATAATAATATCCATCTCCGGGCAATTTCTGGCTATCCACAAATTTGACTGGACCGTTTCCTGCATAAGTTTCACGTACATCACCATCAACCATAAACTCAACGGAACCATCACAGTGTGGGACTCACCACCTGCACCGCAAAACCTTTCCGCAATCTAAGAGGCAAAATTGAGGAGTTCTTACCCACATCAATACTCTCCACTTGTTCGTGTGATTCCGATATCTCGCAACAAGCTCAACTTCATTCTTCCACATGCTTACACATACAAGAATAATATTAGGGCAGTACAGTGGCGCAGCAGTAGAGTTGCGCCTTACAGCACCAGAGACCCGAGTTCGACCCTCACTATGGGTAATGTCTGTGCGGTGCCAGAGACCTGATGTGGGTTTTTCGACCCGAAATCACTATGGGTAATTGTCTGTGCGGTGTGTAGGATAGTGTACGTTCTCCCCGTGATTTCTTATGCTTGGGTTTTGCAGCGCCCTCAACTTTTATTCTCCCATCACTGGTGTACAGTAGAAACCTCAAAATACCTACAGGTTTGTGGTGGTTAATTGAGGTTTTACAAAAAATTGACAATCATCTGCCCTCAGCCAGGCCCCATTTTGGCGCTGTTTGTGTAGGATAGTGTAAGTGTAGCTTACTTATCAGCACGGACTTGATAGGATGACGAGCCTGTTTCCGCGCAGTATCTCTAAACTAAAAAAAACATCCAGCGGAAAGCAACATGCTTGATTGGTATTCCATGCAGCGCCCTCAACTTTTATTCTCCCATCACCGGTGTACAGTAGAAACCGTGTATATTATTTGAATGAATGAATGAATGAATGAATGAATGAATGAATGATTGACGAAGTATGTACACATACAAGGAATTTGCCTTGGTCCTCCGCTCGCAAGTAACAACCGTCATACAGTAAACAACTAAGAATAAAACATAAATCATTAAAACATTAAGAATAAACCATTATAGTTTAAACATGTGAATGAAATAAAATACCAGAGCAGAAAAGGAGGCTACAGACTTTTGGTTATTGAGTAGAGCTACTGTTCGTGGAAAAAAAAGTTGTTTTTATGTCTGGCTGTGGTGGCTTTGACAGTCCAGAGTTGCCTTCCAAAGGGAAGTGATTCAAAGAGTTTGTGGCCAGGGTGAGAGGGGTCAGAGATGATCTTACCCGCTTGCTTCCTGGCCCTTGCAGTGTACAGTTCGTCAATGGGGAGAAGATTGCAGACCAACAACCAGCAAACACTATTTACTAAATAGTGTGAACGTATTCACCAAGCCCAATTGCACAGCAGCCCCCAAACCTGTGAGTTCTACCACAAAGAAAGACAACAAACAGGTGTATAGAAGAAGCATCCCCTCAGATTCCCTTCCAAGTGACACACAATCCTGACTTGAAACTATATATTTTTTCCCTCTTCATAGCTGGGTCTAAATCCAGAAACTCCCTATGCAAGTAATGTGGATTTATTTTAACCAGGTGGACCACTGTAGTTCAAGAAGGTGGCTCAACATAACCTTCAAGAGCAATTGGGGACGGACAATAAATTCTAGCCTCTGGAGCAGTGTGGTAGGAATAACTATTCCGCAGATGCAGGTCCCGATCCTTCCTGAAGACTCCACTCCACCCACATCCAAACGTCAATCTCAACAGACGCTGCACTCTGACACAATCACAGTACACAGGATGATTACCTAACCCATTGCCCATCTCAGCATTCTCCCAGTAACCATGTGGGTTTCATCCAGGTGTTCTGGTTTGCTCCCCATCCCAAAGATATACGTTAATTGGCCTCTGCAAATTGCTCCCTGTGTGTCGGGAATGGATATGTCCGCTTAGGTTTTCCGGGATCTGATTTCCTCCCACATTCCAAAGACCTGCAGGTTTGTAAGTTAATTGACCTGTGTGTAATTGTAAATTGTCTCTGGTGTATATGACAGTGCTGGCATGCGGGGGTCGCTGGTTGGCATGGACTTGGTGGGTCAAACAGCCTGTTCCGTCCGCGCTGAACTAAACTAAACCAAACTAAAGTCCCTGAACATGGGTATGTGATGTCTTGTGTCAGGCCCCTTTTTCAGTCTCGGTAACGTGGTTGGCTCTTAACCACCTTTGTTGTTACAGGTAGACAATAATACCGGCTGTATCAGCAATATGCATGTCATATGAAAAATATATTTAAAGAAAACATTCCCTTGATCATATTGCTCTTAAAAGGGTCAAAAGCCCTCTAGCAACTTTGCTGGAGGAAGCATTCAATTGGTTTGTGCATTGAAAACGACAGGGTGAATACAGGAAAACATATCAGAAAGCAGGAAGAAATTAGATTATTTATTTAAAATATTCTCAGAGGTCAATATCAGCAGGTGGTGTCAAGATCTTGAAAATAGGTTGATGTATTGGATGCACTTGAACCAAGCTGCTGAAACAGAACACTGCAGTTCCACCATGTGATAACATGTCGTTCAATGGTAAAACCATCATCATCTACCTGAGGTTTTTGAAAATTGTCCTGCTTGAAAATAGAGCTGTCAAGAAGTCTGAAGAAGAGTCATGACCCAAAACATCACCTATCGATGTTCTCTGGAGTTGCGGCCTAAACCACTGGTATACTCCAGCACTCTGTATCTTTATTTTGTAAACCAGGATCTACAGTTCCTCATTTCTACTGCTTCAACAACATTTACCAATTGCAATGAAGGGAAACATTCATATATTCCATGTCCCTGTGCAATTCTCAATGGGGTTGTCAACTCAAGTTTTATCAGGACCAACACTGGGATGCAAGTGCTCAGTATGTATTTGCTCACCTTCTATTTCCTACTTGATATGCTGCGGCAATCCTTGGAGGCACATTCCAGTAAAAAATGAAAGCAAGCAAACACAGTTACAACCAGCTGCATACACTATCATAGTTATGAAATGTGACTGAAGTCATCTTGGATATCTTGCTGAGATGCCTTACGCACAAAAGTGAAATGATAGTCTATAAAGCTACCACTGAATGAATTTACATATATTTTTAATGTCGAGCAAAATTGATGGTGGGGTCTATCCCAATGCCAAGTTGAAGAAGCCAAGAACTCAGATGCATTCTGAATTGAAGTCATAGATTCATAGTGTGTAAACAGGCCCTTCGGCCCAACTTGCCCACACCGGCCAACAATGTCCCGGCTACACTAGTCCCACTTGCCTGTGCTTGGTCCATACCCATGTACCTGTCTAACTATTTCTTAAACGATAAGAAACGACCCAGCCTTAACTACCTCCTCTGGTAGCTTGTTCCATACACCCACCACCCTTTGTGTGAAAAGGTTACCCCTCGGATTCCTATTAAATCTGGTCCTCAATTCCCCTACTCTGGGCAATACGTGAATGGTGCAGACAACCACTGCTTTTTATGTCCTATTTTCGCTGACGACACATCTGAAGGACTATATTCATAAGAAACTGAATCTAAAACTGCCGACTAACATTCTGTAGATTCAATTTAGATAACAGAGAAAAAGCAGCCTAACATTCAGCTCCTGTTCAATGCTCCATGAGCTGGTGACAAAATATCAGAGCAGCACACATGACAGACAGCAAGAATTGAACTACATGCCTGATGCACACGGTTCGATGAACAGATATTAACATGCAGAGATTTTTGATAATTAATTTTCATATTGGATTTTTGGATATCATATTGGATTTTTGGATATCCATCTGTCCATTGATCCAGACCTGTCTGCAAAGATTAGGTAAACTTGTTGTGTGCTATATTTTCTGGCCTTTCATAAATGTGTTATTTTAGGGAAACTACGCACGTTGTTAATTAAAGTTGTTTTAATACAATACAACTTTTCATTTCTACAGCCCATTTTGCTTAATGACTCCCACAACTCAGTCCTTCCGTTGCAAAATACAAATCCCTTATCATCCCTTCTGCGTAGGAAGATAGATAATTGTAATAACGTATGTGTACAATAACAGAAAATAAGTTTATACAGGCCTGAGTGGAACTCCTGAGATTGGATTATCTCTGGGCTTTAAATTTTAACAAACCTTGTTTGCTTGAGTGCTGGGGGCAAAAAACTTGTGAAGATATGAGCAAGAAGGAACTGCAGATAGACACAAAAAATGCTGGGCTAACACAGCGGGCCAGGCAGCATCTCTGCAGAGAAGGAATTGGCAATGTTTCAGGTCGAGACCCTTCTTCAGACTGAAGACTGAAGATGGGCCTCAACCCGAAACGTCGCCAATTCCTTCTCTCCAGAGCTGCCCCCTGTCCCGCTGAGTTACACCAGCATTTTGTGTCTACCTTCGATTTTACCAGCATCTGCAGTTCTTTCTTATGCTAGGAACTGCAAATGCTGGTTTAAACCGATGATAAACTTAAAAAGCTGGAATAACCCTCTGGAGAGAAGGAATGAGTGACGTTTTGGGTCGAGACCCTTCTTCAGAAAGGGATAAGGGAAACAAAAGATATAGAGTGTGATATAGAGAGATCAAGAACAATGAATGAAGGATATGCAAAAAAGTAACGATGATAAAGGAAACAGGCCAATGTTAGCTGTTTGTACGGTGAAAATTAGAAGCTGGTGTGACTTGGGTGGGGAGGGATAGAGAGAGAGGGAATGCCGGAATAACAATTATTAATTTATTGAATTAAAAACAATTATTATCTGTGTGTGTATTGTGTTGCCAGCTAAGCTGTTTAAGTAAGAGTTGAATTGTTCCATTATCAGTTCATATGACAATTAAACACTTGACTCTTAACTCTAATTTCTTCTCAGACATTGTCCTTCTGACATTGATTTAATGGTAGAATTTATTTGAGTGAAATTATTAACAGTAAAAATATGTTCAGTAGATTTCACCATCTAATGAAAATATGGTTTAGTTCACTGCATCAGAACAACGTTATTTAATGACTTTAACAAAAATCCATCAACCTCAATTTTGATAAAAACTTTTCCAATCTGAGATGCGATAGTGGAGAACATCTTGAAGATGCTAAATAAAGCTCCAAAAGGAAAAGTCATTTCATCTTCCAAGTCAGAATGTCAGTTACATAAAGAACCTTAGCAGAAAGTGCACGGTTGACTAGCAGTGCTTCTTTTACGGATGTGGCTCATCACGCAAGATACACGTGCACAAGAGTGCTTATCTGTCAAATGCATTTGATGTGAACCGGAACAATTAATTTCTTACTTGCTGCCGCTTTGCATGCACATTAGATGCAAAGACAATGCATGCAGAGGTAGAGTTGCTGCCTTACAACTCCAGATTCAGGTTCGATCCTGACTATGGGTGCTGTCTGCATGGAGTTTCTACGTTCTCTCCATGACTGCGTGGGGTTTCCCCGGGTGCTCCGGTTTCCTCCCACACTCCAAAGACGTGCAGGTTTGTAGGTTGATTGACCGCAGTAAAGATTGTAAATGGTCCCTGGTGTGTAGGATAGTGTTAGTGTAGTTAGCAAGGACACGGTGGGCCAAAGTGCCTGTTTCCGCGTTGTATCTCGAAACTAAACTAAACTAAACAGTAATAAATATACAATAAATTATCAGTTGTTCTAAGGAAACTAAACCATGATTGTGCAAAAACCACAGGGCATAGATCAACCGTAGTAGCGCAAAGAACTTTATGCAGTGGATCAGTTGAGGTGGTTGAGGTAGGGTCATACAGGGTGGCTCTTAACAGTTGAAGGGAAGAAGCTGCTTCTGAACCTGGAGGTAACAGTTCACCCGCTCCTGTACATTCTTCCCGATGGAAACAGTAAGCAGAGAGAGCCGGCTAGGATCTTTGGTACGTTGCCACTATTGAAGGGATCTACGTACCTGTATATGAAGCGTGGTGTCAAGAAGGCGGCTAACATCAGCTGCCTTTTTGGGGCATCGCCTTACATAGATCACTTTGATAGTGGGGAGGTTTTTTTCCAACACTTTCTGCAGCCTACGTCATTCTTGTCTGCTCAAATTTCCGAAGCAAGCCGCGATTCAACCAGTCAGCGCGCTCTCCGCCGATACACTTGTGTGGCAACATGCCAAGTCTCCTCAAAGCACTGAGGAAGTAGGGGCATTGTGATTGTGTGATGTGCTGAGCCCAGGACAGATCATGAGAAATCTATGCGCCCAGAAATATGAAGCTGTCGACTCTCTCCCTCGAAGTCCCGCCAATGAAGAAAAGTGTGTAGTTCCTAGGCTTTCCTTCTGAAGTCAATAATCAGCACCTTAGGTGTGCCAATATTGAGAGGAAGATTGTAATTCTGGCACCACTCAATTGGATTGTCGATTTTTCTCCTAAACTCTGACTCGCGATTACCCATTATTCGGCCAACAACAGTGGTAAAAGTTGGGAGTTAATGAAGAATCATAGCCTGGTTCAGAAATTCATAGATATCTGGCTACACAATATGTATTCATAGAGAGTCGAGCAGGGAACTCAGCATGTAGCCCTGAGGTGCTTCAATGTAGATGGTGAGCGATGAGGAGATATTGTTGCCAATTGATCAAGGTTGCTGATGAGGAAGTAGAGGCTTCAGTAGCATAGGGAGGAACAGAGATCTAGACATGATAGACACAAAATGCTGGAGCAACTCAGCGGGCAGGCAGCATCTCTGGGGAAAAGGAATTATTGGCGTTTCGGGTCGAGACCCTTAGTTCACCAAGTTTGATCATGAATCTAGAAGGGATGCTGGAACATCAAGCTGTAGTTGATGTTCGATGATCCAGTGTCATGATATTGATAACAGCCCGACATAATCCTGTTGTCCAAGTGGTCCACCGTAAAGTGCAGAGTGCCCGCGTCATCTCATCCATTGATGGTCTGTTGTGGCAGTAGTGACTTGAAGTAGGGTTAGGTCATTACTGAGGCAGGAGTTGATTTACCAACCTCTCAAAGCATTTAATCACAATCATGGATGTGCCATCTGTTGAGGCATGTCAACTAACTCTTCTTGGTCACCATTATTATGGATGACTTTAAACATGAAGGGATTCAAAGTAAATTTAGCAAATTTGCAGATGGCACAAAGCTGTGTGGCAATGTGAGGATGCTATGAGAATGCAGGGTAACTTGGACAGGTTGGGTGAGTGGGCAGATGTGTGGCAGATGCAGTTTAATGTGGATAAATGTGAGGTTATCCACTTTGGTAGCAAAAACAGGAAGGCAGATTATTATCTAAATGGTGTCAAGTTGGGAAAAGGGGGAAGTACAACGGGATCTGGGTGTCTTAGTTCATCGGTCAATGAAAGTAAGCATGCAGGTACAGCAGGCAGTGAAGAAAGCGAATAGCATGTTGGCGTTCATAACATGAGGCGTTGAGTATAGGAGCAAAGAGGTCCTACTGCAGTTGTACGGGGTCCTAGTGAGACCACACCTGGAGTATTGTGTGCAGATTTGGTCCCCTAATTTGAGGAAAGACATTCTTGCTATTGAGGGAGTGCAGCATAGGTTTACAAGGTTAATTCCCGGGATGGCGGGCTGTCATATGCTGAGAGAACGGAGCGGCTGGGTTTGTATACTCTGGAATTTAGAAGGATGAGAGAGGATCTTATTAAAACATAAGATTATTAAGGGTTTTACATGCGAGGGGCAGGAAACATGTTCCCGAAGTTGGGGGAGTCCAGAACCAGGGGCCACAGTTTAAGAATAAGGGGTAAGCCATTTAGAACGGAGATGAGGAAACACTTTTTCACACAGTGTTGTGAGTCTGTGGAATTCTCTGCTTCAAAGGGCGGTGGAGGCCGTTTCTCTGGATACTTTCAAGAGCGAGCTAGATAGGGCTCTTAAAGATAGCAGAGTTAGGGGATATGGGGAGAAGGCAGGAAAGGCGTACTTTGGATCATCTGACTTGAATGTCACAGATCTGGTTCTGTCAAGATGGTTTCCAAGAGAATGACCGTTTCCCTTAATGGACGAAGAATTTTACATCGACCAACTTCGGCCTCTGAGAGACTCAGCTGAAGAAGTTACCACAGGAGGCTCAAAACTCTGACCAGGAGCACAGAGGCTGAGTGACAGCAATCGGAGGTGAGGGATGCCGCATTCACGGGGCGATGGCGAGGAGGCGTTAGATTGGTTGAGTCGGAGGAGTGGGCCGCTGGAGGCCCCAAAGCAGCCTGGGGCTCCATTAAATCGGACGCCGTTTCAAGTGGCCGAGTGTGCAGAACGGACACGATCTGCAGGGGCACAGAGCAGTCGAGCAATGCTGGAGGACATCGACACATCGCCTGGCTTGGACGACCCTTGCAACACCGACCCAGAGCCACCTTTATGGCCAAGGTAGGACTTTCACATTGTTTTTCAAAATTCAGGCTTGAATGGTTTAAGATGGTGCCTAAAACATGGCGACTCTTGTGTCCTGACTCAGTATGGTCTACTATCTTATATTCCAACACTTGTACGGTAGGCTTGTCACTGAACTCTATGCCAAAAAAAAACAGCACTAGGAGTTTTGACGTTCAAGAATCAGAAAATTAGTAAGGTTAAAGCCCCTGTCACGCTTTCACGACCTAATTGGTGACCTCTGCCAAATTTGCCCTTGACCTACTCGCGGCATGGTCACCATGAGGTCGTCGGAGGTCTTCGTAGCTCTTCCTCATGCTTGTGAGTGGTACTCGTGGCCTCAAGTACGTTGCGGCGTTTTTTTCAGCCTCCCCACAAGTAAATAAAAGGTCGGCATGGAAAAAATTGATACTTTTTACTCGTAGGCAGGTTGTAGTAGGTCGTGATGGTAGTGGTAGGTAGTAATAGATAGTCGTGGGTAGTCTTAGGTAATCGTAGGTCGGTAACTGGCCCGAGAAAGAAAAATGCAAACATGACATTGTTTTATCATGTGATCATTTCCACTCATAGCTAATCGTAGTTGGTCTTAGGTGTGGAAGACTAAGGTCGAGGGGGGTCGTTGGAGGTCGTAGACATAGTCGTAAGAGGTCGTAGACACAGTTGTTAGAGGTCGTAGACATAGTTGTTAGAGGTCGTAGACACAGTTGTTAGAGGTCGTAGACACAGTTGTTAGAGGTCGTAGACATAGTTGTTAGAGGTCGTAGACATAGTCGTAGGAGGTATTTTACTTCGGCAAGACTCGTCTAGGGTCTTCTAAACTCATGGATTCGGTCGTCCAAGTGGGACGGGCCCATAAGGCATTCACCTCAGCTTTGTTTTCAGTTTTAGTTTTAGAGATTCAGCATGAAAACAGACCCTTTGGCCCACCGCGTCCATGCCGACCATTCATCACTTGCTCACACTAGTTCTATATAATCCCACTTTCTCTTTGATCTCCTTAACATTTGAGGCAATTTACAGAGGCCCATTAACCTGTAACTCACATGTCTTTGAGATGTGGGAGGAAACCGGAGTACCCAAAGGAAATCTACGCAGTCACTGGAAGAACACACAAAGTTGGCACAGGCAGCACCCTAAGTCAGGATCAAAGCTGGGACACTTGGTGTGAAGCAGCACCACTATCAGCAGTGCCACTGTGCCACCCGATTAACTATTTCATAAATATTTTAAATTCAGAGGTGATAATTACAATTACATTTTTAGTCTGCAGAGGATTTCACAGTGGCACAGATGCTGAGCTGCTTCCTCACAGCGTCAGAGAATCAGGATCATTCCCTGACCACGGGCGCTGTCTGTGCGGAGATTATTCATTCTCCACGTGACCACGTGGGTTTACTCTGGGTACTCTGGTTTTCTCCCACAAGACGTGTGGGTTTGCAGGGGATAACATAGGAATTATGTGAACGGGTGATCGATGGTCTGTGTGGACTCGGTGGATCGAAGGGCCTGTTTATCTATCTCTAAACTAAACTATAATCTGTAATTACAATATAACTGAAGGGAAGCAGTCTAAACACTTAAATTATGTTTACCATTTGAAATCAAATGGACAGTAAATGTAACCAGAATATATAAATGAATACGATGTGGAAACAGGGTCTTGCTACATATTCTGGGTTAATTCTTAACACAGTATAGACACTGATTCCACAAGTTAATTTGCTAAATAATTCGAGGTAATCATCCCCTTCATGCAAGGATCAATACGTTAGTTAAACGGAAAAACATATCAAATTCAAATGCTGTGGCAATGGCAATAGATAACAATAATTACAAGGTAACAGCTAATCCCAGTATACGCAGATGTAGCCAATTTAAGTTTCAAACCCCTTGGAAGTACTTTCAGATTTTATGACACATAAAAGAGAGATCTTTGTTTTCAGATCCACCCACATGAGGAATCTTGCCAATATTAACAATACATTCAATTATCATCAATAACTACTCTTAAGCATTATAATAATTTGGAATGGATTCTCTTCAACCTTAGATAGTGACATTTTGCCAACATTAACACTGGAAATATTTACGCAGAATTTTAAATGTGCTTAAGAAATTTGAAATTTATAGAAAAAGATTTGACTTTCGGGAACATGTAGTCTTTGGATTTTGCGACCATAAAAATAACTGCTGGCAAAGAACTCCACTGACATAAAACATTGAAACTTTCCTCTGTTCATGGTCTTTGAAATTTTTTATTTCATTCTTATAACTGCATTATAAATATCAAAGGGAATCCTCATAAATCATACTCGGCTATTATGCATAATAAGTACCCAACATTTAGCTACTGCATCTCAAGGCAATGAAACACTAAATGATGTAGTTCTTTTGTTGAATACAATATTTGCAATCGCTCTTCCAAAGAGAAATATAGGTTGGCTGTGCATCTTGGGACCAAATTATTTTAGCTTCATGCAAAGAGTGACTGTGGAATAATAATAGGCCTTTTGTAAAATAAAGTGCACAATGAATTGATATGATTTAGTGTTATGTTTTGTTGTGATCTTTTTGGCTTGGTGGCAGAATAGACTAAGTGCGGGGAAGTCAGAAGAAGGTTCATTATTTTAATATTTATTAATATAAAAGGCATTGGGTCATGTAGCACAGAATCACACCCTTAAATCCAACTTATCCATGCCAACCAAAATTCCCCCATCTTATCTCCTTCCATTTGCCTGTGTTCTAGATACCTCAAAACCTGTTTTATCAATATACCTATCCAAGTATCTTTGAAATACATTTCTCGTGCCTGCCTCGACTGGTATTCACCCTCCACTCTCTAAGAGGAAATCTACCGCTCTCACCATAAACCTATGTCCTCTGGTTTTTGATTCCCCTTCTCTGGGTAAAAGACTCTGTGCATTCACCCCATCTATTCCCCACATAAACATATACACCTCTATAAGATCACTACTCAGCATCCTGCACATCAAGGAATAAAGTCCGAGCCTGTCCAACCTTTCCATATGGAAGTAGCCTCACAAATCTGCTCTGTACTCTTTCAAGCTGAATGACATCCTTCCTATAGTAGTAACCAAAACGTCAAAGGTTTCAAAGGTCTTTTATTGTCACGCGTACCAATTAAGGTACGGTGATATTTGTATCACCATACAGCCATACTAAATAAAGCCACAAGACACACAACTACATAAAAGTTAACATAAACATCCACATCAGCAGATTCCCCACATTCCTCATTATGATGGAAGGCAATAAATTCTAACTTTCTTCCCTCATTTTTCTTCTGCGGTCGGGGCAGTCGACCCATCTGCAGTCGGGGTGATCGAAGCCCCCACAGACAGCGGTCGAAGCCGCCGCGTCGGGGCGATCGAAGCTCCCGCCTCGGGGTGATCGAAGCTCTCGCGTCAGGGTGGTCGAAGCTCCCGCATCCAGGCGGTCTAAGCTCCTGTGGCTTGGAGCTCCCGAAGTCGGTCTCTAACCAGAGGCCGCGAGCTCCACGACGTTATGTCTGCAGGCTCCTGCGGATGGAGCTCAGAGGTTGATCCCAGGCAAAGGGATCGGCAGCTCCACGATGGTATGTCCGCAGGCTTCCGCGGTTGCAGTTCCCAAAGTCAGTCTCCATCAGAGGCTGCCAGCTCCTCGATGTTAGGCTGCAGTGCGGTCGGAGATACAATATGGAAAAAAATGCATCTATGTCGAGGTAAGAGATTAGAAAAAAGTTTCACATCCCCCACATAAAACACCGAAAGAACACGAAAAACATACATTGAACACATACTAAAAAACCAACAGTGAAGGAAGGGACAGACTAGAGTGTTGGCGAGGCACACAATACTCCAAATTCAGCCTCACCAATGCCTTGTACAACTGTATCATAATATCCCAACTTCTATAATGCTGCACCATTTTTCCATTTCCTCTTCAGGGATACATCAGAGGCCACCTTTCCATCATCTCCAAAACTGTATGTGGGTGAGTACAACCATGCCGTTGACATTCGTGCACACATTTCATAATGATGATAAAGGACAGTCATAATTGGAGTATTTTCTTCTCAAAAACAATGCACTGGTTTTGTCCTGAGTGCTGAGATTCATTACCATTGATTAAATAGAATACAACGTCATGATCCCACATTCCTTTTTGCTGAAAGTTGATGAAGATTACAGAGCGAGGCAAGAACCATTCTTTCTTTGCATCTCCTTCACATCCCCATGAGTTTTTTCTTTGATGGCATTGTTAAACTATCAGGCTCTTGAACATTACACAACACTAATCTCAACTATGAACTACAAAGGACTGCATGTGTTTGCTTGCACTATGGAGTTGTCTTTTTTCCATTAGTACTAGAGTCGTTAATGTATTGGATTTTGATTATTATCTTTATCTGTGTGTATTGGTTTTGCCGACCTACAAGTAAAGAGCCTGTCCCACATTCCGGAGTTACTCGCAAATTCTCCCGAGGTTTACCCTTGATTCATACTCGGAGAAAGTCCATAGCGATTCCGTAGGAGACTGTAGATATTTCGTAGCGGCTCGTAATGCCAGCCATAGGTACTCGGGGTATCAGGTAAGTCGGGACATTTTTTCAGCATGTTGAAAAATGTCCACGAGTAAAGAAAATGGCCCCGAGTACCTACGGCTGGCAATTACCGTAATTCTCGAGTTTGAATCAAGGGGAAAACTTGGGAGAATTTGTGAGTAATTTGGGAAAGTGGGACAGGCCCTTAAGGATTGCATTGTTATGTTGTCGATACAATAGACAATTAAACAGTCCTGACTTGACAGTTAATATTTAGTGTCACTCAATACTAATTTCCCTTGCAATGTAGGCATGTTGCAAAACATACCTGAAGCGTCACTGAAAATCTGTCCCAGCCCGTGTGCGCGATTTTGGCGCCATTTAGAGGGGGGAGGGTTTAAAACGCGATTTTCCGTAGGCTGTTCAAATCGAGGTTTTTCAGCCTAGTTAATTATTAACAAAATATCGCTGGAAGATTCCCTCACTTGAGCTATTATTAGTTTTAAGGGCTTTATTAAATTGTTATAGTAGGTTAAAAATCAACCTCTAAACCCACAACCGCCGGCAACCGGCCGGATCTCATACAGGGGAAAACGGAAGGTAGGCTGTTTATTTTTACGTTAAAAAGGGCTTCTTAAGATCCCTTTATACAAAATTTAATGTTGCTCATTTAATGTAGTACAGGTGCACAACCTTTTATCCGGTGTTCCAGAAACCGAAAAGCTCCGAAAACCGGCCATTTTTTCCAGATGTCGTCTGCGCACCAAAGCTCGCGTTTGGCGCCAAACTTGACCCAAAACGACCCACGGTCAACCCAGGTCTGTACTACTGTAGCGGCTGCCTCCTCCCTAGAGACCGGGAGACGCTTAAACATCTGTAAATCATTGCTTAAATGTTAGTCAGTTAGTTTGGAGGGCTTTTATGTGAAGGGGGGTGAAGGGGTAAACTTTAATTCTTAGTCCCCTACCTGGTCGGAGAGGCGGGGAGCGGTCAATGCCTTACCGGGTCGCTGTGCAGTAAGCTCCGCAGCGCTGTGGCCGTTGGGGCTGCGGGCGGCGCCAGTTGTAGCTCCGACCTCGGCAACTCTACCCCTGGCTGCGAGGCGCTCCAAATCCAGCGCGGCCCGCGGCCGGACGCCCCAGCTCCGCAAATGTCGGGAGTCGGCAGCGTCGCAGCGCTGGGAAACCAGCGGGGAGCGGGCAATGCCTTACCGGGTCGCCGTGCGGCAAGCTCCGGAGCGCTGTGGCCGCCGACACACAACATCGCGGAGCGTCGCTGGATTTGGAGCCGCGCAGCCAGGGGTAGAGTTGCTGGGGTTGGAGCTCCAACCGGCGCCGCCCGCGGCCGGACGGAGCCCCCAACTCCGCGGCTCCAAATCCAGCGACACTCCGCGATGTTGTGTGTCGGCGGCCACAGCGCTCCGGAGCTTGCCGCAATCCCAGCGCTGCGACGCCGCCGACTCCCGACATTCCCGGAGCTGGGACGTCCGACCGCGGGCGGCGCTGGATTTGGAGCGCCTCGCAGACAGGGGTAGAGTTGCCGGGGTCGGAGCTGCAACCGGCGCCGCCCGCGGCCGGACGGAGTCCCCAGCTCCGCGAGGTTGGGAGTCGCCGACCAGGTAGGGGACTAAGAATTAAAGTTTCCCCCTTCACCCCGGCTCCACCACCACCACATAAAATCCCTCCAAACTAACTGACTAACATTTATGCAATGATTCTCCCGGTCACCCGGGAGGAGGCAGCAGCTCCAGACTTTTCAAGCCGCCCGTGCTACCTACCTAATCTACGCTAAAAATCTTCCATTCTGAAATCCGAAAATGTCCGAAATCCGACAAGTGTCTGGTCCCAAGGCTTTTGGATAAAAGGTTGTGCACCTGTAGCTTATTTTGGGCCCATTATATCCCGCAGTATTTTTCTGGGCATTTGAGGGCACAAATCTACCGCAATGTGAACATTCTAAGCCAGCGTTTTCACAGGATCCCACTAGAAAGCTGATTTAAATGGACTTTAATTTACAGCAATTAAACACTAAATTCCTTCCATTTGGCCTATAAATTAATGTAAATGAGATTTTAAAATCATGTTTTACTGTGAATTATTTGTGAATATTATTTGGACACTTAGGCTATTTAAAAATGTTAATCATTTATTAAGAAATGGATAGATGTTTAGATCTAGTAATTGAAGTTTGAAATTAGCTACAATTAGGTAACTAACTAATTATATGCTTTAATTTCAGGTCATCCAAGTAAGATCATTTTATATTTGTTTCAGAATGCTTCAATCTATGATAACTGAAAATTTCATTCAGTTCTCTTAATTATTAAGAAAGTTATGGGCTTTTGACTGTCCACGATCACAGCTTTTTTGTTATGTCCATAGAAAATCAATAGGGAGCAAGATGCTAATTTCCGAGTATGAAAATGGCCATAACTTTTTAAATACTTGAGATATGAAAGTGAATTAGGTGTCAAATTAAACTTATTTTTATGCTTTATCTGATGGGATAAATTGCAGACTTGATTTTTTAAATCTCAAAATGTTGTAACATTGCTATGCAATGTGAACATGTCTACAACAAAAATGATCTCTAATTTAGATTTGTCTAAATTAGACATCTATGATGGCCAGTCTATGAAAATTCAGCATATTCTATACTGAAACATTTTGCACATTCCACAGCTACATTGGTACTTTTTTCATTTGTATTCATTAGTGGCAAGGTAGCTGCTTGTGAAGTGTGAAAGGAGAATTATTTCAGATCTTGTCATGAATGACTGATTTCCTAATAATCCTATTAACAAAACTGGCTGTTGCAAGATTCCATATACTTAGAATTTTGATTTTATGGTTGTTGAAAATTGTTCATTTTGCTGCCAGGCAGATAACATTATTAGTTTTCAAGATGATAAGATAACCACCAGAACTGTGAAAAGACACATAATTGCTGGTGTAACTCAGCGGGTCAGGCAGCGTCCCTGGAGTACATGGATAGGTGATGCTTAAGGTCACATTCTTCAGAGTCTGAAGAAGGATCCCGACCCGAAACGTCACCTATCCATGTTCTCCAGGAACACTATCTGTCCTGCTGAATTCCTCCAGCATTTTGTGTCTTTGCTTGGTAAACCAGCATATGCAGTTCCTTGTTTCTATGCCAGAACTATGAATTGTTTTTTTATTTTTTATTTTTAAGATATAATTACATGGAAACAGGCCCTTCAGTCCACTGAGTCCATGCCAACCATTACTCTCCCGTTCACACTAGCTCTATGTTATCCCAGTTTCTTATACACTCCCAATATATTAAGGGTAAGTTTTTCATTTACCAAGTCCAATTAACCTGCAGATTTTGGGATGTGGGTGGAAACCAGAGCGCCCAGTTGAAACCCGCACAGGTCGATCAGGATCAAACCCTGGACTCTGTGGCGGTGTGGCAGCAGCTCTACTAGCTACACCTCTACTGTTATTTCAAATGCATTTATAAATGATATTGACAACCAGTAAAATCAAATTCATTCATACGCTGCAGAACAGTGGTGCAGAAATATATATTGAATCCTATGTAAGACTCTAATTAATAAGCGTTAAATCAAAGTTGCCAAAGAGCCTTAAATTATTGTTATCACTTTTAAAACAGTAGGGTGTCCTTTCATTTACTTCATTTTATTTTACTTTATAGGTTGCAAAGCATGTGTCTACTAAACACCATATTTAATGCACCCCAGGGTATAAAGCTGTTGAACTCAATGTAATTACGAAACAGACAGCAAAACAATGCATTTTTCACTAAATGCTGGCACAGATCCCAGTGCTTGGCGACGATCCATTCAAATTGTAAATTATTACAAGAGCAGCATTTGGTGGCATTAGAAAGCCAATAACACAGTAAGTTGTTTAACACCTTGGGCAAGCTTTCTCCTCTTTACAGCTTCACTTTATGCTTGAACTCTTTCTACGGAATAAGCTATTAGTTTTATAGATCATTCTCCTCAGTTTTCTAACACTACAAAGTTCTTTCCCCATTCTTATAAGGAGGTGCTTACTTGATACCAAAACTGAGGTTCTGAAAGACAATAAATACGAGTCATTCTTTTCTTTAGCATGGAAACAACAGACTACCGTACTCGGGTTGTCCCCACGTGGATTTCTTCCGAGTGCTCCGGTTTTCTTCCACATCCCGAAAGACATGCGGCTTTGTAGGTCAATTGGCCTCAGTAAATTACCCCTAGTGTGTAGGGAGAAGATGCAAGTGGGACAACATAGAACTAGTGTCACACAAAATGCTGGAGTAACTCAGCGGGTCAGGCCGCATCTCTGGATAAATTGGGTAGATGACGTTGGAAAATACTGAACAGTAACGTCACCTATCCATGTTTTCCAGAGACACTGCCTGACCTGCTGAGTTACTCCAGCATTTTATGTCTATCTTCAGTATAAACCAGTATCTGAAGTTCCTTTTGCACGGGTATTTTATTTCATTCTTCACATGTCTAAATTAATTGTCTACTGTATATCGTGTTGTTACTTGCGAGCAAAGCACCAAGGCAAATGCCTTGTGTGTATACATACTTGGCTAATAACATTTATTCAATTCAATTGAATTCAATTCTCTGTTCCAAGGTGAACATCCTCCGCTTCTCCAGTTCCTCAATCCTGGTCTCATCTTCCCATGTTGACCTTGTTCAGGCCCAAAACATTGGGAGGCCTGGTCTTCTTTGTCCATGGTATCCATAGGGTATAGTGCTTCATGGAATCATAGTATGCTTACGACAGTCTATTCAACCCATCATGTCTGGAGCAACCCCACACAAGAGAAATTCACCACCCTGCCCCCTCCTTACTGCCATAGAAATTATTTTCTTTCAGATGCTTATTCTGCTCCTTTTTATGCCACACCGAATCTGCTCCCATTCCTCAACAGTGCATTTGAGCCTTCAGCTATTACCTACAAAACGTGTAAAAACCGTATGTAACTACACTGGGCTCCACATCTGAGGAAGGATGCAGTGGCATTGGAGAAGACCCAGAGGAAGTCTACGAGAATGATCCCTGGGATGATTGTGTTAACGTATGAAAAGCATTTGAAGGCTCTTGAGACCTGTACTCGCTGGAATTTAGAAGAATGAGATCTTAGGGGGGATCTTATTGAAACTTACCACATAATGAATGGCCTGGATAGAATGGAAATTGATAGGTTCTCGATTAGTAAGGGTGTCAATGGTTATGGGCAGAAGGCAGGAGAATGGGGTAGAAAGGGAAAATAAATCAGCCATGAGAGAATGGTGGAGCACTGAATGGCCTAATTCTGCTCCTCGTCTTAGGAACCTACCAAGACAAACTGCTGGAGTAACTCAGTGGGTCCCGAAATGAAACATCACCCATCCTTTTTCTCCAGAGATGCTGCCTGACCGACTGAATTACTCCAGTACTTTGTGTCTGTCTTTGGGATAAACCATCATCTGCAGTTCTTTGTTTCTACATTGGGAACATTCCACTTCTGATTCTTTTTCCCTTCACTTTCATTACATGTTCCTTGGTTCTGGAACCGTCTGCTATTGGGAGCACGTTCTCTCTGTCTAATCTGTTTTAGGATGTTCATTACCTCTATCAGATTCACTCACAACCTTCTCTGTTCCAAGATAAACAACCTCCGCTTCCCCAGTTCCTCATCCCTGGACTCATCTTCTGCGCTCTCTCTAAAGCCATTACGCCTTCTCCATAGCACAGTGCTCAAATCTGGATTTATCCATAATTAAATATTTTTAATTGTGAATGAAAATGCAGAGATCGAGGGAGTTTTGGCATATGTGGCATGATTATTAGTTCATCGTATTCATTTACATCATGGTGTGTGTACTGTAGTATTCTTGGTGAATTTCAAAACTATTTGCAATTTAATGTTTATTTTATTTAGCATAATTGCGTACTGTTATTCATTGAAGGGTTCAGTAATGTGAACACAGCAGAAGAAATACTTGGCTCAAGTGACCCAAATTTTTTTTGACTGATTAGAAGATGCAGCATGGAAACAGGCCCTTCAGCCCATCGAGTCCACGCTAACCATCAATCACTTGTTCACACCAGTTTTGCCCTCATTCTCTACACACTGCGGGTCATTTACAGTGACTGATTAACTTACAAACCTTCACCTCTTTGGGATGTGGGAAGAAACCAGAGCACCTGATGGAAACACACACGGTCACAGGGAGAACATGCAACCTCCACACGGGCAGCACCTGAGGTCAGGATCGAACCTGGGTCCCTGGCGCTTAGAGGCAGCAGCTCAAACAGCTGAGCCCAATGTATTTTCCCTTCTTTGTTTTGTCTAAAAACAACATTTTACATTTCCTAATCAAGATCCAAATGGACTCATTCCAAACCCATTACTCCAAAGAAGGAATTGGTGAGAAAATCATGACCCTGAAATTTCCTGGATTTGTGCAACATTTTCATGACACAATTGAGTGCCCTAGCTTTATGGTGCAAGCACCAATAACCATTAACCAGACTACTCCGACTTGCGACTTGCGTGACTCTCTGTTCTACCTTATAATTAATGATGAGACCACGTTTGCTGAATTAACACTACTGTGATTTTTTCTGTCACCTCATTGTTGTAATAAGATGCTGATGGATCGATGGCCAAACCTTGTTTTAGTTAAATATCTAAATTAAGAAATTAAGCTCCTCAGTTGGGTGTTTTTAATGCAATTTATGTAGTGGTGCAAAAACTTGGTTGTGCCTTGGGCCACAGAGGCATCGAAAAATAAATTGTATATTTCTAGAGGAAAACGTCAATAGCCTTGAACATACCACTCAAGTGTAACTTTATTTCATGTCTTTCAGGTCAATGTGAATGCAAGCAGTCAGGGTCACAAATTGGCCATCTGCATTGTCTGCAATCAAATCAGAACTAGCTTTGGGATCAGAAAGTGCTTGGGCATAGGAAAGCTATAAACTTCAGGTTTCTAAGCTGCTGATTAAATTTCAAAGGGAGGCGAGGATGGAAGTCATGTAAGGAAATAAGCACGAAAATGTTATTAAGTCAAGTTGCCTAACTATAATGTGAATTTATACTAGTTTCTGCCCTTTTGTTCAACGAATAAACATCAATCCCAATCATTTCCCTTAATACATTAATCACACCATTTCCAATTAATGCAACATATTTTAATCATTTCTCAGTAATCAACAATTAAAACAACTTCAATGTACCATATGTTGCCAAAATCATCTCTGCAATAAATGTTGGGCTAGGAGCTTGTGTGTTAACACCATTCTTGCTTTAAGTTTGTTATGAAGTTTATTTTAAACTTATATAATTTTCCCAACGCACAGTCTTCTTCCAACATTTTTTTTTTCCATTGCATACCTTGTAAGAAAACAGCCTCCTCCACATAAATTGTCACGGTATAGAAATTATATCAGCATTACTGGAACACCATTTATTTACAATTCACGAGAACATAGATTGTGAAGTACATCTCCAAACATCCATATTGTATTGAAAGACACAAAATGCTGGACTAACTCAGCCATTCACTATTGACAATAGCATTCAAAATCACTATAGTATGCAGTATTAATCTGTCTGGCTGCCTTCAGGAATTGGCAGCAACAGCTAGCTCATGTATAAAATTGAACTTCCTAATACATTATTTAGGAAGGCCAACACCTGTTTTATTTACCACTGAACATTGACAGGTTCACAGGAAATGTTGATTGATTGATTGATTGATACTTTATTGTCACATGTACTTGGCACAATGAAATTCTTTGTTTTGCAAACGATAGACAAGTGTGCAAAGTGTCGCCTCATATAGGGCGCCAACAATGTTTGCAAAAAATATTCAATATAGACTTGCAACAATTATAAGGGCCAGCTTGCTTTCCAAGCCTGGATGTGCAATGATCCATATTTTTTGACATATGTTCAAAATGTAAAACCCTCTGCAAATCGAGAGATTTGTTCCTCTCTCGTCTCTGCAGTTGTATGTGTCTAGTAGCAACAGGACCAGCAGCCTGTGATCTTTTAATAAGATGGAAACTCCAGCTTGCCTTGAGTCCACCTTCAAATATGTTAACTTGAAAATCTTACGTGTTGGCAGGTAACTGTTTTGTTCTTTACAGAGCACGCTGTTAGTGTGTCCACTGACCTATCTGAGAGCATATCTCGAGCTGCTCGGAGATTCATATATTCCTGCTGAGCAGACTCTCATTAGAGATGTTCCCACTGTACCTCTGATGTACGCAATCGAGGGCTTTGGAAGCCAGCGGAGTTGCCACATGCTCCGTGACAGACTGGTTTATGGCCAACCATTCATCATCACAGCGCAGGTTTGCGGTAGATCATTTTCAGACTTGCAGTGTGTTTTGCATTGGCCACAGGTGGACAAATCTGTTCCGACAACAGTGTCTGTTCGAAGGCAAGCTTACTGTCTCAAAGTCCGAGTGTTACAACAGAATCATGACCCGCATTGGAACGTGGCCCCTATGCGCTTGGTTATCATGGCTTGTTCATCCTCAAACATTCCCTGACATTCAAATGTTGCCGTCTGTAATACATGCACTACCCTGTAATATGTGCAGCTATGTAGGTTCACAGTAGAGCTAGCAATAGCAAATTGATCATTTGACTTGCCTTTGCACCACTTTCAAAATGTATTCACTTTCATAAACATTCAGAATGTATAAACAGTCTGAATGTAATAAATGCATTTCACCACTGGTTTCATTGTGCAAGAGTGCTTGTATTCAGACCAAGTTGTGTACATGTTCAATACAATTTGAGCAGCATCGGTGTGTCTTTCTTGTAAGCAGTCAAGGAGTTGAGGTGTTCTGTTCTGTCACATAGTAATGACCGGTTGCAGGCGTGTGGAAAAGAAACACAGCAAAGACATACTGAAGGTCCCACGAGGGATCGATATGTAATACAGTGGCAGTGGTTCAGGGCCCCAGCTTCATTTTACAAACAAGAGGTATATGCTACGTATTTGTTGTCTTGTATTATTACAACTTGTTCTGTTTCTCTTTCTTCCCCTCAAATTGAGTTATTTTGTATTTTTTTCAGCGTAAAGGTATCTCCCTCATGTTCAACCATACAGGAGATAAATGTATCACAAATGCATCTTTGGTTTACCTTACTTTAGTTCACTTTGGAGATACAGCCCGGAAACAGGTCCTTGGTCCACCAAGTTCGTGCCGACCAGCAATCACCCCGTACACTAACACTATCTTACACATGAGGGACAATTTCCAATTTCTACCGAAGCCAATTAATATACAAATATGCACATCTTTGGAGTGTGGGAGGAAAGCGGAGCACCCGGAGGAAACCTGTGTGGTCACGGGGAGAACGTACAAACTCCATACAGACAGCACCCATAGTGTGGATCAAATTTGGGTCTCTGGTGCTGTGAGGCAGCAACTCTATCGCTGCGCCACCGTGCTGCTCCTAATTTATGTGCTCATTATGTTCCCAACAATGAAGTTGGACTCATAAAAATGCCAAAACCAGTTAGACCAATTAAACCCACTGAAAACAACCTTTCAGTCACAAAATCACCTTTGCTTCCTGCAGTTGAACCACGTGTGACCTAATCTGGCACACCTCTGTGGATCCTGTGCACATTTACCTTTATTAACAGCCTGCCACGTTTGTTAAAAACTTTGCTCAAATCCAAACTAACTACTTCATAAAGACTGCATGCATTATTATCTTCCCAAAATATTCAATCAGACATGACCATCTATTATCAGACAATTGCTGACTGTCCTCGATTAATCTATGTCATTCGAAATGATTTGCTACTATACCTTTGATTGATTCCAAAAATTCAGCTGCCACAGAATGAAATAAATTGGTCAAGATATATTCTGTTATCCCTTTCTCCCTTTGAAACAACTCTATTACATTTACAGTCCTCCAATCTTCTTGCACCATATTTAGAGCTGATGGTGGGTGGAGAGGTTTGGAAAATGATGGTCAGATACTCTGCAATTGCTTCCTCCATTTCCTTTTACAACTAATTCTCCCAGTCAATTTTTCCCAGGAGTGGATATATTGCCAACACTGAATCTGGGCAACCGATTAGCAATTTCAGCATGAAAAAACAAAAGTACTGAGGGATGCAATTTCTTTCCATGTGCATTATAGTAGAAACAACAAGACACAAAGTGCTGGAGTTAAGGGGCTGTCCCACTTTCACGACCTAATTCACAACCTTTTTTACTCGTGGACATTTTTCATCATGCTGGAAAAAACACCCCGACCTACTTGATGCCACGAGTACCTACGACTAGCATCACGGCCTGCTACGACCTACCTACGATCTCCTACAACCTCGTGACGACCATGCTGCGAGTATGAGTCAAGGGCAAACTCGGCAGAGGTCGTGAATTAGGTTGTGAAAGTGGGACAGGCCCTTAACTCACCAGGTTAGGCAGCAAATCGGAAGAACATGAATAGGTGACGTTTCGTGTTAGGACTGATTTTAGGGAAGGGGTCATAGAAAGCTGGAAGAGAGGATGGGCAGGACAAAGCCTGGCAGGTAATAGGTTGATACAGGTGAGGGTAATATATATCATCATATCATATCATATCATATCATATCATATATTATAGCATAGCATAGCATAACATATCTTGACTTCACAATCCTCCCACCATCTCAGCAGTGAATTCTAGTTTGTTTTATTTACACTGCCAACAATGTCCCAGCTACAGTAGTCCCACTTGCCTGCGCTTGGTCCATATCCCTCCAAACCTGTCCTATCCATGTACCTGTCTAAATGTTTCTTAAAAGATGGGACAGTCCCAGCCTCAACTACCTCCTCTGGCAGCTTGTTCCATACATCCACCACCCTTTGTGTGAAATTAATTAAATATCTTCCCTTTCACCTTGAACCTATGTCCTCTGGTCCTTGATTCCCCAACTCTGGACAAAAGACTGTGCATCTACCCAATCTATTCATGATTTTACTTCGGAGTCACGTGAGTGACTACGTGAAGAACCCGCTTCCAACGCATGCGTGTCATATCGCTACACGCATTGCAACGAGTCACACAGGGGGGAACGACGTTCCCCAAGCGGGAGAATTTGAAAGTCGGGAACAGCAGGTAAGAGACTCTGCGTTCCTTTTTTCTACTTACCTTTTAGGTGGAGACATGGACCTGATCCATGAAGGCTGCGGAAAGCTGGCGGGGAGACCCGCGGAGTGCGAGCAGCCGGCAGGAGCAGCAACGGCACCAGTTTCCTGGAGGGGAAAAACCTGTGCCCGACTTCGCTCCCGCACCGGCAAAATTCACTTCTCGGCCGGGCGGGAAGCAAAGCAAAGACGTCCCGTATGCCAGTCTCAAGCGAGACTGGCTTGGAGCAGTCGCTAGCGGCCAGCGCCGAGGCTGCAGGACAGTGAGCAGGAACCAGTGCTGTAAGTACTGGGGGTACACAGGAGGGCTGGAAACGCTCAGCGAGTGCAGCGGCACTAATGGAGCAAAGGAACTGGGGACGTTCGGGCCGAAAACCTTCTTCAAACGGTAAGCGCCGGGGTTGGTCCAAGGGGTCCCTACGAACAGCCGGGTTTTACCGACTGCGGAACTGCCGCGAAGGACCAGTCCCGTGAACACCGGGGTCGGTCCGAGCGGCTCAAACCCGACACGCAGGGAACGACGTTCACCAGCGGGAGAATTGAAAGTCGGGAACAGCAGGTAAGAGACTCTGCGTTCCTTCCACTTACCCTTTAGGTGCAGACATGGACCGGGACCATGTAAGCTGCAGAAAGCTGGCGGGAGAACCGCGGAGTGCAGGCAGCAACGGCAGCGGCAGCGGCAGCGGCAGCGGCAGCCAGCAGAAGCAGCAACGGGAGCAGCAACGGCAGCCGCCAGCGGCAGGAGCAGAAACGGCACATCGATTCCCGGAGAGGGAAAACACCTGTGCCCGACTTCGCTCCCACACCAGGGGAAAATTCTTTTCTCGGCCAGTATGCCAGTCTCGCTTTGGAAGCGAGTCTGGCTTGAAGCAGCGCTACCAGCCAGCGCCGAGGCCAAGGACATTGCAGTGGAGTTGACTGGCTGCAATCGACCGCGAGGGACCAGTACTGTGAGTACCGGGGTCGGTCCCAACGGGTTTTTTTTTTTTTTTTTTTTTTAGTTACAGAGATCACTTCTTGGCCTTTTGGCTAAAATCAAGTATAGTATCTGTTTATTATCAGTTTTAATATCTGATACGTCCCTTATCTAAGGACCATATAAGCAGGAGTGCCCAGAACTGAGGGCATTGGAGTGGGGTTGACCGGCTGCAACGACCGCGAGGGACCAGTACCGTGAGTACCGGGGTCGGTCCCAGCGGTCTGAGATAAACGAGCAGCCAGGAGCGCTGAGAGCGTTGGAGCCGGGTTTTGACCGCCCACACAGCAAAATCCAGACGTATCGGGTGAACCCCACGGACCCCATTGTGTTGAGTGGCGGTGCAGGCTCGAGGGGCTGAATGGCCTGCTCCTGCACCTAATTTCTATGCTTTTTCATAAAAATCTGTTTATGAATCCTTTGGTTAAA
Source organism: Leucoraja erinaceus (assembly GCF_028641065.1). NCBI lineage: Eukaryota > Metazoa > Chordata > Chondrichthyes > Rajiformes > Rajidae > Leucoraja > Leucoraja erinaceus. The sequence goes on from NC_073403.1 coordinate 23,895,912, forward strand.
GTATTAGATGGGTCCAGGGCGCTGGAAGTACGGAGACGGCGTGGACCCGCTAGCCCCCGCTGGAGGAAGCCGGTACGAGTGGCTGCAGCATGACAGCAGCCAGCACAGGTGCCTGTGAGTACCGGGACCGTATGGAGAGGTGGACCTACATACAAGACCGGTGTAGCCAGCGGTAGGGCGAGGAAAACCCGCAAACCAGTGCCCGTGTGTACGGGGGACGGAAACAGCGGGGGGAAAAAGGAGCTCCTTCACAGTAGCAGTCACATGGATGTGGAGACTAGCCACAGTGGGCAGGAGGTAAGCCCCACATGGGTACCCCGTGCGGGACCCCTAGAGATCTCTAACTCTATAAAAAAGAGTAGGCAGGACCCTGATGGGCCAGAGCCTGGTAATACAGCGTCCCATGATCCTAACACAGCAGGGACTCTGCTGGACATGGTGGCTGATTACTTTAAACCAAGTCAAACAGGGGTAGACTTGGATCCAGGATGGCAATAGTATTAACTATATGTCTGGCCACAAACTCCAACAAGAAATATTTACAGAGACTGGCCAGACATCTGCCACCTGGCAACGGTGAGGCATTACAGGTGCCCAGTATAAACCAATGCATTTGGCAGCATATGGGGAGGAACATCAGGAACCAGGACCTCAAGATCCAGAAAACCTTAAAGGGATTGACGGAAGGGATCACAGCATACACCCGCACCCTGGACTAAACAGAGGTAACCAAAGACCATCAAGACGCACTAGCTCTGTATTAGTAATATGCAATATGAGCTGAACTACATGTGGAAGGCTGCCATTCAGCCAGCACTGGACCCCTAAAATGCTACCATTTGCAAACAAAGAACCGTGTGTGGACGAAGCCAAGACACTGGGGCTCATCAAGGCCAGCGCAAGGGCCTATTTTGGAGCACGATACCAGCCACATGCAAGGCCATAAAAATGTGGCTCATACCAGCGGCAGTGCCAGAAATCAATATAACCCGCAGCAGCCTTTTTAGGGTATGGCCAGGGACGGCCACCCTGGAAGATGCGGAAGCCTCAACCTCCCACACAACCCCGAACAAGAGATATCAAACCAGAACCCCCTTTTCAAAAAACCAAGGAAATAACAAAACCACCGGTAACCATGGAGGTAGGTGGGTGTGGTTCTTCTGTAAAAAAGGGGACCCCTAGAGATCTCTAACTCTATAAAAAAGAGTAGGCAGGACCCTGATGGGCCAGAGCCTGGTAATACAGCGTCCCATGATCCTAACACAGCAGGGACTCTGCTGGACATGGTGGCTGATTACTTTAAACCAAGTCAAACAGGGGTAGACTTGGATCCAGGATGGCAATAGTATTAACTATATGTCTGGCCACAAACTCCAACAAGAAATATTTACAGAGACTGGCCAGACATCTGCCACCTGGCAATTTGGCAGTGAGGAGGATAGATGGGGGTTGCAGGATTATCATTGACCTTTCAACCCTAAACACATTTGTTCAATATGTTCATTTTAAGATGGATACTCTTATTACTGATAAAGACTTGGTGTCAGCTGGGTTTTTTCTATATGGCAGGCATTGACTCAAAAGATACATACTATACAGTACCCATCAGAGGGGATCACAGACGGTGTTTGAAATTTAACTGGATGGGGGGGGGAACTTTGGCAATATAGAGCTTACCAAAGGGGCAAACATCAGCCCCAATATTATTTACTAAAATTCTAAAACCAGCTTGGCATTGTTACGTAAACAAAGCCATAGGGTGATGTATTTCCCCCGTTCTGCCCCATCAATGGGGTACTAGGGAAAAAATTCAACAAGACTCGGCATCTGGGATTCTCATAGTACCCGACTGGCCTACTCAATCATGGTATTCGGTCATACAGGGGATGGTGTTAGAACCATGTTCCCTCATGAACATAGCCAAATTTATTAATTCATCCAGTGACTGGGGGCAGTCATCCATGCCATAAGACTATGGATTTGTTGATTTGTAGAGTCTGAAAGACCCACTACACGGCATGGGGCTGTCAGACAGGACGATGAATCTCATCTCATCTGCACTAAGACTGTCAACACGGAAGCAGTACCTTGGACACATCAAGAAATGGGGCATATACTGCTTGGACAACAACCTCGACCAAAAGGCCAAGAACATTCTGGCCGTATTGGAATTTTAACAAGCCTCCATTATGATAATCGATGGAGCTACAGTGCCATCAATAGTGCCAGAAGTGCACTCTCCAATTACCTATCACAAGGAACGGAGCGGCACACGGTGGGAACGCACCCCCTGGTAACAAAACTCATGAGGGGCATATTCAATGGTAATCCCCCTAAAACCAGGTACTCCGAAATCTGGGAGGTGGGTGTCGTTCTAAACATGCTGAGGAGCTGGTAGCCCATAACAGCATTGTCACTTTAGTAACGGACCATGAAGATGGTTATGCTCATGGCGTTAGTTACCGCACAACGAGTCCAGCCATTAAGCAAACTGAGCCTGGACTCCCTGATCATCTCACCCGAGAAACTGGTGTTTGTCATACAGGATTTAATAAAAGAAAACAGACCAGGTTCATCGGGTCAAGTGTTTGAATTTATGGTATACCCATATGACGAACGACTATGTATAGCAAGACACATCCAACTATACATAGAATATACTAAGAGCATTCGAGGTCAGAGAATGGCGTTGTTAATCTCTTACAAGAAACCGCACAAAAGAGTCACGACCCAAACTATATCAAGGTGGCTCAAATATGTCCTAAAGATGGCAGGAATAGACACTAATGTTTTTTTTTTTTTTTTTTAACTCTCATTCCACCAGGGCTGCAGCAACATCCGCAGCAAAAATTCTAGAGGTACCCACAGACCAAATCCTCAGAATGGCAGGATGGTCATCCGAAAGGATTTTCCAAAGGGTTTATAATAAACCAGTTAATTTTTGGAGCCATCATCGTGTTCGGAAACCATTTTACGTTCAACAATATAATTTGCCCGAAAGGTTACAGGACTATGATTGTCAATTTAAAAAAATTATATATTTTTTCGTTATACCACACAACTCTTTGTATAAGTGTGTTTTAAAATTACTAATGATGCTCTCTCCCAATACCCAAGGCAGTTGTGAAGCATGGACTCGTTCCACGGCATGAGGTCACAGAGCTTTGAAATCTTCACGTAGTCACTCACGTGACTCCGAAGTAAAATAGTAAGATTAAACGAGAACTTACCAGTTTGAAGTTTGATCTGTATTTTATGAGGAGGAACGTTGAGGGAATACGTGCCCTCCGCTCCCACCCTCTTATGATCATATCAAAAACTGGTATCTCTTTGATAATCTTACTATGTTAGGTCATTATAGGTTTCTGTGACCTCACACCGCTGCTTTGAAGAATGACACGCATGCGTTGGAAGGGGGTTCTTCACGTATTCCCTCAACTTTCCTCCTCATAAAATACAGATCAAACTTCAAACTGGTAAGTTCTCGTTTAATCTTACTATTTTGTATACCTCTAAAAGATCTCCCCTCATCCTCCTGTGCTCCATGGAATAGAGACCCAGCCTACTCAACCTCTCCCTATAGCTCACACCCTCTCGTCTTGGCAACATCCTTGTAAATCTTTTCTGAACCCTTTCAAGCTTGACAATGTCTTTCCTATAACATGGTGCACAGAACAGAACACTATGTTCCAAGTGCAGTCTCACCAATGTCTTACTGCAGCATGATCTCCCAACTTCTATACTGAATACCTTGACTGATGAAGACCAAAGTGCCAAAAGCCATTTGACCACCTTATCTACAAGTGACACGACCTTCAAGAAACCATGCACTTGTACTCCTAGATCCCTCTGCTCTACAACACTAACCAGAGGCCTACCATTTACTGTGTAGGTCATGCCCTAGTTCAACATCCCAAAATGCAACACCTCACATTTTTCTGTACTAAATTCCATCAACCATTGGTGTGAGTTGTAAAATATGTGGGGTTCATGTGAATATAGGAGAATGAAATGGGGTTAGGGTAAATGAGGGCATTATGATCAGCATAGTATTAGTTTGGCTGAAGGGCATGTTTCCATGCTGTTTAACTATATGAGAAACATATATACAATATTCCAGAAGTGGTCTCACCAGGGCTCTGTGTAAATTAATCAATACATTTCTTTTCTAATACTAATATTCACTTGCAATCATGACTTAACAAACAGTTGCCTCCTTAATTGTTTGTTGTACCTACATGTTAACGTTGAGTAATATGTGTTCAAGACACCCACGTACCTCTGAATACCAACATCCTTTTAAAAAGTAATCAGCCTTTCTATTTTTACTAACAAAGTGGGTGACGTCACATTCTTCTGCTTTATATTCCAATTCTCGTGTTCTTGCTTATTGGCGGACTCACACCAAAATAAAGGTGCATTTCCAATTACAATTACATGTTCCTCAAATAAATAATACCATCCAATCAAATTTCTAACCCAATTATTCTAAGAAATAAACTTCATTTGAGAATGGTAGCATAATAATGATGAAGGATTCCAGCCTATGTAAAGTTTACAAAAATCAGATGGGAAAGGGAAGCCTCTATAAGGAGCTCATTTTGGTTTAGTTTAGTTTGGTTTAGTTTAGAGATACTATGCAGAAACAGCCCTTTGGCTCACCAAGTCTGCATCGACCAGTAATCCCCGCACATTAACACTATCCTACACACACATTAGGGACAGTTTTTATATTTATACCAAACCAATTAACCTACAAACCTGCACGTTTTTGGAGTGTGGGAGGAAACTGGAGATCTCAGAGAAAAACCACGCGGTCACGGGGAGAAGGTACAAACTCTGTACAGACAGCACCTGTAGCGGGATCGAACCCGGGTCTCTGGCGCTGTAAGCGTTATAAGGCAGCAACGCTGTGCCACCATGCTGCCCTAATTGTGGTTCCTGGATATGTTTCTTAGAGCAGCATGCCCTGGAGTCAACCAGGTCAATAACTTGACCTATTATTGAGCAATGACGTAGAATTAATTAATGACCTCTGAATGAAAGGACCACTAGGTTGCAGTAATCACATTATGATTGAATTTTACATTCATTTTGAGGGAGAGAAGAAATGATCCAAGAGGAGTATTTTAAAGTATAGTAAATACAATTATGTGGGCATAAAACCAGCACGAGCTCAAGTTAACTGGCAAACTAGGTTAAGGGATCGGATACTCAGGATACAATGGGAGATACGTGATGGCACCTTTAAGAATCCATAGAATATAAGCATTCTACTGTGAAAGAAAAACTTCAAAGGGACGGACCAGCTATGCTAACTGAAAAAATATACTAAAGCCTGAAGAAAAAGAACATGACTGTTTAAAAGGCAGATGCAGGTCAGAAGATTGGACGGAATATTTAAAAAAAGTTAATTGAGAAAAAACAAAAGGAAGGCAAAGTTTGAATATGGGAGAAAGCTAGTCAGAAATATATATAATGGAGTAAGGGTTTCTGTAGATATTTTAAAAAGAAAACACATGAACAAGATGAGCAGTGACTGGGGAATAGAAATAATATCTGGGGAATTATTAAATGAAAATAAGGAGTTAACTGATGTGCTATCCTAATACTACAGTTGCATCAAACATTACTGAGGAGGATACAAATCATGTTCCAGAATATATTCTAGCAGGAACGCAGAACTCTTTGTGCGGCACTGTGGCACAGAGGTAGAATTACTGTCTTACGGCGCTTACGGGATGAGTCAGAGTATAGAAGGGAGATCGAGCAACTGTCCATATGGTGCCAGCGCAATAACCTGGCCCTCAACACCAGCAAAACCAAGGAACTGTTTGTGGACTTTGGAAGGAGTAGGAGGGGGACCCACAGCCCCATTTATATCAACGGGTCGATGGTTGAAAGGGTCAAGAGTTTCAATTCCCGTGCTCATCTCTGAAGATCTTTCCTGGTCCGAGCACTAACGCAATTATCAAGAAATCTCATCAGCGCCTCTACTTCCTGAGAAGATTCGGAGAGTCGGTTTGTCAAGGAACACTAACGCAATTACAGGTCACAGAGAAGCTCATGCAGCGCTTGGTTCTAATTTCCTGGAGAGGTAAAGAACACTGCCCAGTCCATCATCGGCTCTGACCTTCCTTCCATCGAGGGGATTTATCGCAGTTGCTGCCTCAAAAAGGCTGGCAGTATCATCAAAGACCCACACCATCCTGGCCACACACTCATCTCCCTGCTACCTTCAGGTAGAAGGTACAGGAGCCTGAAGACTGCAACAACCAGGTTCAGGAATAGTTACTTCCCCACAGCCATCAGGCTATTAAACCTGGCTTGGACAAAACTCTGATTATTAATAACCCATTTTCTGTTATTTGTACTTTATCAGTTTATTTATTCATGTGTGTATATATTTATATTATGGTATATGGATACACTTATCTGTTTTGTAGTAAATGCCTACTATGTTCTGTGTGCTGAAGCAAAGCAAGAATGTCATTGTCCTATACAGGGACACATGACAATAAACTCACTTGAACTTGAACTTGACAGCGGCAGAGACCCCGGTTCGATCTTGACTAGGTGCTGTCTGTATAGAGTTAGTACATTCTCCCCGTGACTGTGTGGGTTTTCTCTGAGACCTTCAGTTTCCTCCCACACTCCAAAAGATGTACAGGTTTGTAGGTTAATTGGCTTGGTATAAATGTAAATTGGCCCTAGTGCGTGTGGGATGGTGTTAATGTGCGGGGATCGCTGGTCAGTACGGGCTCGGTGGGCCGAAGGGCCTGTCAAATTCCGCACTGTATCTCTGAACTAATCTCGTCGGGAAAATTTACAATCATCAGATATGGCATTGAGCAAATAATTGGAGCTGTCATCTGATAAGTCTTAAGTCCCTGATTGACAGAAGTATTTTACGGGATAGATGGTGGATTATTTTTTTAATTTCTGAAATGGCCTAGATTATAGAAAGTTCCATAAGATTGGAAAATAGCATATTTTTAACGGTTATTCTAAAGGGTAGGGAAATAGAAAGCAGGAAATTACGGCTTAATGTTTGCCTGAGGGAATATTTTAGAAGCTGTTATTAAAGATGCTATTATAGGAGACAGTAAGAAAGGCAATTTAATCGAGCAGAACTCATGGTGTAGGGGATTACATATTGACACAAAAAGAAGATTGCCTAGCTAATAAGAAATAGAGAGTAGGCATTTGAGGACAAGGGATGTGCCACAGTGAAGGGCTTTGAGTCTTCAGTTACTTCACAATCAGTGTGTGAAAGCATCGAAGGAACGGATGTTAAATTGATACATATTGCTAATAATTTGATATCTAGGACAGTAAATTATGAAGAAGATAAGAGGTATATAGTTGGGTTAAGTGCAAAGATCTGACAAATAATGTGGGAATATGCAAAATAGTTCATTTTGATAGAAAAAAATAAACAAAAACACATCATCTAAATTGTGAGAGGTTTTTGAGATGCAGAAAGATTGCGTTATAGGGCATCATTCGCAGAAGGGATAAAATATAGGTCACCAATTAATTAGCAAAGCTAATGGAATATTGTCGCTTATTGCAAGCGGTATTGCAGACAAACAAATTGAGGTTATGCTTCTGTTATTATAGGTTATGGGTGCATTAGTGAGACCACATTTGGAGTACCATGTACCACATTAGTCTCCTTACTTTAGGAAAAAGGTTAATGGGTCGTAAGCAGTTTAAAGAGGACTAACTAGGCTAACCAGGACACAAGGTCGGTACTGTTTGGAAAGGATGGACAGGCTAGACTTGTATTCACTGGTATTTCCACTTTCCACTAGGGGCGCCACATTGATGGCAGCCTCTGCCTACCGTCTGTCTGTTTTTCTATATTTTTAAAATTTTTAGTCTGTTTTAAAAGTGTGTTTTGGAGGTTTCTTTAGTTTTTCTATGTGGGGGAGGGAGGTAGGGTAAGGGGGAACCGTTTCCCAGTCACTTCCTGATGAGGATGCGACTATTCTCCGAGTCACATCCTCGACCCCCTCCTCGTGGCCTACCAACTGGATTGGCGCGGCCTTTCCTGCCGGAGCTGGGGTTTGTAGAGCTCCCAGCGTGGGCGGCGCTGACTTCAACATTGCGGAGCCCTGGTATCCCTTTGCTGAGGGCCGCCAGTGTTGAATCTCCGCCCAGCGCGGCCTGTGGGCCTTGGGAGCTGCGGACTCCAGTAGGAAGTGGCCAATTCGGATGTCCAAGCCATTGATGTGGTTCTCCCGTTCTGACGTTAGAGTTCCATCATCCGGCGAGCGGGCCTGAACATTGGGCTGACCGTAGACTGTGAGGGGATCGGAGCCCCCCGACCACAGGTGCAACAACAGAGGACAACAGAGGAGGATGACTGAACTTTGGTGCCTTCCCTCACAGTGGGAAACTTTGATTCTGCTGTGTGGGGATGTTTATGTTAAAGACTATCGTGTTCTGTGCTCTTTATTATTCGTATGGCTGTATGGTGACCACACATTTCACTGTACCAATTGGTACATGTGACAAATAAATGTATCTTGTATGTATCTTGTATCTTGTAGATGAAGAAGAAGAGACTTGATTGATACATACCACTCTGAAGGAGTCTTGACACGGTGAATGTGGAATGGATGTTTTGTTTCGTGTACTGAGGTACAATGAAAAGCTTCGGTACGGTGGCCAGTAAAGTTGCTGCCTTACAGCGCTTGCAGCACCGGAGACCCTTGTTCGATCCCGACGGGTGCTGTCGGCACGGAGTTTGGACGTTCTCCCCGTGATCTTCGGTTTCTTCCCACACTCCAAAGAAGTACAGGTATGTAAGCAAATTGGCTTGGTAATTGTAAAAATTGTCCTTAGTGTGTGTAGGATAGTGTTAATATGCACGGACCTGGTGGGCCGTTTCTCTGAATCTCTAAACTAAACTAAACTTTTCACTGCTAACCAGTCAGCGGAAAGACAGCCGATGCTTTCTATTGTAGGAGAATATAGCAGCAGTGATCATACCTTAAAAATGAGGTTGCTGAATTAAGATGCAGATGAGGCAAATTGCTTGCTCTTAGTAGACTGTAGGTCCCCTCTACCTTAATAGGAGGTCGAAGCATAGACTTTGAATATTGTTTATGGCAAAGACAGATTGATTTTTGATGTACTAATTGTGTAAGGTTACTATTGTGGCGGCTCCTAAGGGTCGTGCCATCATACTGCCGAACCCCTCGGCACAGGAGTGGTGCAGTCCGGAGGCGGCCCTCAGCCGGAGGGTTTAAAAGGCAGGGGTTTGGGTGCCATCTTCCTCTGGTTTTGTCTTCCCTTCAACCGGGAGGAATATAATAAAGGTGCTTCTCAAAACACTGGACTTCGTGCCTCCTTTCGAGACGCACGCACCACGCTATGAAGAATTGAAAATGCAGAATTGAAGTAACAATCATGACTTCATTCAATGGGGGAGCAAGACCAAGGGTTTGAGTGGTTTTAATTCTTATGTTTGCATAATTATAATTACATTGTTACCATTTTTACATCTTAAAAGGTAACTTTTTGGTAAATCTACCTGTCTGAACAGGAGGTCAGGTCCAAAGGTTTTTTTAATTTTTAGTATTTAGATTTAGAGATACAGCGCATAAAAGGCCCTTTGGCCCACTGAGACCTCACTGAACAGTGACTCCCCACACATTAACACTATCCTACACACATTAGGGGCAACTTACATTTATACCAAGCTAAGTAACCTTCAAACCTATACGTCTTTGGAGTGTGGGAGGAATCCGAAGATCTCGGTGAAAACCCACGCAGGTCACAGGGAGAACGTGCATATTCCATACAGACAAGCACCCGTAGTCGGGATCGAACCCGGGTCTCTGGCGTTGTAAGGCAGCAACTCTACCGCTGCGCCACCGTACCACCCAAGGTCTACCAATGTAATTTTCTCAAGCTATACGCAGTACTGGAATTTGGAAAGTTGATAATGAGAACAGAAGGAGGTGAGATAGTAAAACTATTGGAGTGGAGATTTCCTGGTTGCAGGCCTCTCTACTTCATCCGGTAGCCCTCAAGACAAAGTGGAAGGAGTGGAGGATGGGCAGCTGTCTAGAGTCACAACAGCAGGGAAAGCGTCCAAAGAAGAAGGCTGAAGAAGGGTCCCGACCAGAAAGTCACCTGTCCATTTTCTCCAGAGATGCTGCCTGACCCCATGAGTTACTCCAGTACTTTGTGTCTATCCAAAGACTTACATTGAGGAGATCACCAAGACATGGTTTGATGCAGGAAATGAAGGCAAGGAAGAGAATCTTATCACCCACATACTGCAGCACAGGGACTCAGTGGGATTTGACAAGGAAAGTGCACCAGGTTTTTGAGGAGCCAAGTGATCTACCACAGCTCTACCCGGCTTTTGTGCAACATAAAACTCACATGTTCTCCCCTTCTTTGTCCTGTTACTTCACTTCTGTTTCTCTTTTCATGCAAGTTGCCTAGAAGTGCCGAGTGTTTCCAGCATTCCCTCTTTATGTCCCAGTTTCTAAATTCCTGTCTCTGAGCTTGTGGGTCTGGGAGTTTATGTTTAGTTTAGCTTAAGTTTACAACATAAAACATTGAACAGTACAGCACAATAACAAGCCTTTTGACCATAAGGCCATGTCATAGGAGTAGAATTAGTCCATTCAGACCATTGAGTCTACTCCGCCATTCAAATCATGGCTTTGTTTTTCCCTCTCAACCCCATTCAGGCAGGTAAGGGGGAAACCGTTTCCCAGTCTCTTCCTGGCGGGGATGCGACTATTTCTCCGAGTCGCGTCCTCGCCCCCCCACCTCGCGGCCTACCAGCTGGATCGGAGCGGCCTTTCCTGCCGGGGACCGAGTACCGGACCAGGGCTGCTACAGCGGCGGCGCAGCGCTGGAGTCACTGCGGAGCGGGCGATGGCTACCTGGGTCGCCGTTTGGAGCTCCGGAACGTTGGGCCGTTGCTCCAACATCGTGGAGCTCTGGTGCGGAGAGCTTCCAATGCGGGCGGCGCTGAACAACATCGCACAGTCCTGGGGCGCCTTGCAGAGGGCCTGCAGCAGCAATCTCCACCCGGCGCGGCCTACGGACATTGGAGGCCGCCGACTCCGGTAGGAGGGGGCCGACTCTGGTGTCCACGCCGCTGAGGACGTCCCGCAGCCCCGACGTCGGACTTGTATCACCCCGGCGAGCGGTCCTGGACATCGGGCCGCCCGTAGCTGCAACTGCGGAGGGCTTGGGGAGGCCCCGATCACGGGGAACAGTGGAGGAAGAGACTGACTTTGGTGCCTTCCCACACAGTGGGAAACTTTGATTCTGCTGTGTGGGGATGTTTTGTGTTAAATTCTATAGTGTGTTGAGTCCTGTTTATTTTTATTGTATGGCTGTATGGGAATTCATTTCACTGTGCCATCTGGCACATGTGACAATTAAATCTACCTTGAATCTTGATTCTCCTGATTTTTCCCTGTAACCTTTAATCCCCTTAAGGGCCTGTCCCACTTGGGTGTCATTTGCGCGTCATTTACGCAACATCATTCACGCATCACGACGCACGACGCGCGCATCATGACACACATGTGATGCGCGCATGGCATGCATTACGCGTGCATGGTGTGCATTACGCGTGCATGGTGCATGTTGACGTAGGCAGTGACGCGCGCGGCGCCCCAGGATTTTGTGATTCACTAGTGGGACAGGCCCTTCACTAATCAAGAACCTGGGTTTAAAAGCACCCAGTGTCTTGCCCTCCACAGCAATCTCCACCTTAAAAATATCCATTGACTTGGCCTCCACAGCCGTCTATGGCAATCAAATTCCATCGATTCACCACCTTCTGACTAAAGACATTTTTGCTCATCTCCTTTCTAGAGTTGTTGAATTTCTTTTGATTGTCGAAACTTATTGCAGGAGATTCCATTTAACTTAAGATGCATGCACACCGTTTTTGAACCCAGTGTCTAGGCCTCTGTGGCAATGTGACAATATCTGTGCCAAACATGATGCCAAGACTAACTCTTATCTGTCTGCACATAATCAATATCGCTCCATTCCCAGGATATCAATGTACCCATCCAAAAGTTTATTTAACACCACTGCTTCAACCATCATCACTGGCAGCATATTCCAGGCACTCGCCACCCTCTGTGTAAAAAACTTGGCTGCTCTTCCCCTTTAAGCTTTGTCACCTTAAAGCGATGCCCTCTAGCATTTGATTTTTTTTTCATCCTGGGAAAAAAGTTCTGACTGTCTACCCTATCTATGTCTCTCATAATTATATATACTTCTATCAGGTCTGTCCGCAAACTCCGGAGTTCCAGAGTAAACAATCCAAGACTGTCCACCCTCTCCCTGTAACTAATATCCCAGTCATCCCTGTAGCTAGTAACCCAGTCATCATTCTGGTTTAAAAATACAGCATGGAAAAGGCCCTTTGGCCCACCTGGTCCACCACAACCATCGGTGACCCATTCTGTTATCTCACACTCTCATCCACTCCCTATACAAAGGGGGAAATTTACAGAGGCCAATTAATCTGCAATGAGGTGAGTACTCAGATAGCAGTTCCAACATCAAGCTGCAATCTGGTGACTGCTGCTGGGAAGAGAGTACGAAACGAGTGCAGGGCAGAATCTATAAAAATATTCCTGGATCCAATAGTCTGCTGGTCCCCACCTCTTGTGATCTGCACGTGAAAATTAAGTGCCAGGGGAAGATGCTGCGAAGAAAGAGCCCATGCAGATCTATACTCCGGCATCGAATAATACCCTTAGGAAATTAGAGAGCGAAAATTAAAAAGGTTAGGAAATTAAAAATTCCCACTGCTGAGAAGTTGAATATTCATTCTTTACCTTAACTGAACAAATTATATTTTATCCCATGGTGATATTCAAAAACGCTGCGCATGCATCTTAAGTTGCATGGAATCTCCTGCAATAAGTTTCGCACATCAAAAGAAATTCAACAACTTTTGGAGAAAGGAGATGAGGGGGAATTTCTTTAGTCAGAGGGTGGTGAATCTATGGAATTGATTGCCACAGGCGGCTGTGGAGACCAAGTCAATGGATATTTTTGAGGTAGAGATTGACATTTTATTGATTAGAAAGTGTGTCATGGACTTGGTAAAACACATTTAGTTTTACCAAAGAATAAACCTGCCTGTTGGCTTTAAAATATGATTGTGCTGGAGAAACAATTCACTTTAATGGGACAATGGATAGGAAAGATGTAGAGGGAAATGGGCCAAATGCAGGCAAATAGCTTAGATGTGGCAAATAGCTTAGATGTGGCATGAATGAGTTGGGCTGAAGGGCATGTTTTCTTGCTGTTCTGCTCTATGACTTTCTAACTCATATGAAATCCTAGTAGAAAACATTTGGATTCTGACTGCCGTTACAACAAATTCATTGCTCAAAGAGATGCTGTACATTCAGTCAACAAAGATAGAGGTTTAATGGATTGAGATTATTTCTGAAAAACTGATTGAAAGCCCATTTTTGTTGCCTTCGGCTTATCTTGTTTACAATACAGTTTTCACAGAACAGGCATGTTGACACTACCTCCGGGTAATGTATCAGGTCCACTGACAAATTGTAAATTGAAAAGATAAAGTAGAAAGAATAAAGTAATGAACAACAAATGGAAAGGAAAACACAAAAAAACAAGAAACAGAAATAACTCAAATAACAATCCAAAGAACAACAATGCATAAAATCAGTTATTTCACCCTTCATATTCATATTGTTCCATTTCTTGGTGCAGTCATATTTTGTTCCATATTTGTGTCTCCAAAGACAGATTTATTTCCTTCGCAGGTCTTGCTTGCTATAATGCTCTGAATCTGGCCTCACTGAGCGTACATGTTGCGGTTCAGTGACGCATCCTTGGTTTAGTTTAGTTTAGTTTAGTTTAGAGATACAACGTGGAGACAGGCCCTTCGGCCCACCGACTCTGCACTGACCAGTAATTCCCATACATTAACACTACCCTGCACACACTAGAGACAATTTTACCAAGCATACTAAGCCAATTATACCAAGCCAGTTAACCTACAAACCTGTGCTTCATTGAAGTGTGGAAGGAAACTGAAGATCTGGGAGAAAACACACACAGGTGACAGGGAGAACATACAAACTCTGTACAGACAAGCATCCGTGGTCAGGATCGAACCCGGGTCTCTGGTACTGTAAGGCAGTAGCTCCACCACTACGCCATCGTGCCTCCGTACTCAGATTAGTATCAGATGGCCTCTCTCATGGACAACAGTATGTGGAAATTATCCCTAGTTAGTCTGAAGAAGAGTCTCGACCCGAAACGTCACCCATTCCTTCTCTCCAGAGATGCTGCCTGCCCCGCTGAGTTACACCAACTTTTTGTGTCTATCTTTGGTTTAAACCAGCATCTGCAGTTCCTTCCTACACAGTATATGGAACCCAATATGTAGAAGTCATGAAAAAGCCTCCATATGCATGTGAGAAAAAAACTAAAAACTTCTAAGGACTTCTAAAGAAAGTTCAAATATATGATTTCATAAGGTGCACATTAGTTACATATCTCTTGGACTACATAAACTATGTTAATTGAATTAACATAATTGATAATAATAGCCAGAAAGGAAATAGCTTTTAAATGGAGAACAGGATCTCAGTGTTCCATCCTTCAGAGTTGATTATTTTTCTAAATCACTAGTATGAACCTTACAGTAATTGAGCTTATAAACATCTTTGCTCCAATCTGACTTCCTTTTGATGCCAACAAAATTACATTTGGTATTGTAAAAATCAATGCAATATCAATAACTGAAACAATTTATCTGACCAAGCTGGTCAAGAAATTATTATCAAAATTAAACAAAACTACATTAGTGAAAAACTAAATGGTTGGTGGAGTTTTATAATTCTACATCTAATTAAATTCAAATGATCTAATTTGTGCGTTTCATCAATTTATATCCAGAACAAACTGAAAATCCAGAATACTTTGCCTCGAATAATAAAAATCTTGTGTTAAACCTACTCTGATACAAAACAAAATGACACCATCGTAGCTCACCCAAAATGATCATCTGTCTTTTAATCCAAAGGAGGAAAACATTGAAAACCCATGTTTTGTATATTTGTATCTGATCGTGTGTCTGATTTCAGTCTTTGGGGACCACCCCTGAAACAGCTGCCCTGAAGTCAGATGTGATTTACAGTATGGTTGATGGCACTCAATAAATATATGGTCCATGACATTCAATGGGAAATTCTCAGGGGGGCTGGTTGTATCTGAGATTAGTTCAGCAGGTTTTAATGTCAGTGGTTCATTCACTGTGAGTAAGCATTGACATCTAGTGCATGCTGAGGGGCTATACTAGTTGATTTAGTGGCAATGCGCTCTTAACGTGAAGCCTGTGAAAATATTCATGTCACTTTTGACAGCTGTGTCCACTGACAGCTTAGGTTAGCTTCCAATTGTCTCCTTATCCCTTTTCTTCTGAGAAACCTTACCATTATTGATCATAATCCGCCTGATGGATTGTTTTAATAAAGAGACACTGACAAAGAAAATAATTTAAAGGGAAAATCACTGCTCCTGTGCTTCCATCACAGACGCTTGGCCACAGGGAAGTGCATAATCTGAAAATTCTACAGGGAAACTCCTTGAGTGTCATCCACATGGACAAAGCATCCCAAAGCATGTCTGCATGATTTATTGATGAGAGTTAGCAACAAACAAAGCTTTGTGCATGAGCTTCAGAAGTAGAACATTTATTCCTTGTTTTTCATAAGCTCCAATCAGTCAAAAGATCTGCATTGTGGAATTATTAATGCTTTTCAGACCTACAAAATCTGAAATATTCAGCATTGATAAAAAAGTGAGTTGGACACTATGAACTTTTTTGACTGAATTTCAGCCTGCATACACTAAGCGAGCTGGTGGAAGATTCTGCGCTAAAATGTTCATTGCTTGAGTTCAACAGTTGAGCATCTGCAGCAGGTGCAGAAAATTTCCATGGGCAACAACAAGAATTTTGCCTTCATATAACACCTTTAATATAACAACATTTAAATTTGACCCTGAATCACCAAAGGCAAAAGAGGCAAGTGTTTTATTGTCAGATGTACTGAAATGGAACAATGAAATTCTTACTTGCAGCAGCACAACGTTATTCCCTTTACCGTGTACGCTGTATCATATATCATCTTTCTGCTGACTGGTTAGCGCACAACAAAAGCTGTTCATTGTACCTCGGACATATAACAATAAACTAAACTAAACTGAAACAGGTTGGTAAACACAGTACTCAATATATAATATAATAAACAGACATTAAGAAAGGTTCAATTAATTAAAAATAAAACATTTATGTGCAAAAAAACAAAACCGACCCCAGAGTCCCTAGTTCAATTGAGGCAGTTTGTAGTTCAGAGCTTTGTTGGAGTTTGCAGCATTCAATAGTCTGATGTTTTGTTATTAGTTATCAGATGGTTGGTATCAGAATGAGTAACAAAAGTGTTGTCAAAAGAGAAAATCAAGGGGGAGCGGATGTTGCGGAGATTTGGGAAGGCATTTGCAGAATAAGAAAGTTTTAACAGTTGTGTGTAATGAGACAGATGAGGAATGTGCAAAAGTTTAGATTTCAAAGGGCTTACAGATAATTGAATGTTGGAGAAATTAAGGTGGTTACAGCTCAGTGACTGTGGAACGATGAACAATAATGGTCAACGTTTAAAACAGTGCATTCACTTTCCAAAGTGTAATTCATTGCCACAGAAGGCTGTGGAGTCAATGGATATTCTTAAGGAAGAGATAGATATATTCTAAAGGGCCTGTCCCACTTTCACGACCTAATTCACGACCTCTGCAGAGTTTGCCCTTGACTCATACTCACAGCATGGTCGTCACAAGGTCGTAGGATGGTGTAGGTAGGTCGTAGCAGGCTGTGATGCTAGTCGTAGGTACTCGTGGCATCAAGTAGGTTGGGGCGTTTTTCTAGCAAAACGAAAAATGTCCACGAGTAAAAAAGGTTGTGAATTAGGTCGTGAAAGTGGGACAGGCCTTTTAATTAGTACTGGTGTTAGGGGTTATGGGGAGAAGGCAGGAGAATGGGGTTGAGAGGAAAAGATAAATCAGCCATGAGTGAATGTCAGAGTAAACTTGATGGGCCGAATGGCCTAATTCTGCTCCTATCACTTATGAACTTATGAAAATGCTATGTGGTCTGTGTGTATCTGTAATTCAAAGTTCTAATTGCAACAATCAATTACATCAAAAAATGTTCTACTGGCAAAGAAATACTAGAGACTGATTGCAAAACACAAGGTGATGGATGAACTCAATGGGTCAGGCAGCATCTGTGATGGGAATGGACAGGCAACGTTGATCTTCAAAATCCCACTCTGAGGCATCAACTGTCCGTTCCTTCCATAGATGCTGCCTGACCCGTTGAGATCCTCCAGTACCTTGTGTTTTGCAAAAGATTCCAGCACCTGCGGTTCCTTGTGTCACCAGAGACTAAAGCTCCTGTCCCACTTAGGAAACCTGAATGGAAACCTCTGGAGACTTTGCACCTCACCCAAGGTTTCCGTGTGGTTCCCGGAATCTCCCTACCTGCTTCCACTACCTGCAACCTCCGGCAACCACCTGCAACCTCCGGGAACTGCACGGAAACCTTGGGTGGGGCGCAAAGTCTCCAGAGGTTTCCGTTCAGGTTTTCTATGTGGGACAGGGGCATAAGTGGGAGAGGGGCATAAATGTTCAGCAACCTGTTTGATCCTCATTTCTCCCAAACCATTATCAATACATTGCTATATTATTATCTAGGGAACGCACCCTTAGTGTGATCAATGTGTTGAGTATTTCACCCACATATACAGGGACAACAGATTTCATTGAAAATCATAAAAGCAAAGTTCCATTGATTGACTAAAATGTTATAATCTTTTCTAAACAGCATTTTGTACTTGTAGCAAACCTTGAATGCAGGAAGCATTCCCATGAATTATTGATGCATTACTCTTCCTTGGAGAACAAAACCAAACTTGAAGTATGCACTTTAACCAAATTGAAAAATAAAACTATCAAAATAGCTGATATCGAGCTTAAGGGGAGAAATTCAGTACAAACACCATTGCTGGGGTGTAAATAAAGCCTACAGATTTAAACTGGGTGCAAAAAAGAAGGCTACTCTATCAAGCTTTTGCAGACTGCAATGATCAGAGCTTCACCTGATTAAATGCTTGCATGCTTCCATTCTGTTTTCTTTGCAGAGTCATGCAATCTCTTGAATGCAAAATGGGCAAAAATAGGGCCACATAGAATATAGAACATAAAACAGTATAGCGCATGGGCAGGCCCTTCGGCCCACAATATTTATGCTGACCATGATGCCAAGTTAAACTGATCTGATCGGCCTGCATGTGGTCCACATCCCTCTATTCTCTCTGCACTACCATGTGCATATCTAAAAGTCTCTTGAAGGCCAATATCGTAGCTACCTCCACCGCCAACCCTAGCAATGTGTTCCTAGATCCCACCACTATGTGTGCATAAAACCTGCCCCGCACATCTCTATTAAACTTTTTCTCTCACAATATAGCTATGCCCTCTCGTGTTGAACATTTCCAACCAGAGGTTCTGACCAGTGTGATAAGAAAATATAGTGGAATATTCTTGCCCACCTCTGTCAAGCAATATAGGCCAAGATCCCATAGACCAGTATACCGAAATAAAAGCTGATGGACAAATATAGGATAACAACAGAAGCAACTGCGAATGTCCCATACGCATTGCTGCAAAATAATAGTGTTGATGACTCACAGACTATGAAGTTGCCCATTACCCTTACTGTCGAAGTACACTTCCAAACTCACGCAAAGTGAGAGAAATATTAATTACTCCTTCATGGCGTGTCTAAATAACAACACTCACGGTCCTGTGGAATAACAAACTACATTTATTCTATTGCTTAAATAAATTGTTAATTCACCACTGAAGTTCCCAGGAGTTAATGGGGCCTTGTATAATTTTTACAAGAAGGCTTTGAGTACATCTTTCTCTATCCATCAGGTAAACTCTCTGTAATGGAGCTCAGAATAGTGTTGGTATTTTAGGGGTCAGGAACACGAGATACATGGCTGTCAATGAGACCAATTGAGTATAACTAGGACCACATTGTAGGGGTGTTGGCTTGTTAAAGGACTCTGACGTTGGTTTATTTATCCTTTCAATGACTATAGAGGATAGTATTGAGGCATCTTTCTGATTCCTGTATGTTAGTCCGGGTCCCAAGAACAAAAATAAGAGTAGATGCTACTTTCACTTATGTCGAGTGGATCATAAGTTTGTGCTAAGCCAAACATTTAGTTTTAGTTTTAGAGATACAGCATGGAAACAGACCTTTGGTGCACTGAGCCTGAGCTGACCAGTGATCCCCGCACAATTACACTACCCCACACACACTTGGGACAATTTACAATTATACCAAGCCAATTAACCTACAAACCTTCCAGAACAAGGGGTCACATTTCCAGAACAAGGGGTCACAGTTTAAGGATAAGGGGGAAGTCTTTTCGGACCGAGATGAGAAAAACATTTTTTACACAGAGAGTGGTGAATCTGTGGAATTCTCTGCCACAGAAGGAAGTTGAGGCCAGTTCATTGGCTATATTTAAGAGGGAGTTAGATGTGGCCCTTGTGGCTAAATGGATCAGGGGGTATGGAGAGAAGGTACAGGATACTGAGTTGGATGATCAGCCATGATCATATTGAATGGCGGTGCAGGCTCGAAGAGCCAAATGGCCTACTCCTGCACCTATTTTCTATGTTGCTATGTTTCTAAACCTGCACATCTTTGGAGTGTGGGAGGAAAACGGAGATCCCAGAGAAAACCCACGCAGGTCATGGGGAGAATGTACAAACTCCGTACAGACAGCGCCCATAGTCTAGATCGAACCCTGGTCCCTGGTGTTGTAAGGTGAGCAACACTGCGCCACTGTGCCGCACATTTACCTTCTTGACCTTCAGACAGTTTTTCCTCAATTAACCAAAGGTTTGCTGGAGAACTGAAGGTGATGTCTGTGTTACCCGGAGTTGTCAAGAACCTTTATTGCTGGAGGCCAACGTTGTACTCAAAGCACAGATTGATACTGGACCTTTTTTTGAATGTGAGGCCCATTTTCTCCTATCCTTCAGTGAATAAGTTCTGGCTTAGAGATCAGCCTCCCAACATGGTCTAATGCAGGCATTATCTGAATATAGCAGCTTGGTTACTGCCATTAGCTGACCTTGGGAGAGGAGGAGAGCTACCACAGGTGGAAATATTTCCTCTTAGCTGAGAAGATTAGCCCCATTCCCATGGTAGGTTTGTGGGAGATGAAGTGGCGGATTGTGAAGGATTGAAGAAAGTAACGTCAATATCACTTACTGGGCAAAGGACATTATCGGCTCGTTTTCACACTGATAGATTAACATTTCTGTCAAAATGTATTGACTCCAGCTGACAGCACATCTATTCAGGATTTGTGGTTTATGGATGTCTGGGCTAACAACCTCTGAATAGCATCCTTACTGTCCACCCAAGTCCTGCCGCATTAATCTTCAACTCCACATTTATAAACTCACTCATCTCAGACTGCTAATTCTTGGACATTGATGTGCACAGGTTAATGTCAGGGCTGATTGTCCCTCAATGTTACAGACAATCGCGTAGGATAAATTCACAACCATGGTTTCTCACACTTACGATCATTAAAGGGCGTCTCCCACTGTACGAGGTAATTCAAGAGTTCTCCCCAGTTTTCCCCTGATTCGAACTCGGAGAATGTCCGTGAACATACAACAACAAGTAAGTTTTTTTGCCTGTAAGTAGCTCAATTTAAAAGCATTAATAAAGTTATCATTTTACGTTAATATTTTAATACAGACAAGATGTCTCATTCAATTTTCTTAAAAATTGTTTTCTGCATTTTGCAATTCAATAAAATATGATTTATGGTTGGTTTGAAACTTATTTAGAAACCAGAAGAATTTTTACCTTTCATTCAACAAACACGTTGACCTATGATAATTATTAACTTTACTGTGGTAAAGTACAATAATAACAGGAACTGCTTGAATAAAGTCATGCTAATTAATGCAGATTTGGATTATTGCAATTTGCTAACTTCAAGCCTTACTTTTGAAGCTAAATCATTGTGAAACTTAAGCTCTTCATATGTTCATGAGTTCTAGGTGCAGAATTAGGTAATTCCGCCCATCACGTTTACTCCGCCATTCAATCATGGCAGATCTGTCTTTCCCTCTCAACCGAATGTGCCTGCCTTCTTCCCGTAACCCCTGACGCCCTTACTAATCAAGATTCATTTGTGGGATGGGTTTCTTTTTAGACTACAGTCTTTACACTTTAGAGATACAGCGTGGAAACTGGCCCATCGGCCCACCAAGTCCACGCCGACCAGTGATCACCCCGTATACTAGCACTATCCTACACGCTAGGGACAATGTTACAATTTTACCAAACCCAATTAACCTACAAAACTGGACGACCTTGGAGTGTGGAAGAAAAATGGAACACCCGGAGAAAACCTATGCGGTCAGAGGGAGAACATACAACTCCGTACAGATAGCACCCATAGTCAGGATCGAACCAGGGTTTCTGGCGCTGTGAGGCAGCAACTCTACTTCTGTTCCACTATGCCGCTTGTGGAGACTGAATTTGACTTTTATTTTCAAAAGCACAATTCATGGCATACTGTGATAAAGACTGATACTATTAGAAATGCTTATCATCACTGGAGGGTTAAAACTGGGAAAGAATCAGAACAGGGAAAAGGGATGTATAGAAGGGTTTTAAGTTGCAGGGTCATTAGTGTCGGATGATATTAGTTACGAGCAGCAGAAAGAATGAAAAGGAACATCTGTGACAGCGTGGGGGCAGACCAATATTGATGCACACCCAATGCTGGTGGTGTAGGCTGATGTAGGATGGTAACATTGGGTGAATAACGAGAGCCCACGGCATTCAGCGGTGAGTTTACCATAATGATTCCCCCTTCATAGTCCTTCAGTTCTATACATCAAACACAACCTTCAGAATAACAATTCACTGTCACTTAACCAGTTCTTTATGATTTATCTGATCTTGTATTCCACATTTCATTATCTATGTATCTATGTATAAGCAATGAGACACGATCACATGGATCATGACTATTTAGTTTAGTTTATTATTGTCATGTGCAGTGATGATACGATTGCTGGCAGCACAGTGGCACATTGGTAAAATTAATGCCTGACAGTGCCAGAGACCCGGGCTCCATCCTGACTATGGGTGCTTGTCTGTAAGGAGTTTGCACATTCTCCCTGTGACCTCATGGATTTCCTTCCACATTCCAAAGACGTGTAGGTTTATAGGTTAATTTTCTTCTATGAATTGTCCCCAGTGTGTAGGATAGAACTAGTAAACATAAGATTGTTGGTCGGCACGGACTCAGAGGGCAGAAAGGGCCTGTCCCACTGCGGCGACCTAATACGTGAGTTTAGAAGAGTTTGCCCTTGACTCATACTCGCAGCATGATCGACACGAGGTCCTAGGACGTCTTTGTACCTCTCCTTCATGCTCGAGAGTAGTCCCCGCGTACTCGAGGCCTCAGCAGGTCTCAACGTGTAAAAAAAAGGGCGCCATGGAAAACAATCGATATTTTTTTACTCTTAGGTTTAGTCGAGGTAGGTCACAGTAGGTCGCAATGCTATCGTAGGTAGTCGAAGGCAATCGAAGGTAGTCGAAGGTAAAGCTTGTTGCGAAAATAAAGGTAAGTATACCGACCGGTAATGTTAAAAGCCCGCTAAACTTTATTAAATGTTGTCTGGCCTCGTAAAAGTGTCTCCACTCCTTCTTTTCTCCCCCTCTCTTCTCCCGCCCCCCCCCCCCCACACCCTCCACACTCTAAAGGACTTACCGTAACTGTGCCAGCTGTTTTACCTTCCTGTTCATCGCGGGTGTGAATTTCAGACAGCGCTCCCCCGCTTTCTCTGGCCCCCGCCTTTGCGATGTGTTTGTATGTGTGTTTGTGTGTGTGTGCAGACAGTCGATCCGGCTCGCGGTTTCATCGCTGACGGTCGATCCAGCTCGAGGTTTTTCAGGCGAGTGTCCTCGAGCTTGAAGGTCGAAGACAGTCGCTGAAAAGTCATGTTAGTGGGACAGGCCCTGAATGGTCCACACTATATCTCTAAATTAAACTAAACTAAACAATTCCATTTCTTTCCTTATTCCCTAGACTTCAGTTCCCTCAAAGCTTGGAAATTCTCTTGTTTCACTTCCATGACACTCCACCTTTTTCCTCTTTAAATTGCTCCTTAAGTTGTCTCTTTGACTGAGCTTGTAGACAGTCACCTGTTCTGATATCATTTGTGTGATTCAATTTCAATTTTTGCTTCATAACATAGCCACATTGGAATAAATGAAAACAGCACAACCCTCAAGGCCATCGGTGATTCAGTGCGAACATGGTTGATCTGTGGTCTCTCCAAACACAATAATGTTGTTTAATAGCATTCTGTAAATCAGAAAATTTAATAACTTCCCAACATGAGAAGCTGGTCTCCAAAGGATAGAACTCAGTTAGTTTTCCTGATTGTTTACGATATGTACCAGTGACATTATAGCAACCTTTACGGGTGAACTCATACATTTTCTTGGATCTCAACTGTTTTTAGCTTTCACCATTTCAGAATTGCTCACGTCCTATCTTTATCTGGTCCAAATTGAGAGGCCTCACATTTGCCTCGATTGTTATGCATTGGCCATTAATCTAGGTTCCCTCGCTTCATACTATGCTCATATTCAAAGAGATTAAGTTATCCTGCACTCCCATATTCTATTCTCTCTTTTGATTAAAAACATTGAAAAAAATCAATTTGTTTTAATAATTACACCTATTGTTCAAACTTAACAATACCTTTCCCATTTATAAACACTAATACATAAAAAAAACGTAATATCACACTTCCATCCACATTATTTACAACATTGACAATTTTTGTGTCATTGCCAAATTTGGATAGGTCCTTTCCTTATTCCTATCACTTAGGTTGATAATAGCTGATAGCTACAATGCGCAGTTTGACAAAGACCTTAGTCAAATCGTGCCGACTACCATATCTGTTTTTATCGTAATTTAATCTCCTGTGAATTTTGTATGATGTGCTCCACATCTTTCGTGTTAAAGTAACATTGCGGCTTATCAGATAATGCTACTTGTGGAAGTCAGATAAAAGGTGAAAACTTCAATTACAAGGTTCACAAGACAGTGGTTTGGGGTTTTACTGTGTAACGCTGTACTGACCCTGATATCGTGGGCTTCAATGCAGTTTTTACCATTGACCTGTTGCAAGTTTGCATGGTTTTCAGCATTTTACACAACAGATAAAATCTTCGCAATCAGTTAATAAAAGGACATTGGAGTTTAGAAGGATGAGGGGGTTTCTTATAGAAACATATAAAATTATAAAAAGACTGGACAAGCTAGATGCAGGAAAAATGTTCCCAATGATGGGCGAGTCCGGACCAGGGGCCACTGTCTTAGAATAAAGGGGAGGCCATTTAAGATTGCGGTGAGAAAAAACGTTTTCACCCAGAGAGTTGTGATTTTGTGGAATTCCCTGCCGCAGAGGGCAGTGGAGGCCAAATCACTGGATGGATTTTAGAGAGAGTTAAATAGAGCTCTAGGGGCTAGTGGAATCAAGGGATATGGGGAGAGGGCAGGCATGGGTTATTGATTGGGGACGATCAGCCATGATCACAGTGAATGGTGGTGGCGGCTCGAAGGGCCGAGTGGCCTCCTCCTGCACCTATTTTCTATGTTTTTATGTTTCTATGACATTCTGTATTATGAGCAACACCCTCAGCTATGGGGAGTGTGAGTCAATGCTTCAATGTTGCAATGAATGAAAGGGATACAGCAGAGCCCCCGGAGTTTCTGGACCTGGCACTGCTGAAGAATTGGGGCTGGGAGGAATTGTGTTGTTTGTGCACATGGTTCTCCAGGGAACCACGTACGTTATTGGGGAGTAGAACACGAGGTGCTGAAGTAACTAGGTGGGTCGGACAACATCTCTGGAGGAATAGACAGGTGACATATCCAGTTGGGACCCTTCTTCTGAAAGGGATAGATGTTTGGAATCTTATGCCAGTCAGGAGAGGAAGAGAGAAGGGGAAAATAGGAGAAAGAGTGAGAGATATAGAGAGACAAAATAAGGGGAGAGCAAAGGTAAGGAAAGGTAACATATAGAGAGAGGGGGAAAATTGAAGATTTGCTCATACTTTCTAAAGAACAAGGGTCCCAACCTGAAAATTTGGCAATCCATGCCCTCCAGAATGTTACCTGACCCGCTGAGTTGTTTCAGCATTTTGTGTTCTACCCAAGATTTTAGCGTCTACAGTTCCTTTACTTTAGACTTTAAACTTTAGAGCCCTCAGAGATACAGAGCGACCCACTAAGTCCGCACCGACCAGCAATCCCTGTACACTAGCACTATCCTACACATTAGGGACAGTTTGCAATTTTACCAAAGCCAATTAACTGACAAACCTGTATGTCTTTGGAATGTGGGTGGGAAACGGAGCACCCAGTGAAAACCCACGCGGTCATAGGGAGAACATACAGACAGTACCCAGAGGCAAGATTGAACCCTGGTCTCTGGCGCTGTAGTGCAGCAACTCTACTGCTGCACCTCTGTGCCCCTATGAACATGGATAGGCAATGTTTCAAGTCGAGACCATTAATCCATGTTATCCAGAGATGCTGCCTGACCTGTTGTCACTTCAGGCAGTTACTTCAGCTTTTTATGTCCTTTTGTGTATAATCAGCATCTATCGTTCCTTGCGACTAAATTACCAAAGAGCTCTATAAAGTCCTCATTCATGGATCTAACTCATGGAGTTAGATCCATGAATGCCTCCACCCTGAGAATGTCTACACTGCTTCCACCAATCTTGACGGTTTCAGTGACCTGTGGGAAAAGTAGATGAAGTCTCTCCATCTTGAGCTTGGCGTTTGGATGGCCTCTCTGCTGTAGCAATGAGGAGTACAGTGTGAGAAGTGGCAGAGACATGTGGCATCAGCTTGGTGTGGCCTTAAGGCCTGGAAGCTGAGACTGACCATGGCCCTCATCTACACGTATACTTGTGGGGTTAATTTCAAGTCTAGGAGATCGGAGATCACAGTAAATATAGAAAATCCTATAAACACCATGATGTCAGGGGAAACAAGATCAGTAAAGCCTAAAAAGACAAAGTGCTGGAGTAACACAGCAGGTCAGGCAGCATCTCTGGAGAAGATGTTTCAGGCAATGTTTCAGGTCGAGAACACCAATCCATGTTTTCCAGAGATGCTGCCTGACCTGTTGATTACTCCAACACTTTATGTCCTATCAGCACCTGTAATTCCGGTTTCCTACACCAGGAATACCTGAATGCCTGGTTGTTCTGTGAACAGATAAGACCTGGTGTTTTTCAGACCAGCGAGGTTAAAAATCTCTCTCTAAAAATGATTTTTTTTATGCGGTGCAGTATGTGCTGTTTGGGGAGGCTGTGAAGGGGGGTGGGGGGAGGAGGAGAGAGTGAGGGGAGGGGGGGGGGGGAGGGGGGGGAGGGGGGGGAGATGGGGCGGAGGGCATGTTCCACACTAGAAAAAAGTGTCAAAGGAAAAAAAAATCTATGTCGAGAAAAGAGATGAGTTTCTCAATGGGTATTAAGACAGCCAGAAACAGGCACAAAAATTGCTACTCTCCAGTTGAGCCACATATTCAACAGCACACTCTTTTTTTCTGAGAACTATGTGGAATTATGACCAGCTCCAAATCAATAATTTCCCTTCAATTTCACAAAATTCATCTTGGGCAAACAGTCTCTTACAAAATACTTAATTTAATATGTTCCATTTGTCTATTTAAATGATAGACATCCTCCTGAACACAAGCTTTCTATGTTAAACTAAGCATCCACTTGCGTAATTTGATGGTGTCCACTGAACTAAAGTTTACAGACGGCGGAGATGAATTGGGATTACTGGTTTCTTTTTGAAATGGAATATGCAGCATGCTTGATTTTAATCTTTGAAATTGTGGTGACAGCCAAGCAATAATAAGTTTGTGTTACAGAAAGTTTCACCCAGTTATTTATCATCGCATGATATTGCAGAGATTCCAAAAAAAGTATTACAATGATTTTCCACATTACACTTTTTTCCCCTGGCTC
Organism: Leucoraja erinaceus; assembly: GCF_028641065.1. Lineage (NCBI taxonomy): Eukaryota > Metazoa > Chordata > Chondrichthyes > Rajiformes > Rajidae > Leucoraja > Leucoraja erinaceus. The sequence continues at coordinate 23,923,144 of NC_073403.1, forward strand.
AACCTGACTCAGCAAGGGCAGTATTATATTGAACCAACGTTAAATCATGTCTCTAATAGTTGCTAAATTCATGCTGTCTTTTCCAGCTCCGAAGATGCAATCACACCTGTCAGCTTAGTGTTCTTAGCAGAAATACCCACAGGTATCAACACACAAACAGAACCTCCAGCTTGGAGGGCAACATTCGTAACAAATGACTTGAAGGCGGTTGTTGACAGCTCTGAATGTGTTTCAGAATTCAGAAATCAGTGGATTGAGTCAAAGCAGCAAACCGACAGTCTGTGCCAAAAAAGTAAGATAATTAGAAATCATCACAGATAAACACAAAATGTTGGAGTAACTCAGCGGGACAGGCAGCATCTCTAGCATCTGCAGTTCCTTCCTATATAAATCATCACAGCTGTTTTACTCAGATCATTCTATGCTGCTTTGAAAATACTACTGCTGTGAGATATTGTGCTTATAAAAAGAGTGGTTCTAAATGCATTTACTGTATATCAAGTAATTTACCAGAAAAACAGGAGTCGGCATTAAGGCTGGTTATTGTACTTAGCTTGTTACTATGTCAGTGGTCTTTTGTGAGGCTGCATTTGAGGTTGGAACTTGTCAAAGACCTGGAATTTGAAGAATGGAGGAATAAACTGTTTATCTAATGCCAACTAAAGCACAGCAGGAGTCACTAAAACTCCAGGCCAGTGGGACGAATGTGCCAATGAAGTTTTCAGCAATTTCCTTGATACCAAGGCAATGAAGCAAAGTCTGCAATCAGAATTAACCACTGTGACACTAGAGTCAAGAGTCAAGAGTCAAGAGTCAATTTAATTGTCATTTGGACCCCTTGAGGTCCAAACGAAATGCCGTTTCTGCAGCCATACATTACAAACAAATAGACCTCAGACACAACATAATTTACATTTTACATAAACATCCATCACATTGCTGTGATGGAAGGCCAAAAAAAACTTATCTCTCCACTGCACTCCCCCCCCCCCCCGATGTCAGAGTCAAAGTCAAAGCCCCCGGCTGGCGATGGTGATTGTCCCGGCGCCATTAAAGCCACGCTGGGTGGTGCAAGGTCGCACACCGGGTCTTGGTGTTAGAGCCCCCGGCGTGCGCTCGCAGAGTCCCGCGGCCATTCCAAGCCGCGCGGGGGGGTGCTGTGAGGCCCCGCTCCAGGAGCTCTTCGACCACGCAACTCGGGCGGGAGAAGTCGCCGTTGCAGGAGCCCTGAAAAGCGGTCTCCCTCCAGGGACCCGCGGGCTCCCGGTGCCGCCGTCCGCAGACCCGCAGTTGCAGCCTCCGAATCAGCAGCAGCAGCAGCAGCAGCAGCGCTCCACCACCGCTCCACCCGCTCCGGACTCGGCCAGCTCCGCGACGGTGAGGTGAGTCGTCGGCACCAGAGTCCCCGGTCTTCTTCTGTTGGAGGCTGCTCCTCATTGCAGCCCCAACGACAACGGAGACCCGACAAGAAAAGGTCGGGTCTCCCGTGCAGGGAGAGATTTAAAAAGTTGCCCCCCCCCCCCCCCCCACCCCCCCCCCCCCCACACACACACACCCAACAAAAAATAACAACAAAAACTACATATAAACATAGACAAAAAATAATAAAAGCGCGGACAGGCTGCAGAGGCCACTGCTGACGAGAGTCGCGCCGCCTACCGGTTTCACTAGCTTTCAGAGATCAAATAACGATGGCATTAGTGCATAGAATTATAAATATAAAGGAAAGACTCCAACCTTGGGAACATGTGTTCCCTACAGCAACGGAAGTTTAAAATATTATTGTTTCCTTTTATAGACACAAAATGCTGGAGTAACTCAGCCGGACAGGCAGCATCTCTGGAGAGAAGGAATGGGTGACGTTTTGGGTCGGGACCCAACTTCAGACGTCAGGTACTCCAGCATATTGCGTTTCTTACTTTGGTTTAAACTAGCATCTGTAGTTCCTTCTTATACATTGTTTTCTTTGAGTTTAGTTCTAAGATACATCATGGAAACAGGCTGTGTGGCCCACAGAGTCCATGCCAACAATCGATCATCCGTTCACACTAGTTTTAGGTTATCCCACTTTTGCATTCACTCCCTACATACTCAGGTCAATTTTGCATTGGCTAATTAACCTTCAGTCCCGTGCATGCTTGGGATGTGGGAATAGACCAGGACTCCCGGTGGAAACCCACACGGTCGCAGGGAGAATGTGCAAACTTCACACAGGCAGGACCTGAGGTTAGGATCGACCCCGGGTCTCTGTCATTGTGAGGCAGCAGCTCTAAAAGCTGCTCAACTGCACCGCCCCGTGCTTCACCTCAGCTAGTTGAGTCCCTATGAACTTAAGTTGTGTAGAGTCATGGAGTCATAGATTCATACAGTGTGGAAACAGGCCACACGGCCCAGCTTGCCCACACTGACCAACATGTCCCATCTACACTAGTCCCACCTGTAGATTAACCCTTATTAATTCATGCCATTTATAACCTTCACCACACATAAGTGCATGCCACCCTTTACATGGTATTACGGTCCTACACAAAGACTCTCTCTCTCTCTCTCTCTCTCGATCTCACTCACAAACCAGTGAAGCCAGGCATGAGAATGTTCCTGTTTACTTAATTGAATAAAGTTGGATTTCACCATGTGTGTGTTTTTCATATGGGTCGCCGATAAACACCACCTGCCTGCATTTCATCCATATCCCTCGAAAACTGTCCCATCCATGTACCTGTCCAAATGTTTCTTAAACATTGCGATACTACCTGGTTAGCACGCAACAAAAGCTTTTCACTGTACCTTGGTACACATGACAATAAACAAAACTAAAGCTACTACCTCCTCTGTCAGCTTGTACTCCTGTACCTCCTCTGGCAGCTTGTTTTTTCCTTCTGCATACCTCGGAATGGCAAAGGGTTTTAGATGGTTTATCACCTCTCAGTCACAGCACAAGGACCCGACCCAGCGTCCAGTGATACCACACCGACCACTGAGCACCCAATCCAACCATCAAACAGATTAATTCTAAGATGTTACAACATAGAAATAATATCATGTTGCTCAAAATTTGCATGTCAACCCTATATCAATCCGCCATCCCGGCATCCATCATTTCCCTTCCCCTTATTCCCTTCCACCTACATCCCTCCATCCCTCCCTCTCGCTTTACATTTCACGTCTCTTCTCTCCCTCTCTGACACCCTTTTATCTCCTTTTTATCTCTAGTCTTACTCCACCCATCTGCGAATCAAACTCCCCCTCATCTGTATCCACCTATCACTTGTCAGGCTTGTCCTGTCCTCACCTCTCTTTTCCAGCTTACTCCCTCCAACTACAATCAGTCGCAGAAGGGCCCCGACACAAAACAGACCCAGCCCATTATCTCCACAGATACTGCCTGACCTATTGAATTCCTTCAGCACTTTGTGTTTTCCTTGGTCCACACATTTCTTTCCTAGTTTTCAACATGTGTGAAGCACTAATGTTTGGAGAAAAACAGATTAATCTGATAGTTCCCACTACCTTGCCACACAAGCCTGGTGCTCGGTTCATGACATTCATGCATATATGCTTGGCCTATTTTGTGCTGATGCAGAAACCAGCAGCTGATGCAGAAACAGGCCTCCACAATGCATGAGAGCTGCTTCAACTGAAAGGGGGCTGCACAATGTGCAGAGACCAACTTTCTGCACTTTAAGCAAAAACTTGTAATAACTGAGACTCCATCCCAACCCCCTGGTTACAACCATCATCCCCCACCAGATGAGGCCACTAGAACACCAACCACCAGCAGAGCGGCACAGAGGTGCAGCGGTTGAGTTGCCGCCTTATAGCGTCCAAAATTTGGTCTCTCTGTCACCACGTGGGTTTTTTTCTGGGTGCTCTGGTTTCCTCCCACACTCCAAAGGCGTACAGGTTTGTAGATCAATTGGCTTCGATAAGTTGTAAAATTGTCCCTAGTGTGTAGGATAGTGTTAAATGAACAAGGTGATCGCTGGTCGGCACTGACTAGATGGGCTGAAGGGCCTGTTTCCGCACTGTATCTCTAAATTTTGTCCGATTATGATCCCTGCCCAAAAGTTAAAATTGCTCCTATTTAATGCTACTCCCTTCCCCGTCTCTGCAACCCTCACCAATCCTACATCACAGTGCCCCAACAAATTATCAGTTCCTCCCAAATTGTTTTTTGCTTAATAAGGGTGTCAAAGGTTCCAGGAAGAAGGCAGGAGAATGGGGTTGAGGGAAAAATAAATCAGCCATGATCAAATTGCAGACCACATTTAATTGGCCGAATGACCTAATTCTGCTATGTCCTATGATCTTATGATCTTAAATGCTTCGCCATGGCAATTGATCTTGAAGCAAGGTGCTTCGGTGAGATGATGGAGTAAGACTGATTTTATAGCATAAGTTATTTTGGGTCTAAATACACTAAAGCTGTGGGCCTTTAAAGAAAGTTAATGTTATCCCACTATTTGCTGCCAGTTCTGAATGCTAAAGCATTCCTGGTTGTGCCTGGCTTCGAATGAGTAGACATTGATCGTATTATGATGCAAAAGTGAGGCATCCCAAGTGCGTAGGATAGACTAGATGCATTCAGTTATTCTCCAAAATTCACTTTATGAATTGTTAAAGCAATGTCAATACACCGCTAACTTCAAAATAGATTCAGAAAAGAAAATTGGACGGCGCATGTTCATCACCGTGAGTTTTCTCACACAGGATTATAACTGCACCAACATCATAATTTATTAAGTGCCCTTATGAACTGGCATATAGACTCTCTTCATTGTTCATTGATCAGCCATATATCAAAGGAAGACAAGTTTCATGCCAATTTCAATAACAGTGAGAATATCAGACCAGTCAGCATTAATCAAACATAAGCATTTAAGTTAGAATATATGACTGAGTCATTGTATTTCCAGCTATTCACTTTGGGGTAAATTAAAGAACTAAGCTGTAATTTTGATGAATGTGCTATGTGAAAAAAATGCCAATCTTTATTTTATAATATTGATAAAATATGTTGATCAATTCAAGCTGGGTTCTTGCATTTAAAAATCATTGAAGTGCATAAAGCCAAATATAATGGATAAAAGTGTATTCAATAACTGGGCAATACATATATTCATTGAATACACTTAATCCACATATTGGGCTGAAGGATGCACTTCAATGATTTTTAAATGCAAAAACCCAGCTTGAATATAAGTATATTCAGAATATATAATTACACACACACATATATATTGCCCAATTATCAAACACAGTTACAGCCACAATGATGCAAAAAACAACGTATTGAAACAAAAAAGCTCAAATTTGCATTTTCAAGAGGATTTCCTTCACCATATCTCCAGGGACTGGGATACTTATATATCTAAAAAAACTGGTCAAGGCTTACTGTACTATGTACCATTACTGGTCACTGTAATTTTAACAGAGGTCCTTTGTATTAGGGGAATGAGATACCCTTTGGTCATGGGATACTCATTGGAGATATTAGATGTCAACAGAATCCCCAGTACCATTTTAATGGGTTACTGGGCCTCAGAGGGTGGGGGTGAAGGAGGTGTGAGGTGGTAAAGGTCCACGAAGGCCTTAAAAACTAGCAGAGGAGCCATTGTGATGGATGAGAAAAACTAAGATAGCCTGTGCCTCTATCACCTGAGCTGCCCAATTGTCCCTCCCTCACCTTTGAAACAACAGTTTCCATCGTGAGGGGAGGAGCCATCAGAGGGGAGGAGCCACCTTGGGGAACAGCTGCTAACCAGCAGCCGTCCGTTCAATTCACTTTTTTTAAATTAGTTTTTAGTGAATTTTGTCCCATGTTTGTTGGGGAATTTGACTTTTTTATGTGGGGGGGAAGGGGGAAACTATTTTCTAGGTCCCTACCTGGTCGGTGAGGCAACTTTTTCCCCGGGCTGCACCGTCGACCCGTCCTTGCGGCCTACCAGCAGGAGTGGAGCGGCATTTTCCTGGCGGGGACCGCCCAGCACCTTCAGCTTCGGTGGCGGCACAGTGCTGGAGCGCTATCGCGGAGCGGAGCAGGCGATGCCTTGCCTGGGTCGCCGCGCTGAGTCACCGCGCTGGTGCTGAGACCGCCGTGATCAACACCGTCGAGCTGCGGGACTGTGAAGCGGCCAGCCGCGGGCGGCGGCGCCGACTTTAACATCGGGAGCCTCGGAGCACCAACCGACGCGGCCCAGTCGGCTTCGGAAGCCACGGACTCCGGTAGGGAATCGGCCGTCCCAGCCGTCCCAGCCGCTGTGAGGACTCTCCCGACGCCGGAGCAACACCACCCGGCGAGAACGGCCAGGAACATCGGGCTTCCGTAGAGGCAACTGTGGAGGCCTCAATAGGCCTGACTATGGGAGAACTGGGGATGGGGACTGGACATTGTGCCTTCCCCCACAGTGGTAACCATTGTGGGGGGATGTTTTTTTGTGTGTAAATGATTATTTTATTCTGTGTCCAAGATGGCTGCCGGAAGGGAGAGTGTACGCTGGCGCGCTTTAGCTGCCGCTGCTCTCTCTTCATATTGTGTTTTTGATTTTTGTCTTTGGATTGAATTCTGTCTTTAATTTGTGTACTGGTGATGTCTTTACTATTTATTTCATTCCGCTTACATGTTTTTACTCTATTTGCTAAATTTTGTAAGGTGTCCTTGAGACTCTTGAAAGGCGCCCATAAATAAAATGTATTATTATTATTATCCCTCTTCTTCCTCTGCCACTACTGGTATTTATACTCATAGATGGTCTCTAGTATGTGTAGTTGAAATAACCTCTGGCTGGGAGACATGGATATCAGTGGGGAGTTTGTGTATATCCCCATCTCCAACTTGTCTCAAAACTCCTTGAGTTGCAAACTTGCCTCCCCTCCCCCAAACACACAGATACAAACCTCACAAATGAGCAGTCAGAAGAGGTGGCATTAATCATAAAATTCGTCAAAAAGTATTCAAGGGAAAATTGCTGAAAATGCTTTCAGATTATGAGAGGTGTTTTGAGGAATTGAGAATTATGGTTAACATTCACATAGCCAGCCAGATAACCTACCCATGGGAGATATTGACATACTGATGCATTCAAGTATTATTATTTTAAGCAATTCCTGAATATTTTTGTCACAAAATTATCATTCATATTCTGAATGTAAAGTCTAATCTGCCTGCAAATATTTCTAATTTGCAATGCCAATCATACTGCGAGCTCTTACTCTGGTCTCAGGTGCAATAATATTTAATTAAAACTGAGCTATTACTAGGACACATTAAAGATTCAGAGAAGGCTTTGAAATAAAGCCGTGACCTCTCTGTTCGTGCCCCATAATATTTAATTGTGCAACATTATTGTATTTGTCCTTGGGAACCAGTGGGTTTTTTTAAATTTGAATACTCAAAGCACGCTGTCACAAAAGATTCCCATCTAGGCTCAGTTATGTGATTCTCATTGCCAGAATCATTGAATAGAAACTAGCCATTTTCCCATCAACCGACTCTTAACAAGACCTGGAAGCTAACATCTTAACCTTCTAGGCTGAACAATGCTGCTGGCTGGTTTAGGAGAAGCCTCAGTAGTTTCCATGAGATTTCCGAACACAGATAGAACTCGATGGCCGACACAAAGTCAAGTAATTGTGAGACAAACACGGAAACAGAAGGTAGGCACAAAATGTTGGAGTAACTCAGCGGGTCAGGCAGCATCTCTGGAGAAAAGGACTTGCCTGACCTGCTGAGTTACTCCAGCATTCTGTTTTCGGTGTAAACCAGCATCTGCTGTTTCATCCGAAATATGGAATCAGATTGAATATCTAACAAAGCACAGTGAGGAATTAAGTAAAACAGGGCCATTGTTCACCCCTCAAGAAAATGGTCATTCTGCCACATCCAGAATATTTAGGACAGGTGTTGGAACTTTGGTGTCAATGGGGGAATAGAATCAACAGGAACACAACACATGTTAGATTAAGAGTCAAGAGTGTTTAATTGTCATATGTGCCAGCAACACTTGACTGTGATGCACATGACAATAACATATCTAAAGCTAAATCTAACAGAACACTTTCTTGATGCAGCTGAACAGGCTGGGTAACACAATAATACACAGATACAAATATAATGATCAATAATGCAATGTATTAATAACCATAATACTATGTAACCTTAATAGTGCAAAACCGAAGTCCAAAGTGCAATCAAAGACTTATACCATAAAATACCTTGGTTTTTGAGGTTAGTTTTATGCAGTGTCCAAGTGCCTGATGGTTGCAGGGAACTTGTTGAACTTGGAAGACAGGGGTTTCAGGATCCTGTACCTTCTTCCTGATGGCAGGAACAAAATGAGAGAGTGGCCAGGGTGGTGTGCATCTTTGATGATGTTGGCTGCCTTGTGAAGTAGTGCATCCTAGAGAATTCTTCGATGGTTGGGAGGTCAGTACCTGTGACGGGGAGGCCAGTACCTGTGATGGGAGCTCAGTATCTGTGATAGATTGGATAGTACCTGTAAAGTGCTGGGCAACATCTACCACTATCTATAGTCACCTTCTTTCCAAGGCTAAAGTTACGTGTGTGACCTGTTTGGGAATCCTACTGTTAACAGAAGATGTTAGTTGGGAGATAACTGCAAGGAAGTCCAGAGAATTTCTGGGATGAATTGAGAAAGTTCCTGATGAAGTATCCAAACATATTTAAAACTACATTTCAAATGTCCTTTTCAAACTACTGGCAAGAAATGAAGAGAAATGGTTAAATATCTTTGAGTAATACTACAAACCCTTTGTATTATTCCACATGAACTGATTGTTGAATTTCAAAAGAGGGTATTAAAAGCATCCGTAGTGAGCACCAGCGAACAATTTCAAGGGAAATGAGCATTTTGACGATTCTTCAGCCAGCCATTCTTTGCTCTATCCAACTTCTTTACCAAAGTAGCTTTTTGCTCTTAATTCAGATACGGGCAACTCTTTGGTTTAAACCCTTATATTAACGATCTTGGAGACAGGTTAGCACTGAGTATATGGAGACATAAGAGCCTGCCATGTATCTGAAGAATTATTCAATGAGCATCAAATTTCAAAATGTGACAAATTTGTCTGTCTGGAAACTCAATTACATTTTTTTCTCGGTGTAATGCAGTTGAAAATAAATTTTTCCTCAAAAAAATAATCACTCCATGAATGACTATTGCCATTTTCAGGACAGTTTCCTCCCAGCAGATATCAGGCAACTAAACCATCCTATCAAAAACTAGAAAGTGGCCCTGAGCTACTATCTACCTCATTAGAGACCCTCGGACTATCTTCAATCGGACTTTACTGGACTTTATCTTGCCCTATATGTTATTCCCTTTATCATGTATCTGTACACTGTGGACGGCTCAATTGTAATCATGTATAGAGTTTTCCGCTGACTGGTTAGCACGCAACAAAAGCTTTGGTACACGTGACAATAAACAATGCACCAAAACTAAACTAAACTAATAATAATGTGACTTTCTGGGCCGTAAAGATGTATCTGCATTATGGGCACTCATGGAAACTACTGAGGTTGGTTTTAAATCTGCCAGTGGCATTATTCTGGTATAAAATAATAAGAGAAAATGTTTCAAATACCCGGCAGGTCAGTTAGTGCCCGTGAAGGGAGAAACATACTTTAGATTGAAGAGCCTTTTAGTTTCCTGCTTCATGTCACTATTGTGATCCTGATGAGATTTTCATGGCAAGGCCTGTGAGCAGGATGTCCAGCCCTGTTCAATGCTCCTTTCAAGCACTGTATGGGGATGTAGACAATGTTTTCACTTGGCTGGCAGTGAAGGGGGGTCCTCCTCATCAGATCGTTCGACATGATCGAAACCTCGCTCCCGATACAAGCTATCCTTGGGATAGCCATGCCGAGGATGAGATATTGCCCAACAGACTGTGTATTCGCAAAGAACGCCTGGAAAATGCTGCGTGTCCTTGTCAAAAGTTCATTCCAAGCAGCTCTATAACTAAGAACTTCTGATCTTGCAGGCTTTTCTCAGGGATGCATACAGAGACAAACTTCAGTGCTGCTTGAAGATGCACTTGCTGGTCTTCCAGTACAATAAGGGAATGCTGCTGAATTGCACATTCTAGGCTGCAGGGACAAGCACTGGGGGATACACTGATGCCCAGTGCAGTCCTTTGTGGGGAATGAATGCAGTCTGTGGAGCTGAAGGGTTAAACCCTGAGTTAAAAGCCTCTTGAACACTAGGTTTTGTAGCATCTAAGGGAGGTGAGTAATCATGCTCTGCATACACAATGTACTCACAACACAAATGAACAGAATGAATGCCACTACAAATGTATAGACTAACTAGCATTCTGCATGTAAAGAAATACATGCATTCTTTTAGGTATTCCTGGCAGTCTTTTAGGTATTCCTGGTATATATTTTTTATGAATAAAGTTTCTTTGAATTAAAAAGTGCTATGCTGAGATGTCCTGAAACTAGGTTGTACAATGAAAAGACACAAAGTGCTGGAGTAACTCAACAAGTCAGGCTGCATCCCTGGAGAACACGGATAGGTCGGGACTCTGAAGAAGGGTCCTGACCTGAAACATCATCTATCCATATTCTCCAGAGATGCTGCCTGATCTGCTGAGTTACTCCAGCACTTCATGTCTTGATTAGTTAACCAGCATCTGCAGTTCCATGTATCAAGGTTTTACCATTGTAAGGCTGATCTGGGAGCCTTGCCATTGAGCAATGTACTGTCTTGCCCCATTGAATGTATCTTCCTTTTGCCCCAGCCAACACCACCCACCTAGAATCTTCAGGGAGCAGCCATATCCTTTAATCTTAGGGGTTAGGAGGGAGAGATACGTCAGCCATGATTGAATGGCGAAGTAGACTTGATCGGCCCAATGGCCTAACTTTGCTACTGTCCCTTAATCTGCATTCCACTGGCCCTCCCATTCCTCCTCCTGGCCTTTTGAAATCTCGCCCTACACTAATGCCTGCGCAACCATTTTACTTAATTGCTACACTATATCCTTGACATGTTAGTGAGCCCATTATATATTTCTCTATCTTACATACTCACGTACAGAATCAGAGTGAAAGCCATGGAAAGTGGTGGCCCATTTCTTCCTGTTCTTTCTGACAACAACAAAAATTAATGGCTTTGCTTATATATATTAAAAAACTGTAACAACAAAAACTTAGCACTTCCAATGTCTATTTGATCCATAACTAACATTGCTGATAGTAAGATGATCTGCTTGCCCTAACACTGGCATATTCTGTTCCTTTAAAAGATAATTAACTATTAATTCTTGGATAATTGCTTTTATGACAAAAGTTACCATTGTGGTCCCCAAAGAGGGTTTATAGGAGTATTTGTGTTTTATGCATTTTTCTGTAATGGTTACAAAATGTACCGAAACCCCAAAAAGATCCATAATACACGTTTATATGTCACATATTACATTGATATCTCAAATATTTTGAATGAATAAAGAAGCCCCAAACACTATCTGAGCCTTGCTCATCATGCAGGTAAAGTTTCAGCAATAATGAAATTTGAAGCTTCAGGAACCCTAATAATTGAAGGTACACAAAAAAGCTGGAGAAACTCAGCTGGTGCAGCAGCATCTATGGAGCGAAGGAAATAGGCAACGTTTCGGGCCGAAACCCAGTCTGAAGAAGGGTTTCGGCCCGAAACGTTGCCTATTTCCTTTGCTCCATAGATGCTGCTGCACCCGCTGAATTTCTCCAGCTTTTTTGTGTACCTTCGATTCTCCAGCATCTGCAGTTCCTTCTTAAACCCTAATAATTGATCTGTCTTGGTAAATATGAAGAGTTTGGTTTTCTTTCCTAAACCCCATCTGGGTGGCGCCATCATTTTTGTTATTTTTAGTGTGTTTTAAAAGTTGTTCTCTGGTTTGTTTTATGTGGAGGGTGGGGGAGGGGCAGGGAGCATTTTTTTTCAATCTCTTACCTTGCCAGAGATGCGATTGTTTTCCGGATCGTATCTCCGGTTGCACTGCAACCTAACATCATGGAGCTGGAGGCCTTGCTCGAGACTGGTGGACATTAGTGGACATTAGACTTCATCTATGTAATTGATGCGCTACAATGTGCTATAACGCTGAGAACAATCTTCTGCACGTTATATCTTCCCCTTTGTTCTAGCCACTGTACTTGAGTTGATTGTATTTATATATAGTACATCTGATCTGTTTGGATAGCACGCAAAACAAAGTATTTCACAAGTATATTTCACTATGCATGTGACAATAAGAAACCTAAACCTGACACCTTCAATTCATCTTCTGGTATTGATCTTGGTTTTATTATTGTCATGTGTATCAGGATACAATGAAAAGGTTTGTGCCATCCAGTCAAATCGTGCTCTGCACGAGGACAATTGAATCATACATAATGAGTACAATGGGTAATGCAAAGAGAAAAATTCTGGAGTGCTAAATATAGTATTACAGTGTATAGTGTTACAATTACAGAGAAGGTGCTTATCCTGTAGACTGTGTGTCTTCTTCATGGTTTTGAATCATCTGTGCCTCCTTTCCCACATCATGGCTATATCACAGGACATTGGATTGTCCAGGGACATGAAGCACTCAGTCTGAAGAAGGGTCCCAAACCAAAACGTCACGTGTTCATTTCCTCTACAAATATTGCCTGACCCATTGTGTTCCTCCAGCACTTTGTGCTTTGACATAAAGCATTTTGGAATTTTGCCTAGAGCAAAAAAATGCAATCACCTGTGCCAACCTGAACCATGGAACATTGTCAAGAAACTTCCTTAGTGTTAAAAAAAAAGCTCATCTCGGATACTCTGAGCAACCTTATACATGTTTTTGTTTAGTGATACAGCGTGGAACCAGGCGCTTTGGCCCATCGAGTCTATGCTGACCATAGATTACTCGTATACGAGTTCTATCCTACACACTAGGGGCAATTTACAGAAGCCAATTTACCTACAAACATGCACGTCTTTGGAATGTGGGAGGAAACCAGAGCACCCGAAGAAATCCCACGTGGTCACAGGGAGAACATACAAACTCCATACAGCCAACACCAGTAGTTGGGATCGAACCTGGGTCTCTGGCGCTGTAAGGCAGAAACTCTATCGCTGTGCTGCTCTGTCAATAGTAATCCAGTGCTGAGGTATAGTTGTGGTTAGGGATAGGCAGGGTGATCCAAGGACCTGATGGCTGAAGGAAAAAAAATGTCTTGAACCTGGAGTCACAGTTCTCAGGCTCCGTCCAGTACCTTCTTCCTAAAGTAGCGGTGAAATGTGAGCATGGCCAGCAGAGCTCGGGTCCTTGTGATATAGGAGCCGTCTTTTTGAGGCAGCGCTTCCTGAAGGGGAAGTCAATACCTGTGATGGACAGGGTAATGTCCACTACTTTCTGTAGCCTTTCATTCGTGGTCGTTCGAGTTACTGAACCAGGCGGTGATTCAACCAGCCAGTTTTTGGGGACATGCCAAATTTCCTCAAACATCTTGATTCACAGACTGCTCATATTACCTTTTCCACAAGGTCAGTTCTCCTCTCAGCTCTGATTCACTCTTCTCTGCCAAGTTAGTTTCATAGACTTCTCTCAGATAGGAAACAGTCCACATCACTATTATACAATGTAGATGTCAGTAACCTGTTGGTGACCTGCGTGGGTTTTCTCAGAGATCTTTCACACTCCAAAGACGTACAGGTTTATAGGTTAATTGGCATGCTAAAACATGTAAAATTGTCCCTTGTGTGTGTATAGGGTAGTGTTAATGGTCAATAGGCAATAGACAATACACAATAGGACATTCGGCCCTTCGAGCCAGCACCGACATTCAATGTGATCATGGCTGATCATCCCCAATCAGTACCCCGTTCCTGCCTTCTCCCCGTATCCCCTGACTCCGCTATCATTCAGAGCCTATCTAGCACTCTCTTGAAAGTATCCAGAGAACCAGCCTCCACCGCTCTCTGAGGCAGAGAATTCCACAGACTCACAACTCTCTGTGTGGAAAAGTCGGTGTGGACTCGGTGGGCCGAAGGGCCTGCTTCCACACTGTATCCCTAAACTAAACTACACTAAACCGATTAGAATTTAGTTGCTACCGCAAGTCGGCACGAACCCAGTGGACAGAAGGACCTGTTTCCGCGCTGTATCTCTAAGCTAAACTAAACTAAATTTATTTTTGCCGTGCTTCACTTGAGGCCTTCTGCATTCTTTTTCACATTTTTTCCATTTCGAAAGTAGACATCTCTGAAAATGAATAACATATTCTCTGCAAAGTGGAAGTTTGTCCATTGGGCAGCACAGTAGCGCAGCGGTAGAGTTGCTACCTTACAGCACTTGCAGCACCAGAGTCCCGTGTTCGATCCCAACTCCAGGCGCTGTCTGTTCGGAGTTTGTACATTCTGCCCCATAACCACGTGGGTTTTCTCCGAGATCTTCGGCTTCCTCCCACACTCCAAAGACATACAGGTATGTAGGTAAATTGGCTTGGTAAATGTGGAAAAAAAAAATTGGCCCTAGTGTGTGTAGGATAGTGTTAATATGTGGGGATCGCTGGTCGGCGCAAACCTAGTGGGCTGAAGGACCTGGTTCCGTGCTGTATCTCTATGCTAAACTAAAATAAACATTTTTCCCATTGGCATTTCTCGTGCTTTTTGAAGGCAGGAGTTCAGAGCAAGTCTCTAATGTTATAATTTACAAGCTGGGTGGATCAGGCAAAGGCCTCAATCAAATACCATACGAGGTGTACGGGGCAAAGTAATGTCATCCATTTCTCTCACCTTTTTCCCCTCCCTCAGAATAACCACAGCATTGCAATGTTATGTATAACATGGGGGAAATAGAGCATGACCTCCAACACAGTAATAATGAATGACTGTATGCCTGGTAAAGGGCAGGCTCTGCCTTAAGTTTTTCTGACAGCTGTGACAGGATGAATATAGGCTTTTCTGGCCGAGCAAACACTATGTTCACACAAATCAATCAACCGCAGAGATGCAGTTTAAACAGAAATGCTCCATTTTGTTAAAAAATAAACATCGTACATGTTGAACGCAACTGTTTTCCCCAAGGGTTGGTGACCAACACCAGGGTAAACAGTACTTTGTCTACGCTAATATTTTTTACAATGATTTAGTGCCTTGGTCTTTTTAGCAAAAAAGTCTGAAAACCTATAAATTTCAAATGAAATTGCTGCTCTATGGTTATAAATAACAAAGGCATTTTGTTTAAAGCAAAAAGTGCTGGGGGAACTCAGTGGGTCAGGCAGCATCTCTGGAGGGAATTGACAAATCACGTTTCAGGTGGGGACCCTTCTTCACCTGTAACGTCACCTTTTCACAGATACTGCCTGACCCGTAGCGTTCCTTCGGCACTTTGTGTTTTGCTCAAGATTTCAGCATTTCGGATGTTTCCACCAGTGAGAGAGAGTCTAGGACCAGAGTTCGTAGCCTCAGAACTAAAGGACGTTCCTTTAGGAAGGAGATGAGAAGGAATTTCTTTAGTCAGATGCTGGTGAATCTGTGGGATTCTTTTCCACAGAGGGCTGTGGAGGCCAAGTCAATGGATATTTCAAAGCAGAGATAGATAGATTTGTGATTAGTACGGGTGACAGGGGTTATGGGGAGGAGGCAGAAGAATGGGATGAAGAGAGAGAGATAGAATGGAGGAGTAGACTTGATGGGCTGAAAGGCTTAATTCTGGTCCTATTACTTATGACCTTATGATCTTATCTGCAGTTTCTTGTTTAGTTTAGTTTAGTGATACAGTGCAGAAACAGGCCCTTCGGCCCACCGAGTCCGCACCGACCAGCGATGCCCGTACATTAAGCCTAAAAGTAATTAAAAGTTATTAAAAGTTGGCTGGCTTCTTAAAAGTCGTCTCCATTCCTCTCCCCCCTTCCCCCCTTTCCTCTCCTCTTTCAAAGGACTTACCATACACTGTGCGAGCCGTCTTAATTACAGCGCCAACCTTCCTGTTCATCGCGGTGTGTGCCTGTATCACCTTGACTTTGCACCGTGTGAATTTCAGACAGCGCTCCCCCCGCTTTCCCTAGCCCCCGCCTTTGTGATGTGTTTGTGTGTTCCACTCCGACAGTCTCCGTTCCAGTTCCCGTGGGACTAGTGTAGCTGGGACATGTTGGCCTGTGGGCAAGTTAGGCCGAAGGACCTGTGTTCCACTCTGTATCACTCTATGACTCTATAACTCTGACACAGCTCAATGTCCACAGTGGGGTAGAGGTGAATAAAGAGGTGAATAAGTAATGGATTTAGACAAGATAGTGCAATTGGAAAATCCTGTAGTTTAAGCGCTGGTTTCAACACTTGAGGTTAATGAACTAACTCCATGTTATGCATTATAATTCTATATATTTCACATATATGCAGCCAATGTTGGAATACAGTTTATAAAATCTATAATTTTGCAATGCCATCACAAGTTTCATAATATCAAGCCAACATATCCTAGATACACTAGTCCCACCTGCCTGTGCTTGGTCCATATCCCTCCAAACCTGTGCTATCCATGTATCTGTCTAACTGTTTCTTAAATGTTGTGATAGTCTGAGCCTCAACTACCTCCTCTGGCAGCTTGTTCCATACACCCACCACCCTTTGTGTGAAAATGTTACGCCTCAGATTCCTATTAAATCTTTCCCCCATCACCGGGTGGTCCTCGACTCCTGTACTCTGGGCAAGAGATTCTGTGCACCTACCATGTTGATGGAACTGATGCACCACAGTGCTGAGAACTGCAGCTTCCCCCTTGCTCTACCTATTGTACTTGAGTTTGTCTTGATTGTATTTATATACTAGACCAAGTGCAGACCCGTTGGGTCTGTTCCCCCAACGGGCGGTTGTGGGGGGGAGGCGGAAAACACTAACTACCCCCCCCCCCCCCCTGCTAATGCTAATGGAGGGGAGGGGGGGAGAGAGAGGGGGGAGGGGGAGGGGGGGGGGGGGGGGGGGGGGGGGGGAGGGGGGGGGGGGGGGGGAGAGTGGGGGGGGAGAGGGGGGGGGAGGGGGGGGGGGGGGGGGGAGGGGGAGGGGGGGGGGGGGGGGGGAGGGGGGGGGGGAGAGGGGGGGGGGGGGGGAGAGGAGAGGGGGAGAGAGAGGGGGGAGAGAGGGGGGGAGAGGGGAAGAGAGAGAGGGAGGGGAGAGAGAGGGGGGGGGGAGGAGGGGGGGGTGGAGGAGGAGGGAGAGAGGGGGGGGGAGAGGAGGAGGGAGAGAGGGGGGGGGAGGAGGGGAGGAGGACGGGGGGGGGGAGAGGAGGGGGGGGGAGGGGGAGGGGGGGGGGAGAGAGGGGAGAGAGAGAAGGGGGAGGAGGGGGGAGAGGAGGGGGGTGGAGAGAGGAGGGGGTGGAGAGAGAGAGGGGGGAGAGAGGAGGGGGGAGAGAGAGGAGAGGGAGAGAGGGGGGGGGAGGGGGGGGGATGGAGGGTGGTATAGAGGGGGGGAGAGAGGGGGGGAGAGAGAGGAGGGGGGAGAGGGGGGGGGGCAGAGAGAGGGCGAGAGAGGAGGGGGGGGAGATGGGGGGAGAAAGGTAAAGGAGGAGGGGGAATATCGAGGGAGGGAGAGGGGGGGAAGGAGAGGGGGGGATCGACGGGGAGAGAGAAGGGGGGGGGGAGAGAGAGAGGGGGGGAGAGACGGGGGGGAGGGGGGGGGGAGGGGCGGAGGGGGGCTTTGAGCAAGGTGGCCAAAAATGACGGCCGTAGGTGGCGGCGTACTTCGGAAACCGCAGCACAGAAAGCCGAAACCGGTCAATGAACAGAGTTTTAGTAATATATAGATAGCATTACCTGATCTAAAAAGATTTTCACCGTACCTTACTACATGTGACAATAATAAATCTAAACCATACATTTAAAATTGTTCCTTTAACCCTTCTTAACAAGCTAAAGTGACAGAAATCCACAATAAATAGTAGAACTACATGCAAACCTACTAATGAAACCCACTGTATGTAATTTCTTGGAAGAGAGGTGGAGAGCCAATAGTGATAACTTGCATTTCACGGAAAGAGCCTGAATGTGTTTCACTGTATCATTATCACACTAAATTTAGCCAGAGCAACTCAAACAGATTCTCAGGATAGTAAAGTTATTCAAAATATAAGTTGAGCATTGATTTAAAGCGAGGAGTGAGAGAGATAGTGAAGCTGAGTATATTGGACTTGGGCAACTGAGGATTTGGGCAACTGAAAACCACGTAATTAGTGGTGGAGATATTTGGTTTGGCTGTGTACAAAAACCCATAATTAGCAGGGTACAGATGTTTTTTGAGGGGTTTGCAGGAAATAGCGCGAAGGAAGACCACTGTGTGAGTCAAGAACATGAACAAATATTTTCATGATTGCAGGAAGGAAATGTCAATGCTGCTTTACACCCAAAAATGTTACTGTTGAACGAAACAAACTGAGGCCAAACTGTTCTGGTGCAACAAGATATAAAAAATCTGTACTGAAACACTTCACGTTCACAAGTTATAAGAGTAGAATTAGACTATTCATCCCGTCGAGTCCACTCCGCCATTCAATCATGGCTGATCTCTGCCTCCTAATGCCATTTTCCTGCCTTCCGCCCATAACCCTTGACACCCGTTCTAATCAAGAATTTGTCTTTCTCTGCCTTAAAAATATCCACTGAGTTGGCCTCCACAGCTCTCTGCGGCAATGAGTTCCACAGATTAACAACCCTCTGACTAAAGAAGTTCCTCCTTTCTAAAAGAGCTCCCGTTAATTCTGAGGCTATGACCTCTGGTCTTAGACTCTCCCACCAGTGGAAACATCTTGTCCACATCCACTCTATCTATGTCTTTCATTATTCTGTAAGTTTCAATGAGGTCCCCCCTCAACCTTCTAAACTCCAGCGAGTAAAGGCCCAGTGGTGTCAAACGCTCATCATATACGAATCGTGCTTCCATCATCCCACAATCACCCGCCATCCTAATGGAAGCTCCAATTAGTCAAATCAAGTCAAGTCAAGAGAGTTTATTGTCATATGTCCCAGATAGGACAATGAAATTCTTGCTTTGCATCAGCACAGCGGAATATAGTATGCACAAATACAGAACATATCATATCAGTGTGTCCATACACCATTATATAAATATATACATACATCATTAGCATTACCTGCTGTTTATCTGCAATTTCTACAAATTATAAAGCAAGTAAAGATCTATGGAAAAAGATTATTTCCTGGAACTTGTAGCTTGTCGTAATCTTGCCACCTACTATAATTAGAAGCAATTGAACTCCAAGTTCATGGAAATAATCTGATTCCATAACTTTTTTTTTACCTGTTTTATCATTCATAGTCAATTGTTTAGCTTAGTTTAGTTTAGAGATACAGTGGAGATACAGGCCCTTCCGCCCACCGAGTCCGTGCCGACCAGCAATCCCTGCACATTAACACTATCCTACACACACTCGGGACATTCTACAATTTTACCAAAGCCAATTTACAAACCTGTATGTCTTTGGAGTGTGGGA
Organism: Leucoraja erinaceus; assembly: GCF_028641065.1. NCBI lineage: Eukaryota > Metazoa > Chordata > Chondrichthyes > Rajiformes > Rajidae > Leucoraja > Leucoraja erinaceus. The sequence continues at coordinate 23,942,626 of NC_073403.1, forward strand.
GTAAGCCAGAGATCCAGGAGAAAACCCAAGCAGGTCATGGGGAGAACGTACAAACTCTGTACAGACAGCCCCATAGTCGGGATTGAACCCGGTCTCTACTGCTGCGCCACTGTGCCACCCTGAAAAAATGCAGGTAAAATAACAGGTAAAAAACAGCTTCCACTAGGATGGTGAGTAACACAAATCCTGAAGTACATGCCTCTCCATGTATTTGTACATCAGGATTCGTGTGCATAAATGTTGAACGGTTAATAAACATAATGTTTAGCAAATTGAATTACCCCCATCTCCCTGCTGGCGCCACACATTGAAAGGACACTTCCTGACACGTTGTCTTATTGTATCAACAGAATCCATGACATCCTGTCCGAGAATGGAAAATGATAATGTCCTTTCATACTTCACTCATGACTGCACACTGTCCACTCACCCTCCAGAGACACACCATTAATTCATAAACATTATTGATAGGCCAGACGCATTCTGTACTGTACACATCCACTATCCCACAGTTACACACCATCCTAGTTACAAACTATCTTAACCATTCAACTTTTATGTACACAAATCAATATTTATGTACACAAAAAGTACATGTTTCTCCATGTACTTGTAGTTTTTATATAATGTCCACTGCCTTTGTAAGTCCTTTTACATAAATTTTTATTCAAATTAGAGTTAGCTATTATTTGAATAAATTCTGTTTAAATAATATTCTTAAATAATCTATTTACGGCATGTTTTTAGAAGGCATTCTGAAGTCTAGTAGCGATAAAATTAGTTGAAACACAAGCTATCGTCACAACATGCTGTTCTATGCCCACAGGCATCAGAGAATTACTTACATCAAAGGAAGGTATTAAGTGAGACGATAACTGGGAGTTCACTGTTGTGATAATCGGTAGAAATGAGAGCTTTCATCTCTGCTTGGTAAATGAAATGAAACAAATGATTAATTTTTTAAAGTAAGGGTTGCACTGAAGAGGGAACCAAAACAGTAAAAGCTCATTTGAATTCAGCGAAGAATAAAGAAAGCCTTGGGAGAATCGGAGACTGCACTTTCAACCACACACGTAGAGGTGGCTAAATGTAAGGGTGTGTATGAAAAGCAGAAGGATGCAAAGAAACAAACAAAAATGAATGGAGATTGTAGACATCTGTACCGAAATAAAAAGAAGTGCTGGCAAGTTGAGCAACATTGGTGAACAGGGAAAGAAAGTTATCAATAACTCCATCTCTCTTTCCACAGGTCTATCCGATATTCTGAGCATATTCCAGCATTTTCTTTACTTTTAAATGGTTATATTAATACTTGATTAACTCACAGCTAGAGATTACAATGTGGGTAGGGGGGGGGAGGGCAAACCCATTTTGATCTCCCTGCCCTGGTCATTGATGGGAGCCAGCCAGCAACCAATGCTGCGGGGGGCTAGTTGCAGCTTACTGCTGAAGATGAGATTCAGTCTCTGAGAGACCTGGATTCAGTGCTGCATGAAACAATGACCTCACATTAGATGTCAAGGTCTTTGAACGCATGGTCATGTATTATAAATGATAAACTGCACCATTAAATACGGACATTACTCAATTCCTAACAGCATCACCACTTACTCACCAACTACCTTTATCAATCAGGGCACACACCTCATATTCATTTGCTTTGCTAATAGTGCTGCTCCAAGCGTCATGTCCACAGTTTACAACTGGCATAGCCAACCAGCTACTTTTAACATGTTACACCATGTATAAAGCTCACCAGCATCCTTTCTTCTCTTTCGATGGACACATTGGGAATATTGAGAGAGAGCAGGAGCAAACTAAAGAGCCTGTCCCACTTGGGCGACCTAATCCTCAAGTTCTGGCGGGTTTGCCCTCGACTCATACTCGCAGCATGGTCGACACGAGGACATAGGACCTCTTTGTAACTCTCCTTCATGCTCGAGAGTGGTCCTCGTGTACTCGAGGCCTCAGCTAGGTCGCGGCGTACTTTTCAACATGTTAAAAAATGCCCGCGAGTAAATAAAGGTCGCCATGGAAAAAATCGATACTTTTTTCGAACCTCTTTCATACTCATAGGTTTAGTCGTAGTAGGTGGTAGTATGCCGTAGTAGGTCGGCATGTTAGTCATAGGTAAGCGAGGGTAGTCTAATGTAATCAAAGGTAGTCGAAGGTAGTCGTAGAATGACCAGACCACCGATCCCGATTGCTCAACAAAAGCTGCTGCCTCCATGTGCTGGAGCCTGCCTCCATCCAGACGTGCATACAGGAGAAACACGACATCCAGAGGCGGTCCTACGACAGATCGTGCAAACCGCTTGAGCCTCTGCGGCCGGGACAGACCGTTCGTCTACAGACTGCCAGTAGCTATTCCCGTCTGGCCACCGTGGTTGGTGTGGCCGATTCGCCTCGCTCTTACCTTGTTGACTTTGAAGGGACTGTTTACCGCAGGAGCCGTCAGCACCTGCTCGCCGTGAATGAGCTGAGCCCACCGCCTGTGGGACCCTACGCTCCGCCGCTGCTGTTCCAGCCGCCTGCCATCGTTCCTGTTGCCAGACCCTGCATGCCTCAAACCCCTGGCGCGTTTCGTTCTCCTCCGCGTGAGACACCCAGTGCCATCCGCGGTTTGACCCCTCCTGCATGTCCGTCCCCCTCCCCCGCTCCCCCGCAGTCTCGCCGCCTCCGGCTCCGCCCACCTCCTCTGGTCTTTCCGGTGAAGGGGGGGAAGGTTTGGGCCGTACGCGTTCAGGCCGTGTTAGTAAGCCGCCTGTTCGTTATGGTGATTTTGTTTAACTTCGTTGCCATGGCTCTCCGCCATGTTTGATTTTCTAAGGGGAAGGATGTAGATGGTTTATGCATGCCACCAATAATATAGCTACCTCAGTACTACTAACCCCGCCTTAGTTATCATTTATAATAACGCCTTCTTCTCCCTCTGCGCAGTACAGTAGCAGACTGGGATCAGTGACTACTCACGTATTGTTTAACCCTGTGTTCTCATTGAAGACCATTGTAAAGTTACACGTGTGTAATGGCTTATTTACAGTCTTCATCATAGTCGAAGGGAGGTCAAAGGAGATTGAAGGAGGTCGTATTCACTGTCCACTATTCGGTGTCCAATTTTCCCGAAGTTAGTCGTAGCTAGTCAAAGCTAGTCCTCTACACAGTCGAAGGAGGTCTTCAACATGACATTTTTTCAAACTCTCCTAAACTCTTCTAAACTCGCCAATGAGGTCGCCCAAGTGGGCCAACCCTTTAAATGAGTAGAGGTAAACCTGCAAGCCTTGCTCCGTTGAGCCATAAAGCAGTCTGAGGTGATTCCTGGAGTTGAAGGATAGCAGTAACATCATCACACTCGACCCAATACGTCACCTATCCATGCTCTCCAAAGATGTTGCCTAACCCGCTGAGTAACCTGAGTTACCTGCATGCTAGATTTGTGTATTATCCAGCATCTGCAGTTCTTTGTTTCCACATCATATTTCTCTCACTGTATCCTTTAATCAACTCCGATTCTTTTCTCATTTGAATAGGAAAAGTGAAGAGGGATATGGGCAGGTGTGGGCATGTGGGACTAGTGTAGTTGGGGCATCTTGGGGTGCATATTTAGTTTAGTTTACATATACAGTGTGGAAACAGGTCCTTCAACGCACTGAGCCACGCTGACCATCATTCATCCGTAGACTAGTTCTAGGCTATACCAGTTTGGCATACTACACACTGGCAGCCATTTACAAAAGCCAATTAACCTACAAACTTGTGTGTCTGTGGAATGTGGGAGGAAACTGGAGCACCGGGAAAAAACCCAGGCAGTCACAGGGAGAACGTACAAACTCCATACAGACAGCACCTTTAGTCAGGATGGAACCCGGGTCTCTGGCAGTGCAAGGCAGCAACTCTGCTGCTCTGCCACTGTGCTGCCCATGTGCAGGTTGGGTCGAGGGGCATGTTTCCATGCTGTATGATTCTATAAACTGCAAGTATGTAAGAAGGTTTCTCCTAGTTTTCCCTTTCACCACATGAATCATTTAACATTTCAGATATATTCCAACTTGTCCTGGCACCAAGTGTGCAAGAAGATGATATCAAAGTTAAAGCCACACCATGACTTGGTGACATACGTGCAGACAACTGCCTTTGGTCCTGATGTATGTAACGTAAGGATGTGATCTAAGACACAGGGCATGAATTGTCTGAAGGTAGATGGACTCCAGGAATGTATAGCTGTCAGGCTGCCAGATTGTGGATGCAATTTCTACTCAAGAGCATTTAGATGAAGCAGACAACAGAGGGCTGAGAGGAATGAAGACAACATTCAATGTCAAGATGCATTAAGAGTCGAACACCAAATCAGCACAGCAGGTTGTGCAGAGGTTTGAGCCGATCCATCTTGGTGATGAAGAACCAGCCAGCTCAATTCTCAGACATTTTGACCCAACAGCAATGCTGAATTTGATCGCCAATGTTGCAGTTTCCACAACAACGCAACCAGCATCGACCCAGGAGCTGTCTGCTTCATTGGAAGATCAGATTGCCATCATATTAACTGTGATAGCTAGCATCACGGCTGTGGATCACATTACTGGACTGGCACTGAGACTGTGAATAACTTCCCTTAATGCAGATTACGGAATTGCTAGGGCTCCATGTCAGGGGAGTGTCAGTTCTACGGCGCAGCGCAAATCTGCTTCCTTTAGCACAAAGACCAATCTACTTATTTATCCTCTTGACTCTACTGTTGTTTAGTTGATCACTAAATGGCCAGCCAACACAGGTCGGCATTTCAAGATGATGAGACTGTGCAGCAGGCAGCAAATGAACACATATATGCACACCACCTCTGCCGAGTACTGAAGAGTTCGGGCGGGAGAAGTCGCCGTTGCAGGAGCCCTGAAAAGCAGTCTCCCTCCAGGGACCCGCGGGCACCCGGTGCCGCCGTCTGCAGACCCACAGTTGCGTAGGGCTGCACAGTGTTTCTCCCTCATCAGAAGGGAGTACAGGGGGTCAATTCTGGGCTGGCCCTGAAGAGGGGTGCAGAACATACCTCTAATGCACATGGGGTGCAAGAAAACCTATTGGATAGGGTGTCCCAGTTTATTCAACCCGGCCAAACTGGCCAAAACCTGGAACCTAAAATAGCTGCAAGTATCAACTACTTGTCATTCAACCAGCTATAAGGACAGGCATTATTGGACACCACAGCAAGACACTTACCACCAGGGAACTGCAAAACACTGAATGCTCCCAGTGTCAACCAGTGTATTTGAAAACATGTCGGAGCCTCAATCAGAGCCTGGGACTTGAAACTACAGAAAGTTCTGAAAGTCCCAACAGCGGGAATTACGGTTTTCACCCGCACAATAAACAAAAAAGACATGACACAAGATCACCAGGATGCACTGACTTTATTTTGCAACTACCAATACGAGTAAACAGCATTAGGAAGAAGTGCCATCCAACCGGCTTTAGACCCTAATTTGCAGGCCTATGCAAACCTGGAACCTCCAAACCACCAATATTACTATTTGGAGGCAACTTATCAAAACAAGTAAAAGAACTTGACGAAGAGGGTAAAACCCTGGGGCTCATTAAAGCAACGTCTAAAAACTACTTCGGCCAGAAATAAGCACCCCTACGCATCACCAGTCGGCCAAGACAAACTGGTGAAAGCTCAAAGGCCAGGAACACTCAACATTGGTCTTTTTAGGCCATGACCCAGACCGGCCTTCCTGGGGAATGCGCTAACCCTCAACACCGACCCAACTACAGATCCAGACACCGGCGCCTCAACGTCCACGGAGGATGCCGAAAAAGTAACAAACCTACCAACAGTAACCATGGAGGTAGGTGGGTCTGGTTCATTACGAGGTTGGTGGGAGATTACAATTCTATCTGGATGCATGGAATAAATTAACTACCGACACATATTTTCAGAAGTATAGGGTTATACCATAGAATTTATACAAAAACATAATCCTCCAGTTCAGCATGTACCGAACCGAATGTTCATGCTTACAGGAATCAAAAGCGCATGCTGAACTACATTGGCCATACAAAAAAGGAGTAATGGAGGAAACGCAACACGAATCACAGGAATTCGAGTCCAAAATCTTTATCATTAACAAGATGGTGGTTGCCGCATCATCATAGATTTGACTAATTTGAATACTTTCGTATTATATATTAATTACTAGATGGAAACCTTTGTTACTGCTAAGCAATTGATTTCCTAGGTTACTACATGGCAAGCATCGTTTTAAAAGATGCTTACTATACAGTACCCATTAGAGGTGACCACAGATGTTATTTGACACAGTGGATCATCTGGTGTTCACCCTTAACTCAGTTCACATGTCAGTGACTTTGCCGAAAGAAAAGGTTACAGCCTTAATAGAGGCTTGCAGCAAAATCATTGACATCACAAAACCATCCATCAGACTGGTAGCAAGAATAATTGGCATTATAGTGGCTGCGTTTCCAGCCACACAAATCGGACCTTTACATTATCAAAAATTACATAGGGCTAAAATACGAGCACTCAAAAATTATGGTGGTCATTTTGACAGACCAATGAAGCTACCAACAGAGGCCATAATGGAACTAAAATGGTGGAAAGATAGCATTAGGCATTGTACCAATCGAAACATTACCAGCTACCCGTCTATGGAACTACTAACTGATGCCAGTGCACTTGGATGGGGTGCTACCAATTCCATCTCCAGCTGTGGGGGAGATGGAATTCACAGGAGTCATCATTATTACAAACACTGGGCATAAACTACCTGGGAATGTAAAGTGCATTCCATGGTCTTAAGTCATATTGTTCTGGGTTAAATCACCAGCATGTTAGACTACAAATTGACAACACCACCGTGGTAGCATATATCACCCATATGGGTGGAAACAAATCAACATTGTGTGACAATCTGGCCAACACAATTTGGCAATAGTGTATCCAGAAAGAGATATTTGGATATCAGCTACCTACTTACCAGGTAAACTAAATTTAGTGGCAGACAACAGGTCACGCAAATTCAATAAAAACACTGAATGGATGTTGGATAAAAATGTATTTGCTGAAATTACAGCACGGTATGGAAAACCAGATATTGACCTATTCACATCCAGGCTCACACCAGCTATCGAATTATGTTCATGGGAACCAGAACCTGGGGCAGTGGCAATAGATGCGTTTTCGATGCATTGGGGGATTGTTTATTTATGCATTCCCTCCTTTCTGCCTCATCAGTCGGGTATTTAGGAATATACAGCAAGACTCCGCATCTGGTATTTTGATAGTACCCGATTGGCCTACTCAACCATGGGTCCCGGTGATACACGACATGGTATTAGAACCATGCATCACCATCCATCATAGACCTAATTTACTAGTTCATCCCGCAACAAGGGGAAGTTACCCATGTCATAATTATATAAACCTATTAAATTGTAGACTTTGAAAGCACCTCTACTACACCTGGGACTGACGGACCAAACAGTGGATATTATTTCAGCGGCCCACAGACTGCCCACCAAAAAACAGTACTTGATGTCATCAAGAAATGGGAAGTACTGTCACAACAATAAACATCACCCACCGATCTATGAACATCCCGTCTGTTCTGGAATTCCTGGCAAGCCTCCATTACGATGAGGGGCTCAGTTATAGTGCCATCAACTGCGCCAGAAGTGCTCTGTCAACATACCTGTGGCAAGGAACAAAGCGGCATTCTGTTGGGACACATCCTGGTAACCAAACTCATGAGGGGCATTTTTAATGTTAATCCCCCAAGAACCAGGTACTCCCAAATATGGGATGTGAGCATTGTTCTGACAATGTTAAGAAACTGGTCTCCAGCTACAGCTCTGTCCCGACAGAAACTGATTATGAAAACAGTCATGCTGATGGCCTTGGTCATGGCACAAAGGGTCCAGTCACTACAGAAACTAAGGCTGGACAACATGACTATTTCATCTGGAAATTTAACTATTCACATCAATGAATTAGTCAAACAAAACAGACAGGGGTCAGCAGGCCTAAAAACAGAATTCAGGGCCTACCTGACAGATGATCATCTCTGTATTGTACTCACTTGCTATTATACATGGAGTATACTAAGATCATCAGAGGGAAAGAATTGTCACTTTTAATCAGCTACAAACAGCCACTCAAAACAGTGACAGTCCAGACCATCTTTAGATGGCTAAAACAGGTCCTAATAAAGGCTGGAGTAGACACTAGCATTTTTAAATCTCACTCCACCATGGCTGCAGCTACATCGGCAGCTATGAAGTTGGATGTTCCTGTGGACCAAATCCTCAAGACAGCAGGATGGTCAACGGAGAAAACTTTCCAACAATTTTATAACAAACCAGTTATTGAACTGGAACATTGGAGAAACAATTTTAAGTTCTGTAATATAATTTACCCCATAAATAGGGGCTATAATTTGGTGTTAATATATTTATCGTTGGGTTTTCAATAACGTATTGATGTTAAATGATGTTAACACTATTCTCCCCATAATCAAGGCAGATGTGATGCATGGACTCTTTTCCACGGCATGAAATCACATAGTCACTCACGTGACTCCGAAGTAATATAGTAAGATTAAACGGGAACTTACCAGTTTGAAGTTTAATTGTTATTTTATGAGGAGTAACGTTGAGAGATTACATGCCCTGCGCTCCCACCCTTGATCATATACTCAACTGGTATCTCTTCTCTAATCTTACTATGTTTAGTTAGTTTAGCTATTACAGTTATCTGTGATTTCACACCGCTGCTTTGAAGAATGACACGCATACATCCTGGTGGGGTTCTTCACGTAATCCCTCAACGTTACTCCTCATAAAATAACGATCAAACTTCAAACTGGTAAGTTCTCGTTTAATCTTACTATTTCTTCTTTACTCTTTGCATTATTCTTCATTATTTAGCCTTCCAGTTGCTTTGACAATCAGATATTTCCAAAATTTATGAAACACCACTGGCTAAATTATAAATGTGAGCTCTTTGGTTTCTTCGTTTAGTTTAGAGACATTTTAGTTTAGTTTAGTTTAGTTTAGTTTACAGCATGGAAACAGGCCCTTCGGCCCACTGAGTTGGCGCCGACCAATGATCGCCTGTACACTTAATCAATGTTACCCCAGGTTTGCATCCTACATACTAGCGGCATTTTAGAGAAGCCAATTAACCTGCAAACTTGCCCGTCTTTGGAATGTAGGAAGAAAACAGAGTACCCAGAGAAAACCCACGCAGTCACAGGGAGAATGTGTAAACTCCCTACAGACAGCACCCATAGTCATGATCGAACCTGTGTCTCTGGTGCTGTAAGGCAGCAACTCTATCGCAATGCCACTGTGCCGCAGTATTGTTACAATTCTTGCATGAAATGGAAGCATAACTACAGGAAAACTATAACGTGTAGGAAGGAACCGCATTATTATATCTTCAAAGGCAGGCATATCTGGGGTCCATGCGTGTGCCCATGGCTACACCTTGGATCTGAAGGAAAAAGTATTCAAAGGAGAAGTTGTTAAGGGTGAGGACTATTTCTGCTAGGAGGAGAAGAGTGTTCAGAGAGGAAAATGGTCTGATTTGTTTGAAGAAGGTTTCTGACCCAAAACATTTTTCTCCATAGATGTTGCCTGACCTGTAAAGTTACTCCGTTCCAGCAATTTGTGTCTATCTTCAGAAAACTTTAATATGGGTTTCTTTAATACAGAATATGTCCAGAGGGGAATTCTATTATAACCATTTCCATGTAAAATATGTTCATTGTACAAAGGGTGACATTTCCTTTTCACACATTGCCTAGGAAATCGATTTGTGCTATTCTGAGGAACTCCTAGCATTATTCACTACTAGAAAGGCTGACTGTTTTTATGAACAACATTAATCCACATGGGTCCCATTTACTACGACCCATTCATTATCCCGCTCCCTATATATGACACGTAGAAATATGTATCAACATATGATTGTCATATCTTGTATATGAACCATAGACCAAAGTAAACTGAGATTGTTAACAATAGAGAGTTCCTCCTTGATTACAATGGAAGAATGGAATGGAGAAATTGGGGGATAATGAAAGATTTAGTGGTCTACAATTTGGATTATATAGTTCTGTTCATTTTCAGCACCACAATGTAGATTGTGTGAAAAAAACAAAACTCCCTGGACCATGTGGGCAGCATGGTGTCCCAGCGGTAGAGTTGTTGCCTTACAGCGCTTGCAGCATCGAAGACCCGGGTTCACGTGGGTTTTCTTTGAGATCTTCGGTTTCCTCCCACACTCCAAAGACATACAGGTTTGTCGGTTAATTGGCGTGGTATAAGTGTAACTTGTCCCTAGTGTGTGTAGGATAGTGCTAATGAGCGGGGATCACTGGTCAGTGCAGACTTGGTCGGCCGAAGGTCCTGTTTCCACGTAGTATCTCTAAACAAAACTAAATTAAATTTGTCTTTCCACTAGAAATTTGATCAGCCGTTTCCTGGAATGCATCGTATGTTGAGGCAAATCATGTCATTCTTAATGCAATTTTCCGTTTGCACTTCACCAGCGAAATTATTCCCAGATGTAGTTATTTCCATTCACAGGAGCAACCATAGTCCATCTTTCCAGACACAACCATATTTTCACAGAGGTTCGGCCAAACACAAATTGCATTGATATCGAATGAGGTCTCGGATCGGGACCCTTCTTCCGACAAGGAATATCTGAAGAAAGGTACCAACTCAAAATGTCACCTATTTATGTTCTCCTGAGATCGACACAAAAAGCTGGAGTAACCTAGTGGATCAGGCAGCATCTTAGGAGAAAAGGAATAGGTGACATTTTGTGTCAAGACCCTTCTTCAGACTCAGTCTTCCTCAGCCTGAAGAAAGATCTTGATCCGAAATGTCACCTATTCCTTTTCTACAGAGATGCTGCCTGGCTCGCTGAGTTACACCAGCTTTTTATGTCTATCTTTGATTGAAACCAGCATCTGCACTTCCTTCCCACACATGTTCTCCTGAGATGCTGCTTGATCCACCAACCTATTCTAGAACCCTGTGTCTTCTATTATAAACCAGCATCTGCAGTTTCTTGTTTCCTTGTAGAGAGATATGGGCCAAATAGGATTAGCTTGGATGTGGTGTCTTGGTCAGCATGGATGAAGGACCTGTGTCTGTGACGCATGACTCCGTGACTCTTATGCCCCTGCCCCACTTAGGAAACCTGAACGGAAACCTCTGGAGACTTTGCGCCCCACCCAAGGTTTCCGTGCGGTTCCCGGAGGTTGCAGATGGTTGCCGGAGGTTGCAGGTAGTGGAAGCAGGTAGCGAGACTGACATAAACTTCCGGGAACCACACGGAAACCTTGGGTGGGGCGCAAAGTTTCCAGAAGTTTCCGTTCAGGTTTCCTAAGTGGGACAGTGGCATGTCGATGGGGAGAGTGGCAACTGGAGAGTAGACAGGCCTTGTAGCAACCAGAGCCTCAAGAGGCGACAGGGGGTGATGTAGGTGGGAAATGAGGTCCTGGCAAGTAGGTGGTGGGGCATAGGCTCCAGGGTCCTGGGTAGTAGACATTAGCTGGCGACAAAGATGCTGAACCATCAGCATATCCACACGGTAATAGTGCAACTTTTTACCACAGTGACAAAGAGGGTCACATACATAGACAAGGTCACTGATCATAACCTCAGTTTAAAGTCTCCCCTGAAAGACGGCATGTTGAACCTTGCTGCATTCCCTCCGCATTGTACCAAAGTACCAGCCAGAATTTTTTTGTGTTTGCGTCTCGGCTTTGGAAACTGAACTCACAATCTTCTGACTCAGTGGCAGGAGGGCTATTCACTTTGTTGTAGCTGGCAATTAAAATCCCAACACTTAGCTGCAATAAGTTCAACAGCTGGCTATGGAATTGGAGCCGAGGGATGTATGGCTCCAAAGCCGTTAAGTGCAATGCCATGCTGAGGAATGCAGCAGTTGTTTTTTTTTCTAGTAGTGCCTTCTGAATCTTCATCACGATCTTCCAACTGGGTATGATATTTTTTTATATGCACAATAAAAAACAAAGGTTGCCGTGAAGATTGCTTTCAATTAAAATAAACCACAGGGATTTTCAGGATATCAGGCAGTCCCCCCCCCCCCCCCTTCTCCCCCCCCCCCCCCCCCCCCCCCCTCCCTCTCCCCCTTCCACCCTGTAGCTACAAAGTTTGAAATCAAAGAGAATAATATAAAGGGATCCGTCAAAAAATAAAAATTAACAAGGAAACAAAGAGGGTAGTGGGTAAATGGAACGAGCTGCCAGAAGAAGTGGTTGAGGCTGGTAGGAGAACATATTTAAAAGACATTTGGACAAGTACACAAATGGGAAGGTTTAGAGGGATATGGGCCAATTGTGGGCAAATGATACAAGCTTAGATGGTGCATCTCAGTGGTGGGTCTCATCAGTGACAATGATGAGTCGGCGTACAGGATGGAGGTGGAGCTGCTCACAGGATGGTGCAGATCCCACAACCTCATTCTCAACGTGGGAAAAACTAAGCAGATGGTGGTTGACTTCAGGAGGGCGGGAAAACAACACCATACACCTCTGCATATTGATGAAGCTGATGTGGAAAGGGTCAGCAGCGTGAAGTTCCTAGGACTCCACCTGTCAGATGACCTGACGTCCACGACCAACACCACAGCACTGGTCAAGAGAGCCCAGCAGCGACTACACCCTCTCCGAAGACTACGGAAAGCAGGTCTCCCCACTACACACCTACGAACTTTTTATAGGGGGACAATCGAAAGCACATTAATCTATGGCATCACTTCCTGGTTCGGGAGCTGCAAGGCGTACGAACGGCACCAACTAGACAGGATTGTGAAGACCGCCAGCAGGATTATTGGTGCTCCACTCCCTTTCCTGCTGGACATATACAGGAAGAGATGTATCAGCAGAGCCATCTCCATCATCAAAGACCCCTACCACCCATCGCATCACATATTCTCCATCCTGCCATCTGGGAAGAGGTACAGGAGCATTAGCTGCAAAACCAGCAGGATGCTCCTCAGCTTCTTCCCGCAGGCTATAAGACTGATAAACGGACTTTGCCCCCTGCCAAAGTATCGCGCACCAACTACCAACCTGGACACACTGCAGCAGAGCCACTGTCGTGCCGCTGCCGATCGGAACGTCTGTTGATGTTTAGTAGAGAGTAGAGTGTTTAATTTGTTCATGATATATGTATTTTTATTTCTATTTATTTTTTACTGCACACTGAATGGACACTGGTTGAGCAACGTTTTTTTGTTTCCTCTGGGTATGTGAGTACCCAGGAAAATGACAATAAAGATATACTATACTATACTATCTTGGTTGGCCTTGTTTCCACGCTTCAAGACTCTAAAACACTATGACTCAAAGAAGCATAGTTGTTGCAGAGATTATTTTTCAGGTACAATCTTTTCTACGCAAGTGCATAACCCACTGTGCAATTATATGACCAGCCCAGCTTCTGAACTTACGATGAAAGGAAGGTCAATTTTGAAAGAGACAGAATAATTGGCAAGGAATACAATTCTGAAGGACTCCTGCCATTTGCCCTGAGGCTTGGATGATTGACCTCCAATGATCAGAATCATCACCCTTTGTACAAGACTTGCCTCTGGCCATTTTGGTGCTTCGTCTTTTATCCCCATTGATTTTCCTTTGGTTAGGTGTCCTAGATTCAAATGCTACCCTGCTGTTGTGGGAAAGCACTCTCACTCTTCCTCTGGAATGCATAGGAACATCTCCAGCAGAAGGCGCCTCCCAAAATGGATGAAAGGAAAAGTGTGAGAAATGTAAACAGGAGCAACCCATTTGGTCCATTGCACCTGTTCTTCCACCTTGGGACATGTTGTTTCACTGACCCTGTGTTTCCCAGTACCCTCAATATTCAAATACCTATCAATCTATATCTAGAATATACTTTGTTTAAGAAGGAACTGCAGATACTGGAAAATCGAAGGAAGACAAAATTGCTGGAGAAACTCAGCGGGTGAGGCAGCATCTATGGAGCGAAGGAAATCACCTGGAGGTTCACCTGCATCTCCTCCAACCTCATCTATTGCATCCGCTGCTCTAGATGTCAGCTGCTCTACATCGGTGAGACCAAGCGTAGGCTTGGTGATCACTTCGCCCAACACCTCAGCTTGGTTTGCATTAACCTACCCGATCTCCTGGTGGCTCAGCACTTCAACTCCTCCTCCCATTCCGAATCCGATCTTTCTGTCCTCGGCCTCCTCCATGGCCAGAGTGAGGACCACCGTAAATTGGAGGAGCAGCACCTCATATTTCGCGTGGGCAGTTTGTACCCCAGCGGTATGAACATTGACCTCCAATTTCAGGTAGTTCCTGCTTTCTCCAGCTCTCCCTCAGCCCACTGTCTCCTCCTCTTCCTTTCCTCTCCCCCCCCGCCCCCCCCCCACCCTCACATCTGTCTGAAGAAGGGTCTTGACCCGAAATGTTGCCTATTTCCTTCGCTCCATAGATGCTGCCTCACCCGTTGAGTTTCTCCAGCAATTTTGTCTACCTCTAGAATATATTCAGTGAGTGAACCTCTTCAACATTCTTTGGGAGGGAATTCTACAGATTCACTGCACTCTGGTTGAACACATTTCTTATAAATTCTGTTCTGAATGGTCAGCCCTTATTTTGAGATCGTGCCCCTGGTTCAAGATACCTCAGCTTTATATCAACTCCTCATTTTCCCTGACAGGCTTTGTTTCAATAAAATCACCCTGTATTCTTCTAACGTAAAGAAAGTACAGGCCCAGAATCCCTTCTCGTGAGACAAACAAATCATCACAAAAATCCCTTTGCCTTACTCATTCTGTTAAAAAAACTACCTTTCTCACGTTGGGAGACCAGAGATGCACAGAATATCCCAGGTGCTGGAGAAGGTTAATGGTAGTGTTAAGGAGGAGAATATTGAGGAGAGATCGAGTGCTTCAATACATTGGAGTTGAATTGGAAAGAACTGGAGGGAATTGTTCCGTGGAGTCCCCAGGACTTTCCTTCAATGATGATGTTAACCCCAGGCTATCTGATACAACTGACTTGTGGTGGTAACATCAGCTGAAGTGAATCAAGCAGTGAAACCAGCACCATCTTCTCAGGAGCATTAGAGGTATTTGACAGGCATTTGGCTTGGCTGTCACACCAGCATCAAAAAAATAATAATATCCCTTCAACTGTGAACAATTGACAAGTTGAGCAAATGGACCTCTTCTCTTGCCAAACACATTCCATTCTTGCCAACTATTTTAAATCAATGAGGGCATTGAGCCACAAATGATGTTCAAGATATACGAATCCTCCAGATTCAGGGACAGTTTCTTCCCAGTTGTTATCAGGCAACTGAACCATTCTTTTAACAGCTAGACTCGAGAGCAATCCTGAACTACTATCTACCTCATTGGAGACCCTCGGGCTCTCTTTGATCAGACTTTACTGGCTTTATCTTGCACTAAACATTATTCCCTTTATCATGCATCTGTACACTGTAGATGGCTCGATTGTAATCATGTATTGTCTTTCCGCTGAGGTGGAAGATTGCAGCCTTCACGTGGTCCACCCTGTTTCAACGAATGCAATCAACCTGGCGTGCACAATCAAATACGATCAAATAGAACAAGTTGTCCTACAACATTAGGCTGTGCACGCCATACACAAGAAGAAGAAGTCTTTCCGCCGACTGGTTAGCACGCAACAAAAGTTTTTCACTGTACCTGGCTACACATGACAATTATCAAAACTAAACTAAACTAAACTCAGTTCAGTTTAGTTTATTGGCATGTGTGCTGAGGTACAGTGAAAAGCTTTTGTTGTGTGCTAACCAGTCAGCAGAAAGACTATACATGATTACAATCGAGCCATTTACAGTGTATAGATAAATGATAAGGGAATAACCTTTAGTGCAAGGTAAAGCCAGCAAAATCTAATCAAGGATACTCCGAGGGTCACCAATGAGGTAGATAGTAGTTCAGCACTGCTCTCTAGTTATGGTAGGATGATTCAGCTACCTGATAACAGCTGGGAAGAAACTGCCCCGGAATCTGGAGGTGTGCGTTTTCACACTTCTATTCATTTTGCCTGATGGGAGAGGGGAGATGGAGGAGTGGCCAGGGTTCAACTCATCCTTGATTATGCTGTTGGCCTTGTCGACGCAGCTTGAGGTATAAACGCAATCAATAGAAGGGGTGCTGGTGTGTGTGATGGTCTGGGCTGCGTCCACAATTCGCTGCAATTTCTTGCAGTCTTGGATGGAGCTGTTCTCAAACTGCGATGCAAACTGATAAAATGCTTTCTATGGTGATCACACCAGTAATCAAACAAAAGAATTGATGAATCTTTCAAAATGGAACAATGAAAACTCTTCCTACAATTTCAAATAAGTAAAATCCAACGTGAAATCTAAAATATTTGCAATGACACCTACAGAGATCCCATTATTGTACCTGTGTCCTAAATATCAACTGTGGGGCAGTAAATAATAAGCTTTCCAGAAGGCATCGGTCTAACTAGACAGACATTGCTGGTGTGGTTGTAAATATTGAGTTGTTGTCAATAGTACTTTATTGCCATATGTACCTAGATACAGAGATTTTTTTTTTTTTGCATACATTCCAGTAAAATTATGCTGAATACAAACACAATCCTACTTAAGTACAAGAATGCAATGTTTGTAGTGCAAAAATCTTCTGATTTAAATTCTTCTAACTTAAGTGTACAAAATCCTTTTTGGCTTACAGCCGTATCAGACATTTTGAAAATCTCTCATAATCTTATTTTGTTAATCAGGAAATCAATGCAATCCTATTCATTAGACTGAGCAAATAAAGCTGATTTCAGATTTCATTAACAAAGCTTTTTTTTCAGGGCAAATCAATTGAAACTGAACTAAAAAGACTGACCTGCTGCGAACAGTGTTCCCAAGAATAGGTTTAAAGGAATTAAGACATTTTAACAGACTAGCTCAGCGAGTCAGGCAGCATCAAAAGAGAAAAGGATGGGTGACGCTTCGGGTCGGGATCCTGTTTCCCGGGTCCTTTTTTTCGTGGACTGTGTGTTTCTATCCCACTTACAATATTCTATTATCAGAACATGTCAGTTCTGGACCAGATCTCATCTCTCAGACTCTGCAAGTCTCCTTCCTGGAGCTCAGTCTCATTTTCCATCCAATGTACAGCATGGCAACATGGTGAGATTGGTTACATTCTCCCCGACACTCCACCGAGGCGATGATAGAGCCAGACTCAATTGTTTTGGAAAATAAAACTATCTGAGAATATATTGTATTTTGAGAATTAATTACTTTCATAACGGTACACATACAAGCATTTATCTTGGCGATAATGTGTTCCATTTTAACGGGGAGGAATAATATCACCACATCAGCTGAAACAAATAAGTTCGATTTCATTCCCATACATTTCCATTCCAAAGACCTTGTTGGCCTAACCATCCTTGGTTGAGACAGGGCACTGAAGAAAGTGGAAGAGTAATGTGCAACACCACAGCTAATCACTTATTCTATTGAATTTGCATTTTCATTGAAAGCAAGTCAGCAGGTTTACGGTGCTTTGGAAAGGAATAGTGTGTTTTGCCAGCACTCAATAACATCAAGTAAAAAAACAAACTTTATTATGTATCCAATTACACAAGGGCCAGAGCCAGTTAAATGGACACTGATAGCATGATTTATTAGCAATCTCCCTGTGCTAACAGTCTGAATACAAAACCAGGTAATACGTTTAGGAGATAAAACTACATTTGTTGGAAATCAGAAACAAAACAAAAAAACAAAAGATGTTAAAAACACACAGCAGTCCATGCAGAAGACAGACAGAAAAGCTGGAGTAAAGGACCTGTCTCACTGTACGAGTTTCCCTGATTCGAAATCGGAGAATTGCGGTAATAGCCGCTCGTAGGTACTCAGGGGCTCTCGTGGACATTTTTCAACATGTTGAAAAACCTTCACGAGCTTACCGCGTTTCCCGTGTACCTGCCGTTAGCATTACGAGCCGCTAAGAGACTTCCCGAGCTCGGACGACCCGCTACGTACATTCTACGTGGTTACCACGAGTTTGATTTTTTTTTTTTAACTCAGGAAAGCTCTTGGGTAAACTCATAAAGTGGGACAGGCCCTTAACTCAGCGGGTCAGACAGCATCTCTGGAGAGAAGGAATAGGTGATGTTTTGGGGCGAGACCCTTCTTCAGACAGCATTGTCAGGGAGAGAAACTGAGTTGATATTGCAAGTTAGAGGCTCTTCATCAAACTGGAACATTGAGGAAACGAGTATGTTTTAAATTGCAGAGGGGAGGGGGTAAAGGACAGGGGTAATGTCTGTGATAGGAAGCAAAGCAATGTTGCTGAGGTAACAATTACTTTATATATCAGTAATTAGAGACAGATGAGAAAAATAAACACATTGATGCCCAAAGGAACACCCACATCTGTGGAAAGTAAAACAGCAAAGGGTGGTGTGTTTTGTAGCAGGAAAGCTGACTTTGGGAGGGTTGGTCAGAGAGAATGCTTAATCACCAGTAAAGACACAAATAAATCTTTAATTCCTTGACTGATGCAACCACTGGTACAGCTCATATTTCTCACAGGTCTTCCATTCACATTTCATTTGTGCATTGCTGATTGGAAATCTATGGGCTTAATATTCTTTCTGAAGAAATCAGGTGCTAATGGTTTTTTTTTTCAGTAATACAATCCATTTTAGACTAAATTAAATGAATCAATAGAATGTTTACAACTGGCCATTCAAGGCTGGCCATTCAAATAATACATTAGGAATCTTCAATCATTTCTTTGTGTGTAGGAAGAAACTGCAGTTGCTGGTTTATACTGAAAATAGACACAAAATGCTGAGTTACTCCAACATTTTGTTTCTAGGCTAGTTCCTTATCTGGTTCAGTATTGGTTAAAACAAGCTACACTTGATGGCCTTTTTCCTGCTTGAAAATATTACTTCACTCAGTTATTCAGACTATGATGAGAATACTCAGGTCACATTGTCAATTCCCAATTTACATCTTACCGAGGTAGTTTATCAACTTTTAAACTGTACCTGCAACATAACTTTCGATTTTGTTTTCCATATACAAAATCTTGTTCACTTTAGAGTGTGGGAGGCAACTGGAGATTCCGGAGAAAGCCCACACAGGTGACAGGGAGAACGTGTACAAACTTCATACAGACAGCACCCATAGTCAGGATCAAACCTGGGTGTCTGGCACTGGAAGGCAGCAACTCTACCGCTGCGCCACCGAGCTGCCCTTGCTGAGGACTACTTAGTTTCTCTTCCAACCTCATCTATTGCGTCCGCTGCTCTAGATGTCAGCAGATCTATATCGGTGAGACCAAGCGGAGGTTGGGCGATCGTTTCGCCGAACACCTCCGCTCGGTCCGCAATAACTAAGCTGACCTTCCGGTGGCTCAGCACTTCAACTCCCCCTCCCACTCCGTCTCCGACCTCTCTGTCCTGGGTCTCCTCCATGGCCACAGCGAGCAGCACCGGAAATTGGAAGAACAGCACCTCATATTCCGTTTGGGGAGTCTGCATCCTGGGGGCATGAACATCGAATTCTCCCAATTTTGTTAGTCCTTGCTGTCTCCTCCCCTTCCTCAGTCCCCCTGCTGTCTCCTCCCATCCCCCAGCCTTCGGGCTCCTCCTCCTTTTTCCTTTCTTGTCCCCGCCCACCCCCGCCCCCGATCAGTCTGAAGAAGGGTTTCGGCCCGAAACGTTGCCTATTTCCTTCGCTCCATAGATGCTGCTGCACCCGCTGAGTTTCTCCAGCTTTTTTGTGTAAACTACTTAGTTAATGTTGGTCAATTGCAATACAATACAATACAATATTTATTACATTTCATTTGAACCTCAGTGAGGCTCAAACGAAATTCCGTTTCCACAGCCATACAAACAAAGACAATTTCCTACAGACATACACACAATTCAATTTACAGAAACATCCATCACAGTGAACCCACTGTGATGGAAGGCAAAGTCTTTTCTCTTCCCTGTTCTCCATTTCTCTCCCGATGTTGAAGCCCCAGGCGGGCGATGATAAGTCCCACGGCCATTTTAGGCCGCGCCGGGCGATGTACGGCTCCGCTCCCGGTCTAAAAGTCACGAAGTTGGACCCCCCGGTGGGCGCTGGAATGTCCCACGGCCATTAAGCCGTGCCGGGCGATGTACGGCCCCGCTCCGGGTCGTTCCAACCCCACGACACGGGCTAGAGAAGTCGCGTTGTGGGAGCTCCGGAAAGCGATCTCCACGCGGACCTGCGAGCTCCCGATATCCCAATCCACCGGACCTGTGGCTGCAGCTGGAGCCTCCAAGCTACGTGGTCGCGCCGCAGCAGCGAGTCACCACCGGTCCCCACGCTCCGATGCCGGCCAGCCCCACAATGGTAAGTCCGCAGCTCCGCAGGCTCCATGACTGGAGCCTCCAGGTCGTTCAGGCTGGAGGCCGCTCCACGGTGCTAGGCCCCAACGACAACGGAGACCCGACAGGGAAAAGGTCGGGTCTCCTGTACAGGGAAGAGATTTTAAAAAGTTTCCCACTTTCCCCCCACATATACACATTTAAAAACACTATTAAAAAACACAAACAACTACATTTAACTAGTCAAAAAAAAAAAAAGACAGACAGGCTATAGGGGCCGCTGCAACACAGAGTCGTGCCGCCACGTACACAATTGTGTCTCTTTCAAGCTGTAAAGAAGTCAAGGTGTTCAGCAAAAATGAATCAGTCACAAAGTTACTTTTCTTTGTTTCAACCAAAGACGGGGTTGGATTTTATGCTCTTGATCAGTGTCGAGGAAGATCTGACAAACACTGACACAACCATATTTAAAGTTGCATGATTATAAGCTCCTGATGCAAGGTTTTGTGCCGAGATGAGACATGAAACATGAGAATAAAATCAATGGAGATTCAGCTCATTTGACCAAATGTTTGAAAGAAATGTGTTTTAAAAGTATCCGCTGCCTGTTCTCATGATGAATTACAGCGCTTCTGAGAATTGAAAACAGTTAACCTTCCTTAATCTTATAGTGGAGATTTAAGATTTAAATGTTTATGTATCTGTGTTTGTGGAATGTGTTTTTGTTTTGGACCCATTCCAACTGTATGAATATTTTATGGACCCCTGAATGTTTTGCAAAAAAAATTAACAAACTTTTGAGGTTTATCATGGATGAATGCTTCTCTCAAAAGAAAGTGTGGTGCTTTGAATTTTGTTAAGCTTTATATATATTTTTACGCCCAGTCCTGTGAGAACTTTGGCCTGTTTTCTAATGGTTCGGGACTTCCAGATGGATTTACAATATTAATGTTAATGCTTGCTAAGCGCAGTTCTATTCAATTAAAGCAAGGCTGAGGATTAGTGTTTTTATATTGACTTTTCCCACACCTGTATGTTGAGGATTAGTCATGTGTGAATGAACCATAAAGTTAAATTGGATAAAAGGGGATTAAATCAATGTACCAAACTAAAGAGAATGTGATAAGGTAAATATTTCAATCCTTTCCTAAGCTTTAAGTGGAAGAACCTATTTTATAATTTAAGGATAAGTTTTCTTTAAAAAGTGTGTATAATGTCTCCACAGTTTTTTAAAATCTCTTGTATGGTAATGTTGGAAGTTTTGTTAATGGGCCAATTTATCTATTTTATTTAGTAATTTACAGAGATTACATGAAACCTTAACAATGACTGCAGAAAAGGAAAAAATGCAGTAATTTGGTGCTTCTGTCTGTGCTCTCATCCCCATCTTTAATGTTTCATTTTATCACTTCTCCAAAATATTTCTTTGAATTAAAATAATAAAGGAAATAGTGAGGACTTGAATCCCACAAGGCCCTGTGCTATTCCAGTTAAAGTCAAATTGGGTGGCTTAATCTTTCTAATTATCGACTAAATAAAATTGGCGTTCGCGAAATTTCAAATTATTTTGCTTATTCAATTAATAAATGTCATAAACAATCAAAGTTTAATCTCAAAATAGACACAAAATGTTGGAGTAACTCAGCAAGGTAGGCAGCATCTCTAAAGAAAAGGAATGGGTAACGTTTCAGGTCGACCCTACACATTTAATCTCAAAATGGTGTCTTCCTTTGCAAGAGTATACTGTTTTGTAAAATATTGATCTTAACTTACTCATGATTGTTACTGTTCAAACTGATTGTTTGATTATTTGTATATTGTATATTAATGGTTGAAAGAAGGAACAAAAAAATACGTCAAATTGTGTTAAGGTAATGTTGTCTTTTTTAAGATAATTAATATTGATGAGACATAGCATGAGAATTTGGAATTTGAAGTTGTTTCATTGTTCCTAATGGCAAGCAGGTAAAAGAGTTGACTTGACAAACCTTTTGGAGATTTGAACACATAAAGATATCCACATGATTGGAAAAGTCTAGTGATGGATTAAACTATTGCTGCCCTCCATCAGACTGCAAAAATAGGAAAATGGAGATCAAATTATGTGCAAGAGTCGGCATTTCATATGTTACTTCTGAACCTTGCTGCATCGTGAAAAGGCTTGTCTAATCATTTTGATGGATTACATGGTTGAAGTAAGTGAAAGTGTGTTGGCCCTCCATTATATCATGAGATATCCTGAACGGCCCATCATGACCATGGTACAATAGACTCAATCACTGTGATCAGATGTCAATGACCCACAGTCAGAGCCACCTAAACAAGTCCCTAAAAAACGATCATTTCTGGCACTGTGGTCACCACCTTCACTATAAATACTCGAATGTTCCCGTATGCTAAGTCTGGGAGAAATTTCAGGAGGTAGCCTTTTGCATTTGCTGGCAAAAGTGAAAATGCCACTTCCACCATGAAAGTAGCTGTGGAGAGGATATTTCCAGTAGTGGGTAAGTCTAGGACCAGAGGGCACAGCTGCAGAATAAAAGGATGTACCTTTAGAATGGAGGTGAGGAGGAATTTTAGCCAGAGGGTGGTGGGTCTGTGGATTTCATTCCCACAGACGACGGTGGAAGCCAAGTCATTGGGTATTGATTAGTAAG
Source organism: Leucoraja erinaceus (assembly GCF_028641065.1). Taxonomy (NCBI): domain Eukaryota; kingdom Metazoa; phylum Chordata; class Chondrichthyes; order Rajiformes; family Rajidae; genus Leucoraja; species Leucoraja erinaceus. The sequence continues at coordinate 23,965,703 of NC_073403.1, forward strand.
TAAGGGCATCAAATCTTACGGGGGGAAACGGCTGGAGAATAGGGTTTAGGAAGAAATATAGATCAGCCAAGATCAGCACATATTTTATGAAAGGGAAACTGTTTAACATATTTACAATGTTATCATTCTTATTAACGACAGGCACTAACTCCCATTGAAATGTTTGCAAATTCATTAGTTCTGCAATAATCTGAAAAACTTTGAAGCTTGTGCGTCCAATGCAAGCAAATGAACATGAATTTTATACTTTTTATTTCTGTCATAATGATGTCGCCTTCAACCATTCATGAAACAAGTGTCTTCATTAAAAGATTAGCATTTCAAGCTATGCTGTGAAGCACATTTTTAAAATAGATGGAAGGCAGTTCTACATCTGAAAATAAATTAAATTTGCAAACATGGCAATTTGCTGCTGGAATCTGGAGTCAGGAAATGGCAATGCTTTATAAAGTGAAAAGCCTGGTTTTGTTATGCTATCTTGTTCGTATTTTGTTATGCAAAGGAGGACCCATCGTGGGGTGACCACCGTGAGTGGGGGGGGGGAATACTTTGTAACTTTGTCGGTGCCCTTTATGTGGTGACTATTTGCATACCATGGGTACGTAAAACAAAGAATTTCACTGTGACTTGTAACGTTGTAACAATGATGTTTCTTACCACACAAGTCAATAGAAAACACACCTGCATGTGGCTTGGGGAATAATTTGAACTTTTGGAATGAGTACAGCTGCCCATAGAAATAGTTCATCTACTAGATTTTCCTTGCCCTCTCTTTCAAACAGTAGCACCTTGTTGGATGGGGTCTGTTTGAACTTAAAGTGGATATTCGTCCACATCATACCAATTACTACAAATAACAAAGACTTGTTGCTTTGTTGGTCTAAAGCGGATTATAAGATGACAAGACATATGACCAGAATTAGGCCATTTCGCTCATCAAGACTGGTCTGCCATTCAGAGAGTTATTGAGTCACATTGCTGAACTATTTTTTCTTCTCAACCCCATTCTCCTGCCTTCTCCCCATAACCTTTGACACCCTTTGACACCCTTACTAATCAAGAAGCTATCAATCCCCATTTTCAAAATATCCAATGACTTGGTCTCCACTGCTGTCTGTAGCAATGAAATCCACAGATTCACCCCCCTTTGGCTAAATAAATTCCTCCTCGTTACCATTCTAAAGTTATGTCCTTTATTCTGAAGCTGTGCCCTCTAGTCTTAGACTCTCCCCATGAGAGGAAACATCCTCTTCACATCTACTCTACCTAGGCTTTTCATTATTCAGTAGGTTTCAATAAGATCTCCCCTCATCCTTCTAAACTCCAGTGAATTCAGGCTCAGAGCTCATCAAACTCTCCTTGTATGTTAACCCAAAATGATTAATAAACTTTCACTCAGATAAAGGGAGATATTCAATAAATCAGTGTGAAATTCAGCTGCTGTATAGACTCTTTTAACATATGTTGTAATATCATTCCCTCGATTGTACAGTCCAAATGTGGCTAATTTAATTGAGTCACTTTTGTTTGATCAACACGGACATAACAGCATTTCATCTTAATGATAAAAATTCAACTACAATTGGAAATGCAGTATCAATTAAATAGTTTAGACCTTAGTGCGAGCAGCTGAATGGGCTTGAAATTGGATTAATTGCCAGCAGTAAATATTTAAGTTTATGGCCTCAGGAAAATTGTTCTGCCATATTTTAAGTATTTAACCAGCTTGGTCTCAGTAACTGAGCTTCACAACAATGGAATAAGGTCGCTGATAGTGAAAGAAGCCCAGGAATGAAGGAGCAGAAAATGTTTGATGATTATCTCCAATTCCAGAAATACCAATGAGTGGTGCTCCCATTGACCTTCAATCGGGAACTGTCAGGTATAAATATATCAAATCAAGTTGCAACTCTTATTGTCTTAATATAGGATCATAAGAACCCATAGACAAAGGAAGTGGGAGCAAGAGTTGGCCAAATGGTCTTATGAGCCTTCTTCATTATTCATTGAGATCATGGCTGATCTGTTCATGACCTCAACTTCACTTTCCCATTTCCCATAACCCAAAATTCTGCAAAAGACTCGAACTATGTCTCGGAAGCTTCAGATGCTGGTTTAGACAATAGACAATAGACAATAGGTGCAGGAGTAGGCCATTTGGCCCTTCGAGCCAGCACCGCCATTCAATGTGATCATGGCTGATCATTCCCAATCAGTACCTGGTTCGTGCCTTCTCCCTGTATCCCCTGGCTCAGCTATCTCTTGAAAGCATCCAGAGAACCTGATTCTACCACCCTCTGAGGCAGAGAATTCCACAGACTCACCACTCTCTGTGAGTTTACAATGAAGATAGAACAAAATGCTTAGTTTACTTCAGTTTAGAGATACAGCATGGAAACAGGCTCTTCGTCCCATCGGGCCAGTACCGACCCGCGATCCCCACACATTAGGGACAATTAACATTTATACCAAACCAATGAACCTACAAACCTGTACGTCTTTGGAGTGTGGGATGAAACCCAAGATCTCAGCGAAAACCATGCAGGTCACAGGGAGAACGTAGAAAATCCATACAGACGGCACCCATAGTCAGGAGCGAACCCGGGTCTCGGGCGCTTTAAATCAGTAACGCTACAGCAGCACCACCTTGAAAGAACGAATGGGTGACGTTTCAAGTCAAGACCCTTCCTCAGACCTGAGACCTGAGGCTGCCTGTCCCGCTGAGTTACTCCAGCATTTTGTGTCTTTCTTAAGAATTATGTCTATATCAGTTTTGAATATATTCAATAATTCACTCCCTGCAACTCGAGGATGGATTGAAAAGATGTATGGCCTTCTAAAGGAGGAACTACCTCATCATCACCTTCTTAAATAAGTAATTCCTTCCTCCAAAATGATGTCTCCCAGTTCTAAATCCACCTACCAGAATGAACATCCTTTCAGCATCTCCCTCAGAATGTAATGCTTCATTCAAATTATCTCTCATTCTTCTATACGATGAGCATTGGCTCAACTCACAAAGCAATTCCTCAAAATCCCTTCTGATACCTGTTAGGTAATCAGGATCATGATGGAGAGATATTTGGGTGCAATGAGTGTGGGGAGAGTGCGTGTGATAAATTAAGGTGAAGTGACTGGGTGAGGGAAAGCGGATTCTGTGGTGGTTGGAGGGAACATGAAAGCTTTGGTGGTCCCTGATAGTGAATGGAAGCTAATTGCAGCATTGTTAAATTCCTCACCTCAGAGGACTGGAAAGGAACCCAGTCAGCCCAGCCAGTTCTCAGAGTATTCCTATCAGTGCCAATTATCCAATTTTAACCCTGCAACCCATTTTCTCTCTTTTAAAAAAGGGCGTTTTTATTCTGGGCTGGAAATGGAAACTCTTCCCTAAGGGTGCACTAATACTCAGCAAGATAGGAAGCCTCTCTGAATTAGTTGGGAAGTTGGTGGGTTCGGAAGCATCTCTGGTTAGTACGGGTGTCAGGGGTTGTGGGGAGATGGCAGGAGAATGTGGTTAGGAGGGAGAGATAGATTAGCCATGATTGAACGGCGGAGTGGACTTGATGGGCCAAATGGCCTAATTCCGCTCCTATCACTTATGACCTTATGACCTGAAGATATCAGTAGAGTGAACTTTTCAACCCAAGTAGCCTTCATTCGAACCACTGATCATGTCCAACCTGTTCTATTTCTATTTGCAATATCCACCATCTGCAGTGTTTTGCTCCTCCCCATATCTACTCAGTCTCATTGGCTTTGACATCATGCAGTCCAGAATGATCATGCGGAAACCTGTTCTATTGGACAAGCTTTTCCCTTTGCAATAGGGATCCAAGAGGACATGCAGTGAAGTTTTTGCTCCTCTCAGAGATATGGAATGACTCAGTCTCATTGGCAGGTTTTGATTTAAAAATCATGCAGTCCAGGATGAGAAGAGAATGAAGGGTTATGGTATGACTGGAGGCAGGAGGGACTAAGGGAAAAAAGTTGTTCAGCACGGACTTGTAGGGCCGAGATGGCCTGTTTCCGTGCTGTAATTGTTATATGGTTATATAAGTTGCACAGAACATTCTGCTGGACTAACTCTTTCATTTCCGAGCCTTTCCACTGCACACCTGCAGCAGAGAATTCACTTCTAGACTACATTCCATGGCAAAGTTTCTAACTAAATCAAACTTCTCCAGAACTTCTCCTGAATTTCATCCTGCACAAAAGATGGTGTCCATTAGCATAATGGTATGGTCCATGGCCTTCTCTCCATACCCCATGATCCCCTTTTTTTCCACAGAAGTCAATTGGTATGGGAAGCATTTTGAAATAATACAAATTTTAAATGACTTTTCCCAGCAAAAAAAGGATGAAGTGCTGGGGTAACTCAAGGGGTCAGGCAGCATCTGTGGAGAACACAGATAGGTGATGATTCGGGTTGAAACCCTTCCAAAATGTCACCCATACGTGTTCTTCGGAGATGCTGCCTGACCCGCTGAGTTACTCCAGCAATTTGTCTTTTTTTGTAAACTAGCAGCTACTGTTCCTTGGATCCTGTCTTTTCTTTTCAGCCTTAATCCACTCCTTTACACTCTGTACCCTATTTTGTTCCTATTCACCAACTTTCAGCCCTTCTACTTTACTTTAGACTTCAGACCTTAGACTTTAGAGATACTGCGTGGAAACAGGCTCTTCGGCCCACCGAGTCCGCGCCGACCAGCGATCATCCCGTACACTAGCACTATCCTACATACCAAGGACAAAATACAATTTTACTGAAGCCAATTCACCTACAAACCTGCAAGTCTTTGGAGTGTGGGTGGAAATCGGAGCATCCGGAGAAAACCCAAGTGGTCTCAGGGAGAATGTACAAACTCCACACAGAGAGCACCCGTAATCAGGTTTGAACCCGGGTCTCTGGCGCTGTAAGGCAGCAACTCTACCGCTGCACCACCGTGCCGCCCCGACTTCTTGGTCTTTAAAAGTAATTGAGTAATGTGGTACACCAAACATTCAGGTGTCAGGTGATAGATGCAGGAGTAACTCAGCGGGACAAACAGTATCTCTGGAGAGAAAGAAGGGATGATGTTTCGGGTCGAGACCCTTCATCAGGTGGTCTGTTTCCTTTGCCATGTTATTAATTGGTAACGGAGCAATGAACATTTGGACAGAAGGGGAAAGATGTTTAATGAACAGGATGTGCCGTGAGATCACTCCACTGGAAAATGAAGACCAAGTACCTTGAATACTTTTAACAGAGTGATCAGACTGTACACGAACTACATCCTAGATAGCAGTGGCTCCCTTCAGGGTCTGTCTGTGATTATGATTACAAGTCCCTCAGAACTGTTCTCACTTCATTATAATAGAGCGCCACTCTCTGAGTTAGTGTAAGACGAGTAATTTAATCAAACTGCCACCTTTGACTGATGATTGTAATAAAAAAATACTAAAATTCTCAGCGCACAATAACCCACCACAACCCAGTTACGTTTTGAAATAGCGTTTCAATTTCATTTTAAAAACTGCACAAATGTAGCATACAAATGATTATGTATCATACACAATAATTTTGCCAAACCATATATAAGTAATAAAACCATTAAAATTCTGTCAGCGTGTTGCTCAACTACACAAATAAAATTGAAATGAACTGAAGCGTTTTGACCTGCTGGTACCACTCATTCACAATGGAAGTACAGACATCAATGACACCTTTCAACAAATTGTATGGATAAAATCCCATGTGTAGCTCTTCCTCAATGCACCCTGCCTGCTCTAACAGTATATCATCTTACTTCACTTTCGTCCCTGTCTCAAAAGCACGTCCCAACCACTTGTTTGTTTCCGCAACAGGACTGCTTGATGCACCATTTCCAACTGTTGGAGACACAAGGAACTGCAGGTGCTACCATCTTGAGCAAAACACAAATTGCTGGAGGAACTCAATGGGTCCGGCAACATCTGTGGGGGAAATGGATGGATGATGTTTCAGATCAGGACCCGTCTTCAGTCTGGTATCATAGTCTGTTGATTTCACTTGCTTCTTACTATGCGCTTTTCTTTTACCAAAAGTGCTAATTAGAAAACAAATAATCTGCTAAACATTTGTAAAGTCTATATGTATAACTGGAGCAGCCAAAAAAAATTATGAGTGGTGAAATTGGTCTCCAGTAGTCAGATAAAATGGGCGTTTAGTTTGGAAACAGGCCCTTCAGCCCACGGAATCCATGCCAACCAACCGTCCATACTAGTTCTATGTTATCCCACTTTCTCATTCACTCCCTACACACGAGGGGCAATTTAGCACACAAACCCCGTACATATCTTTCCGATGTGGAAGGAAACCAGAGCACCCGGAGGAAACCCACGTGATCCCAGGGAGAACGTGTGAACTCCACACAGACAGCACCGGAGGCCAAGGTCTCTGGCGCTGTGAGGCAGCAGCTCTACCAACTGCAGAATAGTGCCACCCTAAGCGCAAACTAGCAGCCATTTTACTCACTGTACCTCGGTACGCACGACAATAAACAAAATGAAAGCTTTTCACTGTACCTCAATACGCGGGGCAATAAACTAAACTAAGAACAGAAGAAAACGTGGATGAGAGAGAATCATGTTCTTGTTATATTTCTGCTCAATTGTTCTGCATAGGACTAAGTCCACATATGACTGACCTGCTCATGCCCCTTATGGTTAGAATTGGGGCGAATGAGCCATCTTCAGTGTCTGCAATGTTGTCACATTGTGCAATATTCTGCATACCTTCTGTTGCACACCCAGAAACACCTCCACTTTGATTTTATTAAACAAGACTGTCTGCCATGCAAGAGTTTGTACTGGACAAAGTATTGATCCACTGCTTTGTGTGAAGTAAACAACTGTTCAACCAGTTACAGCCACAGCGAGATACTTGAAGTGAAACATTCTGGGTGAAGTAGGACTGTGGTTAAATTGTCAGATCAATTGTTAAATGTAAAACTTTTCCTTCCATGGAATAAAATGTTTAAGATGCTCAGAATGTCCAGAGGCCTATGTTAGGAAAGCACAAATAATTAAAACAACGAGTGTTTAAAAAAATCTAGTTTCGCAATTGCTAACCACGAAGCTGATACTGATACGGTGGCACAGAGCTGTAGCTGGAAGAGCTGCTTCCTCACAGCGCCAGACACCCAGGTTTAATCCTGACCTTGGGCACCATCTGTGTGGAGTTCGCATGTTCTCTCTCTGACCGCGAAGGTTTCCTCCAGGTGCTCAAGTTTTCTCCCACATCCCAAAGACGTGTGGGTTTGTAGGTTAATTGGCCTCTTTAAAAATGCCCACTCGTGTGTCGGGAGTGGATGAGAAAGTGGAATAGCATAGAACTAGTGTGAAGAGGTGATCGATGGTCAGCATGGACTCAGTGGGCTGAAAGGTTATTTTTCCATGCTGTATCTCTAAACTAAAACTATCAAATTTACATATCAATCTATCTGCTTCACCAATGCCCTTCACAGAAGGAAAGTTCTAATTCTTAACTGGTCTGACCTAAATATGACTCCAGACCAGTTTCAGTTAAGGGCCTGTCCCACGGCGATTTTTTCAGCGTCACATCAGTGTCGCCAAAAGATTTTGAACATGTCAAAATCCAGCAGCGACAAAAGAAATGTTGCAACACTCGTAAAAACACCGCGCATCATACGTCATCACGCCGCGTCACAATGCGTCGCCACTGCGTCACGCTGCAACGTATTTGGTGACCTGATACATCAGTCAATGATGCCGGCAGTCGTCGAAAAAAATCGCCAAGTGGGACATGCCCTTTAGTTTATTGTCACTTGTACCGAGGTACAGTGAAAAGCTTTTTGTTGCATGCTATCCAGTCAGCAGAAAGACAATACATGATTACAATTGAGCCATTTACAGTGTATAGAAATATGATAGGGGAATAGCGTTTAGGCAAAGCCAGCAAAGTCCGAACAAGGATAGTCTACAAATGTCAATGAATCATGACTGGGTCTAGCAAGACTGGGTCTTACCAGTGAAATCCAACTCGGAACTAATAAATATACGTTTACCCAGTATCGCACGAGTAATTAAAAATCTGATAAGTGCATATCATAAATCGATGAGGAAGCTGAGCTTTTTCTGCAATGCAGTGTTTTTATTGACATCACCTACCATCTAGTGGGGCAGGCTGGTAACACATGCATGCGTTTGAGAGGGTGCAGTAAACTGACCTCTTCACTGTCCCACTGTCACCAATTAATGTCCGTGCCTTTTATTCATAGACAGTTCAAGGCAAAGCCAGTGGCTTCAATAAACTCCTGTGGCGTTTGTTGATAGAAAATTGACCAGATTTTGCTGAGAACCTAACAGTGTCCACATGGTGCAAGCAATTATCTTTAAGAATAATGACCAGTTCTATGAGGCATGGATTGCTGAGGTAATTTGTGCTTCTTTAACATTAACTGTGAAAATATCACAATGTACTAGACCTCGTTACAACATTCAATAATCAATAAAAAAGCATGATTATTAGCAAACATATCCGTACATACATAATTATTAATGAATTCCAACCTGCCATGATAGTGTACAGTCATAAGGCCAGTTTCGTTCCCTTAGCTGGTGCATCCTGCTTAGGACATTTAAAAAAACATTTTTTTAACTTTTATTATTTAAGAAGAGTGCATGTTGTTTTCTCACAGACTCTTAATCCTTTTGTCACTCTATTTTTTTCTCTCTACCCGATTCCATAATTTCAGTCTGAATAAAGGTCTTGACCCAAACATTGTCTGAACGTTCCCTCCTCAGATGCTGCCTGACGGGCCGAGTTACTCCAGCAATTAGTTTTTTGCTCAGGATTTCAGCATTTGCAGAGTTGTGGGTCCACAATTCACCCACTTTCTCATTCCTTCCATGTAAATCACAAAGGTTTACAGTTGCGCACTGGGAGGGAACTTTGACTGCTGAAAGTAAATGGATGTGAGGTTATCAGCCACCAGGTGCATGGTGATTAGAGATAGGAGTAGAATTAGGCCATTCAGCCCATCGCCTACTCCATTATTCAATCATGGCTGATCTATATTTCCCTCCGAACCCCATTCTCCTGACTTCTCCCCATAACCTCTGACACCTGTACTACTCAAAAACCTATCTCTCTGCCTTAAAAATATCCACTGACTTGGCCTCTGCAGCCTTGTGTAGCAAAGAATTCCCACAGATTCACCACCTACCAACTAAAGATATTTTTCCTAATTTCCCTCCTAAAAGAACGTCCTTTAATTCTAAAGCTATGACCTCTAGTCCTAGACTCTCCCACTAGTGGAAACATCCTCTACACATTCACTCTATCCAAGCCTTTCACTATTCTGTATCTTTCAATGAGGTCCCACCTCATTCTTCTAAACTCCAGCGAGTACAGGCCCAGTGCCGACATACGCTCATCATAGGTTAACCTACTCATTCCTGGGATCATTCTTGTAAACCTCCTCTGGACGCTCTCCAGAGCCAGCACATCCTTCCTCAGATATGGTGCCCAAAATTGCTCCAAATATTTCAAGTGCGGCCTTACCAGCGCCTTATACAGCCTCAGCATCACATCCCTGTTTTTGTATACAAGCCCTCTTGAAATAAATGCTAGCATTGAATTTGCTTTCTTTACTGCCGATTTGACTTGCAGATTAACTTTTTGGGAATCCTGCACCAGCACTCCCAAGTCCCTTTGCACTTCCGATTTCTGGATTCTCTTCCCATTTAGAAAATAGTCTGCACCTTTATTCACCTTCCTTCATTCAGCTCCACTAACCCAAATGTAGAACAGGAGAATAATGCTTGTGCTAATACTGGCACACGTTAGAGCACGTGATCAAAGGAAAATTATTTTCCCCGTTTGTTTTCTTCAACGTTCCTAACAATCCAGATTATTTTAATTCTTCAACTGGTTCAAATGCATTATTAAAATTCATTTCACTTGATCAGGAGGGTAAGATTTAATAGGAACCTCAGGGAAAAGCTTTTTTACACATTGGATGATAGATCTATGGAACGAGCTGCCAGTGTAGGTATTTGAGGAAGGTATTATCACAACATTTAAAATCATTTTGACTGGTACATGGATAGGATAGGTTTAGAGGGATATGGGCCAAACGTAGGCAAGTGGAACTAGTGCAGATGAGGTATGTTGGTCGGCATGAGCAAGTTGGGCTGAAGAGCCTGATTCCACGCTGTGTGATTCTGACTCCAAGATTCTAATAGCCCCAGTCTCAAGATACTAATAGAAGATAGACACAAAAAGCTAGAGTAACTCAGCGGGGCAAGCAACATCTCTGGAGAGAAGAAATGGGTGAAGATACCAGTAATTTAATCTCTATAAATTCAGCGCTTTCAAGCCATTCTGCTCATCAATTGCTGACCAGGCCTTCTTAACCTTGCTCCCATCCTATCAGCTTTCACATTCAGCAGTTCAGAGGCTAAAGACTGTTCAAAACCTGCAGAACATAAACAACCGACACAGATGAAATACCTCTCCTAACACACTTTTTACCACAGTATCTCCAAGCTGGGATGAACAAACACAGTTTAGAAGTATTATATTAAAAATTGATCCCACTGGAGTGAATAATTAATTACTGAGATTAAAAATAGTAACACATATGAATAGACAATCCTATTACAAATTTTCCTGAATTCATGTAATAATCACATCACAGTTGAAGGACTATCCGTTTTAATATAATGTATAGAACTGAAATCATAATCTGTTGATTACTGACACTCCTCACTTTTAATCCCTTTTTGAAGAAATATTAGTGAAAAAAAGTTATTATTCACTGGAAAGAAGAATGTTATAAAGTTTATTAATAACACAATGCAGTTGCAATTACTTTTCCATATGGAGAGGATTTAAATTAAAACACAATTTTATCAATTTGAAATGGTTGGCACTTTTTTTAATCAAGGATATTAAGCATAGCAGAATAGAGACAGGTAAATGGAACGGAGCTACAGATCATTTTAATGTAATTGAACAGCAGAATGGATCCAAAGCACTAAATGTGCAGAGGTTAAGTTAACAATATCTTGAAACTGGGGCTATTAGAGTCATACAGCATGGAAGTAACAAAATGCTGGAGTAACTCAGCGGGTCAGACAGCATCTCTAGAGAAAAATTATGTGACGTTTTGGATCGGAACCCTTTATCAGATTGAAAGTAGAGGTGGGAGGGGGGGAAGTGGGGAGGAGGGGGAAGGGTGGAAATAAACTGAAGGCGAGAAAAGGCCAGAACAAATCGGGGCTGGCAACTGATGAGTTCAGGAAGGGTGGAGCCCATAATGGCCCATTGTTGTCTGGGGAAGGTGTGATAACAAGGATACAAGGATGCGAACAGTGGAACTAGTAGGATTGGGGTGGGAGAAGGTGGAGAGAGAGGGGAGGGGAGGGAAAGCAGGAGTTACTTGAAATCAACGTCTTCATACCGCTGGGTTGTAAACTGCCCAGATTGACTACAGTAATTTTGCCCTGAGTGTTATCTCTGTTCAGACTAAAATAACCCCGTCCTGATTGAATCTCCTGATATGACTGCAGTGAGTCAGACTGCGGTTGCATCCTTGACTGCAGTAACTCTGACTGTAGTCTCTGGCCTGGGTGATGTGATTCTGGCCTAGTCTGTCATGACTGCAGTAACCCGGTAGCTGAGAATTGCCACTTTTAAGGTCAATTTTACTGCTGCAAACAATGGAAATTACAGCTGTCCCACAACTGTCGGTACATACAGCCACTCTTCCTTCCAAAATTGCTACCGGACCTATATTTGATCTCGGACCCATAGCAATATGGTTGATTCTTAGCTGCTCCATGAAGTATAGACCAGGGTCATTTAAGGACAGGCACTAAATTCTGACCTGGTCAGTAATGTCCATGTTGTAGGGAAAACAATCGAGGGCTAATAACTAATGGGTGGCACGGTGGCACAGCGGTCGAGTTGCTGCCTTACAGTGCCTGCAATGCCAAAGAGCCAGGTTCGATCCTGACTACGGGTGCTGTCTGTACATTCTCCCTGTGACCTGTGTGGGTTTTCTCCGAGATCTTTAGCTTCTTCCCACACTCCAAAGACGTACAGCTTTGTAGGTTAATTGGCTTGGTATAAATGTAAATTGCCCCTAGTGTGTGTAGGATAGTATTAGTGTATGGGGATCGCTGGTCGGTGCGGACTCAGTATTGAAAATCCAGCTCGTCCAAGGTAAGACTCTATGGGCCATGTCGCCAGGGTGTCGCCTGTATGGTCGTGAGTAGTCTCCTCAATCGCCCAAAGAGTCGTAGTGTCATTCTGGTCGCCGCTGGATTTTCAACATGTTGAAAATTTTCAGCGACCTGCAAGACCTAGGACAGGTGCCGGCAGTCCCTGAAAAAGTCGCGTAAGTGTGACAGGCCCATAAGTCTTTCTGTAGCCTCCATTCTGTAATCAAGACCTAATTTTACTGTTAATCAAGTTTTTGTGTATTCTTTAAGAAGGGACTGCAGATGCTGAAAAATCAAAGGTAGACAAAAGTGCTGGAGAAACTCAGTGGGTGCGGCAGCATCTATGGAGCGAAGGAAATAGACAACGTTTCAGGCCAAAACCCTTCTTCAGACAGATTCGGGCTTCAGACGGATGAAGAAGGGTTTCGGCCTGAAACATTGCCTATTTCCTTCGCTCCATAGATGCTGCCGCACCCGCTGAGTTTCTCCAGCACTTTCGTCTACCTTCTGTGTAACCTTGTCAGCTGCGATTGCCAAAGCTGTACCAAAGTCATGCTCAGGAGATCAGCTTTGATTGGTCTCCTGATGCGCACCAGTTTTAATAAATCACCCATTACTTTGAACATCAACTCCGTGTGGCCTTTCCATTTGCTCCTACACTCATATCAGTGAATAACTATCTCTAATAATAACGACCATTTATTAAAAGACACATTATATTGTGAATTTTCTCTTGCTTTTTTGTCTTTATGTTTCTTTAGTAGGGCTAAAGAAACTTACAGTGGGGAAAAAAAGCATCAGGCTTTAGTGTAACTCAATTATATATTTAAAGAATGGGAAAAAATGGGGGAAAAGATGCAATATCTAGTTTGCTTCATCCATACAGATAATATTTTTTCTCATGGCACTGGTTCCAGTAAACACTCTGCATTAAAATCCTGAAACTGCCAGCTCTACCGAATAACAACATCTCCTGCATTGCTTCTTACTGTATGCAAATGGGGAGGGTTAGAATTTGCTGAAGATGAACATCGTGTCTGAATAACAGTTGCCATTATTGTGGAAACTAACAACCAGTAGCAAGGGAAATAAATCCCTTTGAGTTGCAAAGTGGCCACAATTGGAGACTAATCTCTAGCTCTGTTTCTTGCCTCGTAGGAACAGCATCTCTTTGACTTTTCTTACATTATAATTAAATCAGCCATAAAAGGTTTAATCTGGAAATTAACGATTTAGGTACCACTTTAACACTGTGACAATTGTTAATGACTGCCTATCAATCTCCTTTGCCCATAAAGTGAATACCTAACTGTGTGAGACAAAAAGAACTTCAGATGCTGGAATCTTGAGCAAAGCATAAAGTGCTGGAGTAACTCAGCAGGTCGGGCAGCATCTGTGGAGCGAAAGACAGGCGAGGAAGGGTCCCGACCTGAAAGGTCACTTGACAATTCCCTCCAGAGTTGCCGCCTGACCCGCTAGGTTACCACAGCAATTTAATTAAAAGTGTGAATTTCATTCCTTCAGTGTGCAAAGCTATTATTGAAACCCTTTATAGATGTCAATGTTCTGTTTGTTTTCTTCATACTAATGGATTCTATTGCACTCTACTTTCTTTCTGTTTCTAACTTTCCATACCTTTTATTTTCTTCAATGGTTTCAGTAACTGCACCAATTACTACCTGTCCCACATCTAAATTGGTTCATTTTGTGTCCGATTTATGCCTAAAAAAATAGATGCCTCAAAGACCATTTACTCTAACATGACTTTATCTTGCAACAGCTTATTTGATAACAGAGGAGATGTTGTGAATGTTCCTGTATTTCAATCAGAGAGTCCACAAAATTGTGCACTTAGACATTCAAATTATTCTCTACATTGGTATTGTAGCAGTAATGGCTGTACCTGAATATTATACGTGATTGGCCACTCTAAGTGTTGCGGTTGAAATTTGGACTTAAATAGCTGTTATTTGTGATTTTGCAGCAAACAAATTCAAATGTCTCTCATTTAAATCATGACAATGTCTACGAATTTGATAAACAATGTGGATTTTATTTCTTTAGTAAATTGTAGGGTGTGTTCTCTTGGAAACAATTGCACATTTTATCTATGAAATAAAACACCTCTTTCACACAGAATACAAATTGCCATTTCCAAAAGTTTCAGTTTTAGTTGTAGTGAAACAGACCCCTTCGGCCGACCAGCAAATCCCACACACTAACACTATCCAACACACACTCGGAACATAGAAACTTAGAAACATAGAAAATAGGTGCAGGAGCAGGCCATTGGGCCCTTCGAGCCTGCACCACCATTCGATATGATCATGGCTGATTATCCAACTTAGTATCCCATCCCTGCCTTCTCTCCATACCCCTTGATTCCTTTAGCCACAAGGGCCACATCTAACTCCCTCTTAAATATAGCCAATGAACTGGCCTCAACTACCTTCTGTGGCAGAGAATTCCACAGATTCACCACTCTCTGTGTAAAAAATGATTTTCTCATCTCGGTCCTAAAAGACTTCCCTCTTATCCTTAAACTGTGACCCCTAGTTCTGGGACAATTTACAATCATACCAAGCCAATTAACAGGAATATTCACGAAATCTCCTTTGTTGTAAAATAAGCTGTTTGAGCAGCTATAACATGTTCTGAAGGTGCTCAATAAATAAATGGCAAGAAAAGCAACACACTAGCCCATTGTGCTGCTAACTTTAACAGTTTGGTAGCTTCAAACTTTGAGCTCCATTTACTTTGAGACGGGTAAAAACACACAGTGTGTTGCAATCTATGCCATTAGATGCTGGAGAAATTACAGATGCCCAAAATGGGTTGCACACGAAGGTATCCTGTCCACCTTTGTCACTGTTTTAATTTAATCCAAAAATGTTCACTCGGGCCATTTACTTTGATTAAATTCGAACATTGTATTATTAGTGCAGAAAGGAACTGCAGATGCTGGTTTATACCGAAGATAGATACAAAGTGCTGGAGTAATTCAGTGGGTCAGGCAGCATCTCCGGAGAAAAAGGATGTTGAATGATTGATTATTAGCTATTATTAGCTGATTGATTATTATGAATGAATGCTTGATTATTAAACAAGCTGCTCAGTCAACTTTTAAGGTAATTTTCTACACAATCTACAATCTGGACCAGATTGGACAAAAAAAATAGAGAGCATAGATTTAAGGTGAGAGGGGCTAAATTTAAAGGAGATGTGCAGGCCAAGTTATTTAACATAGAAGGTAGTGGGTGCCTGGAACACATTGCCAGGGGTGGTGAAGGAGGCAGATATGATACTATGAAAGGCTATGAATAGACAAAATGTGTAGGAAGGAACTGCAGATGCTGGTTTAAATCGAAGATAGACACAAAATGCTGGAGTAACTCAGCGGGACAGGCATCATCCCAGGAAAGAAGGAATGGGTGACGTTTCGGAACATAGAAACATAGATAATAGGTGCAGGAGTAGGCCATTCGGCCCTTCGAGCCTGCACCGCCATTCAATATGATCATGGCTGATCATCCAACTCAGTATCCTGTACCTGCCTTCTCTCCATACCCCCTGATCCCTTTAGCCACAAGGGCCACATCTAACTCCCTCTTAAATATAGCCAATGAACTGGCCTCAACTACCTTCTGTGGCAGAGAATTCCAGAGATTCACCACTCTCTGTGTGAAAAATGTTTTTCTCATCTCGGTCCTAAAGGATTTCCCCATTATCCTTAAAATGTGACCCCTTGTCCTGGACTTCCCCAACATCGGGAACAATCTTCCTGCATCTAGCCTGACCAACCCCTTAAGAATTTTGTAAGTTTCTATAAGATCCCTCCTCAATCTTCTAAATTCTAGCGAGTACAAGCCGAGTCTATCCAGTCTTTCTTCATATGAAAGTCCTGACATCCCAGGAATCAGTCGGGTGAACCTTCTCTGTACTCCCTCTATGGCAAGAGACAAGAACCTTCTTCAGACTGATGTCAGGGGAGTGGGCGGTTCAGAGATAAAATGTAGTCGGAGACAGTAAGACTGGTGGAAGAAGTGGGAAGGGGGAGGGGATGGATAGAGAGGGAAAGCAAAGGCTACTTGAAGTTTGAGAAGTCAATGTTCATAGCGCTGGGCTGTAAGCTACCCTTGGCGGCAGCGGCAGCTTCGGTGATCCGGGATGGGATCAGCTGGGAAGGCGGTGAGGGTCGGAGAGGCAGTGAGTGTTAGTGCTGGTGGCAATGGCGCCGTGGGGTCTCAGCCTCGTGGTGTTTGGGCAGGAAGCGTAGTACAGCGGTGGAGCGCCAGGCCTGTGGGCGGTCGAGTGGAGGAGTGTCCGGTCTAGAGGCGGGCAAGCTTGTGATCCTTTGTGGAGTCACGGTAGGAAAGGAAGTGTTTGTTGAGGGTATGGATCTGGCGTAAAATGGAGTCCGTTGCAGGTGTGAGTGAGTGAGGCCCGGAGCTGCAGGAGAGTCAGAGCGAGGGCCTGTTGGTGCCGGCGCATCGCAGCCAGTGTAAAACACAGGGCACGGAATGAGAACTGTTGTGAAAAATGGCAGATCGACTGTCGGAACCTGTAGTCTGGCTTGGGTCTGAACTGGGAGGTCTGGAACCAGAGCAGGAATCCACGAGGTTGAAGATGGAGGCGCAGGCATGCACCGAGAAAACACACGTGTCTGGGTTAAGGCGTGTCTTTGAGTCAGAGGGCAGGAGTTTGTAGGCAGAGGGCAGGAGTAGCTTACACCCCAAAGGTATGAACATTAACTTCCCTAACATCAAGTACCCGTGCTTTCCCTCTCTCTCCAACCCCTTCCCCTTCCCAGTTCGCCCACCAGTCTTACTGTCTCAGACTCCATTTTATCTCTGTACCACCCACTACCCTGACATCAGTCTGAAGAAAGGGTCTTGACCCGAAACATCACCCATTCATTCTCTCTAGAGATGCTGCCTGTCCCGCTGAGTTACTACAGCATTATGTGTCTATCTTCGCTATGAATAGACACGTAGGTATGCAGGAAATAGAGGGATATGGATCATGTGTAGGGCAGATGGGGTTAATATATCTTTGCATCATGTTTGGCAGAGACATTGTGAGCCGAAGGGCTGTAAATTTCTTTGTTCCGATATTTAAAACAAACCTCCATTCTAAAACCTGCCAATGTATAATTATAACTTCACCCAACGAACGCATACACATTTATCACGAAGTGGAGGTAGCAATGAGTTTGCACAGATACTTTCTGTTATAAATTAAACAAAATATCTCTAACAGACGACCTGAATATATGAGTTTAATATACCAAACATAAAACCTGAATATATGAGTTTAATATACAAATATCAATAATCCATGCTGAATAAAATATAAGCGGTGGAAATTCCTCAAAGGCATATTTAACACCCACATGCATCTGATGGGTTAACTGTGCACTAAACAACCATAAAGATAACATCCCCCATGAAATTCAGAAGGATGAAGAAATTTAGCAAGCATAAATCGCACATTTTTATTGTTTTTCATTCTCCAAAGACCAATTCTAAGGCTATGAGGTTGTGGTGATTTTTGATAGCATTTGTCATTTTGCAGATTCACTTTTTATCTTTAAAGTTTGGCAGTTTGCATCAGGACCCATTTACATCAGTCCACCTGAGGTAGGATTTGCAAGTGAAAGTCACAATGTATAGCTGAGGTAAGCAAATGATCATGATATTACATGATCATGTTACATGAAGATAAAAAAAATCCCTGTAGACATTGCAAATATATGAGAAAAACAGAAACTACTGGAAATATCCAGCAGGTCAGGCTGCATCTGTGGGAAGAGAAATAATGAAGATAAACACAAAAAGTTGGAGTAACTCAGCGGGACTAGACATTTCGGGTTGACACCCTTCTTCAGACTGGTTCGGGAAAAGGGAAACGAGGAATATAGACAATGATGTAGGGCGATAAAAAGCAATGAATGAAAAAGTGACGATGATAAAGGCCATTGTTAGCTGTTCGTTGGGTGAAAACGAGAAGCTAGTATGACTTGGGCGGAGGAAATTGGGGGAAGACTCAAATAGTGTTGGCCTGAGATACTAATAATTCTTTTCAGAGTTATAATATTGGTATGGTGGTATAATGGTTAAATTATGGAAACAATGTATAAAGGCACAAAATATCAATCCAGAATCAAAATTAAAAACATCCAAATGTCAGCTGGAGAATTTAAATTGAAATGAGTATGTACATCTTGAATAAGATGCTAGTATTCAGATCAATAGCAATGAAAATGTTGGATTGCCCCAAAAAAACATCTGGTTCACTGATCCCCATCACAGTAGGAAATCACACAATTTATAGGGGTAGAATTAAACAATTCGGCACATTGATTCTACTCTGCCATTCAATGATGGCTGATCTCTGCCTTCTAATCCCATTTTCCTGCCTTCACCCCATAATCCTTGACACCCATTATAATCAAGAATTTTGGCCTTAAAAATATCCACTGTCTTGGCCTCCACAGCTCTCTGTGGTAATGAGTTCCACAGATTAACTACCCTCTGACTAAAGAAGTTCCTCCTCACCTTTCTAAAAGAGCACCCTTTAATTCCGAGGCTATGATCTCTGATTCTAGACTCTCCCACCAGTGGAAACATCTTTTTCCACATCCATTCTATCTATACCTTACATTATTCTGTAAGTTTCACTGAGGTCTCCCCTCAACCTTCTAAACTCCAGCGAGTACAGTGCTGTCAAATGCTTATCAAATGCCAAACCACTAATTCCTGGAATCATTCTTGTAAGCCTCCTAAGGACCCTCTCCAGAGCCAGCACATCCTTCCTCAGATATGGGCCCAAAGGGGCGCCCAGGGCGATGGGTGCCCTGCCGGCAGTCTGTTCGTTTTTTCATTCTTTTTGTTATGTTTTAGTGTGTTAAACGTTTGTTTTAATGTTCTTCGGTTTGTTTTATGCAGGGGGAGGGGGGAGGGGATCGAGGGAAACTTTTTTCAAGTTCGTACCTTGCCAGAGATGTGATTACATTTTGGATCACATTCTCCGGGCGCTCTGCAGCCTTCAATCGATGGAGCTGGAGAGGGGTGCGGACTTAACATCAGAGATGATCCCTTGTCTGGGATCGCTCTCACCGCGGGCACCGCGGACTTTACCATCAAGCTCGCAGTCAGGAGAGGCTAGTCGGGAAGCTCTAACGTCGCGGAAGGTTCGACCAGCTCCGACGCGAGGTTCGATCGCCCGGCGCGGGGGAACTGATATCCCCCTGGTGTGGGAGCTGATCGCTTCGACGTGGAGGGCCCGAATGCCACTAGCTACGGGAGCCAAGATCATCCCGTCAACGGGGGCTCGAGGCCCACGACCGAGGAAGAACTAAGGGAAGGACTTGAACTTTATTTCATCTTCCATCACAGTGGTGGGTTAAAGACCAGGTTAGAGCTAGCCCCACACAGGGCAGCGATTCCTAGCCTTTTCCTCGCCAACGTGCGCTCACTGGCAAACAAAATGGATGAACTCCGGCTAAGGATCACCTCCCACAACCGGATCAAGGACTGCAACATCTTGATCTTCACTGAAACTTGGCTCAACACTGACGTTCCTGACAGCGCCATCCAGCTATCGGGGCGTCATTTACTCCGAGCGGACAGGACATCAGACTCTGGTAAGACCAGAGGGGGGGGTCTGTGCATTTATGTAAACAAAGCATGGTGCACGGACTCCACCATCATCGAGAGTCACTGCTCAGCTAACCTTGAATTCCTCTTGGTTAGATGCAGACCGTTCTATCTGCCCAGAGAGTTCACCTCCACTGTTGTGACTGCAGCCTATATCCCTCCTGATGCTAATGCCAAGCTTGCAATGAAAGAGCTGCATACTGCCATTAGCAAACAACAGACGCACAACCCTGAGGCAGCCTTCATTGTTGCGGGTGACTTCAATCACTCCAACCTGAAGACTGTACTCCCCAAATTCCACCAACATGTATCCTTCCCCACTAGAGTAGACAAGACACTGGACAAAGTCTACACCAATATGGCTGAAGCTTACAAAGCCATCCCCCTCCCCCACCTTGGTCAGTCTGATCACGTCTCATTGTTCCTGCTCCCTAAGTACTCCCCACTCATCAGACGGGTTAAACCAACTGTAAGGACAGTTAAAGTCTGGTCAGAGGAAGCGGACTTCACACTTCAGCAGTGTTTTGGAAACACTGACTGGAAGGCGTTTGCAGCCCAGGCCACCCTTGACTCTCACACGGACATTGATTCCTATACATCCTCTGTTCTGGACTTTATAAACTCCACCATCAATAGTGTCACCTCCCTCAAACAGGTGACCATATACCCGAATCAGAAGCCATGGATGAACAGCGAGGTCAGGCTACTGCTGAAAGCACGGGACACCGCTTTCAGGTCAGGCGATGCTCGAGCCTACAGTTCATCCAGGGCTAACCTGAAGAGGGGCATCAGGAAGGCCAAGCACTGCCATAAGCTCAGGATTGAGGAGCACTTCAACAACAACTCCGACCCCCGACGCATGTGGCAAGGCATCCAGGCCATCACGGACTACAGACCCTCCAACATCACCCCCACATCCAGCGACGCCTCCTTCCTTGAGGAGCTTAATCACTTCTATGGCCGCTTCGACAGGGACAATCTAGAGACAGCCATCAAGGCTGTGCTACCTGCCGATCACCAACCCCTCACACTCACCCCCTACGACGTGTACGTGGCACTGAGTAGGACTAATGCACGTAAGGCTGCTGGCCCTGACGGCATCCCCGGGCGCGTGCTCAGTGCCTGTGCTGCGCAGCTGACAGACGTCTGGACTGACATCTTCAACCTGTCACTTGCCCAAGCAGTTGTCCCCACTTGCCTTAAAGCCACCTCCATCGTGCCAGTGCCAAAACAATCCACTGCGGCAAGCCTCAACGACTTCCGCCCAGTTGCACTTACCCCCCATCATCACCAAGTGCTTCGAGAGGCTGGTCCTGGCACACCTCAAAAGCTGCCTACCCCCCACACTGGATCCCTATCAGTTTGCCTACCGCAAGAACAGGAGTACGGAGGATGCCATCTCAACGGCACTTCACTTCGCCCTCTCCCACCTTGACAACAGAGACACTTATGTAAGAATGCTGTTCATCGATTACAGCTCAGCATTCAACACCATTATTCCATCAAAACCCATCACCAAACTCGGTAACCTGGGCATCGACCCCTCCCTCTGCAACTGGATACTGGACTTTCTAACCAACAGACCCCAGTCTGTGAGGTTAGACAAGCACACCTCTTCAACCCTCACCCTGAACACCGGCGTTCCTCAGGGCTGTGTGCTGAGCCCCCTCCTCTACTCCCTCTTCACCTATGACTGCACACCTGTACATGGTACTAACACCATCATCAAGTATGCAGATGATACAACGGTGATTGGCCTCATCAGCAACAACGATGAGCTGGCCTACAGGGAGGAGGTCCAGCACTTAGCAGCATGGTGCGCTGACAACAACCTGGCCCTTAACTCCAAGAAGACCAAGGAGCTCATTGTAGACTTCAGGAAGTCCAGAGGCGGCACGCACACCCCCATCCACATTAACGGGACGGAGGTGGAACGTGTTTCTAGCTTCGGGTTCCTGGGAGTCAACATCTCCGATGACCTCTCTTGGACCCACAATACCTCTACTCTGATCAAGAAGGCTCATCAGCGTCTCTTCTTCCTGAGGAGACTGAAGAAGGTCCATCTGTCTCCTCAGATCCTGGTGAACTTCTACCGCTGCACCATCGAGAGCATCCTTACCAACTGCATCACAGTATGGTATGGCAACTGCTCTGTCTCCGACCGGAAGGCATTGCAGAGGGTGGTGAAAATTGCCCAACGCATCACCGGTTCCACGCTCCCCTCCATTGAGTCTGTCCAAAGCAAGCGCTGTCTGCGGAGGGCGCTCAGCATCGCCAAGGACTGCTCTCACCCCAACCATGGACTGTTTACCCTCCTACCATCCGGGAGGCGCTACAGGTCTCTCCGTTGCCGAACCAGCAGGTCGAGGAACAGCTTCTTTCCGGCGGCTGTCACTCTACTAAACAACGTACCTCGGCGACTGCCAATCACCACCCCCCCCCCCCCCCCATTATTATTTTTTTTTTATTCAAATCGTTTGCTATGTCGCTCTTCAAGGGAGATGCTAAATGCATTTCGTTTTCTCTGTACTGTACACTGACAATGACAATTACAATTGAATCTGAATCTGAATCTGAATCTGAATCTGAGGAATGTGTAGTAGTCACTGTGGTGGATGTTCATGGTAAAATGTGCTTTGGATGATCTGTTGCTTTTAATTGTATGACTGACCTGGCCAATGAAATTCCTCGTATGTTGCAAAGCATACTTGGCGAATAAAGTGTGATTCTGATTCTGAAATTTGCTCACAGTACCCCAAATGCAGCCTGGCCAGCGCCTTATAGAGCCTCATCATTACAATCCTTTTTATATAAATGCTCGCATTGAATTTGCAGTCCTTCCTTCACACTATTCTCATTTCGTCCAGCGACATACATAAGCCTCCAGATCAAAGTTGTTGACAATGATCTAGAAAGCCATTCTGTTGGGAAGCAGGAACAAAGAACTGCAGTTGCTGGTTTATACATATCCCAAAGTTATATAGGTTTGTAGATTAAATTGCCTCTGTAAATTGCCTTTAAGGTATAGGAAGTGGATGAGAAAGTGAGATAACATAGAAGTGGTGTGAATGGGTGATCGATGGTCAAGTGGACTTGGTGGTTGAAGGTCCTGTTTCCATGCTATATCTCTAAAGTAAAAAATGTAGCAAAAAACTGCAATCAGTAGGATCCAATTATTTCTTCCCACATCGCCTCTGGTTCTCTTGTCAATTATCTCTGCGTTCTGCTTATCACCTTCCTGCCAGCATGAGGAGATTTTCTCCTACATGAAAGTGTTTTGAAACTAATTAACGCCTCTTTTTTAATCATCTCTTAATCTACTTTGCTATAGAGACAACAATGTAAATTTCTCTAATCTCGCTTTACAATTACAATTGAAGTCCCGCAGGCCTGGTGTCATTCCAATAAATTATCACGATCCTCGTATCCTTACTAAGATGCGGTACCCAGAATGGACACATCATTCCAGCCCAGGCCGAGCAGTGAATTAGTCTGAAGAGGGAAATCGACCCAAAACGTCACCTATTCATTTTCTCCAGAGGTGCTGCCTGACCCGCTGCGTTACTCCAGCATGTCGTGTCTATCTTCAGTGTAAACCAGTTCCTTCCTACACATTGAATGATCCTCGTTTGGGTAAAACTCAGCTTTCTACAGCCCATTTCTATTTTTAGTGCCAGGGTTTTTTGCATGTTTGTAATGGACTCATCAACTTGATATATTTTGCTGATGATATCAAATGCATTCAGCTTTCTTCCCTTCAATAGTCCTTTTTGTTAGGAGGTACAGTTTGACATTTTCACACAATGGAATAGTTTGGAAGGCCGAGAGACATAAATGTCAGCTTACTTCAGTTGCATTATCGACACTCACAATACAAAAGAAGTGACAGAATCAGGCTCCCTATGGACCAAATAACTTTGCCTACTCATAGTTCTGTTAAGGTCAATAAGCACTCATTTGTCTGTCCGTCTGTGTGAAAATGTTGGAGTGCAGTTTCTTATCCATGAGTGCAGTATTCTCCTCCAGGGGTGAGAATTTCTGCACAGTGGTGCAATGGTACCACTAGAGTGGAAATGTCAAAGCCTAGAGGACATAGTTTGAAGATGAGACGTGGAAAGTTCAAAGGACATGTGCTGAAAAAGCTTTTTTTACACAATGGGTGGGTGCCTGGAATGAACTGCCAGGGGTGACGATGGATGCAAATATGGCAGTGGCATTTAAAAAGCTTTTAGATTGGCGCATGGATATGCAGGAAATGAGATAGGCAGATGAGATAAATTCATGTTCAACACGGACATCGTGAGCTGAAGGGCTTATTCCTGGACTGTTCTGTTCTACATTTCAATCTCTCGCAAAGTCTGTCATGGTGAATTGCTGAATACTGAGAATATGCACACACACACACGCACATACACACACACGCACATACACACACACGCACATACACACATGCTAGCATGCGCACTCACACTTGCGCTCATACGCACAGACACATGAAAACAAGCAAGCATGAACGCACTAATACTCACTTCCACACATGCTAACATGCATGCGCACACACATGCATACACACGTGCAAACATGCACACACTAACACTCACACTCACTTGCACACATGCCAACACCCATGCGCACAAACATGCATACAACTATGCAAGCATGCGCATGCACATACACACACGCATACACACACAGGACTGACTGTACTTTCTGCCTTCCACCACAGTGAAGAATGCTGTGGGTGGATGTTTGTGTTCAATTTTATTGCGTACTAGGCCAGGTGCAGTCTGTTCCCCCAACGTGCGGTTGTGGGGGGGAGGCGGCATGCAGCGTCACACACACTAACTATCCCCCCCCCCCCCCGCACTCACGCTAATTACCCCACTTGATATAATATTAATATTATTAATTTTCTCCTTTTACCCCATAACCACCGTATCTACTGACGCATAGCCCCCAACTCGCAGGCGCGTCTATAGAGGGAGGGGGGGGGGGGGGGGGGTGGAGAGAGTGAGGGCAGAGAGAGAAGGGGCAGAGACAGAGAGAGAGACAGCAAAACAGAGAGAGGGGCAAGAGGGAGAGGTGGGTGGGGAGGAGGAGAAGAGGAAGGGTGGGTGAGGGGGGAAAGGTGGGGAGGAGAGAGAGGGTGAGAGTGAGAGTGAGGGGGAGAGAGAGGGGGTGCTGTGAGGGGGGTGAGGGGAAGGGGGGTGAGGAGGGGGGGAGAGGAAGGGAGGGGGGGGAGAGGAGGGGGGAGAGGAGGGGGGAGAGGAGAGGGGGGGGAGAGAGGAGGAGGGGGGGGAAGAGGAGAGGGGGAAGAGGAGGAGAGGGGGGGGGAAAGAGGAGAGGGGGAGAGAAGACAGGGGGAGAGAGGAGAGGGAGGAGAGGAGAGTGGAGTGAGGGGGTGTGCTGAGAGGGGGATAAGGTGAGGGGAGGGGGGAGGAGAGGGGGGGAGAGGAGGAGGGAGGGGAGAGAGGAGAGGGGGGGAGAGGGAGTGGGGGGGGGAAGAGGAGAGGGGGGGAAGAGGAGGGGGAAGAGGAGAGGGGGAAGAGGAGAGGGGTGGAGAAGAGAGGGGGGAGTGAGAGGGTGTGCTGAGAGGGGGATGAGGAGAGGGGAGGGGGAGAGGAGGAGAGGAGAGGAGGGGGGAGAGGAGAGGAGATGGGAGAAAGGAAGGGGAAGAGGAGAGGGGGAAGAGGAGAGGGAGGGAGAAGAAATGAGGGGAAGAGGAGAGGAGAGGAGGAGAAGAAAGGGGGGGAGAGGAGAGGGGAGAGGAAGGGGAGAGAAGGGGGGAGAGGAGGAAGAGAGGAGAGGAGAGAGGAAGAGGAGGAGATGGGAGGAAAGGAGGGGGGAAGAGGAGAGGGGGGGGGAGAAGAGAGAGGGGGGAGAAGAGAGGGGGGAGAGTAGAGGGGAGAAGAGAGGGAGGGAGAGGAGTGGGGGGAAGAGGAGGAGAGAGGGGAGGGGGGGAGAGGAGGAGGGGGGAGAGAGGAGAGGGGGGCGGAGAGGGAGGGGAGAGTAGAGGGAGAGAGGGGGGAGAGAGAGAGAGGGGGAGAGGAGGGGGGGAAGAGGAGAGGGGGAGGGCAGGGGGAGGAAGAGAGGAAGGGAGAGGGAGAGAGAGGAGGGGGGAGAGAGGAGAGGGGGAAGAGGAGAGGGGGGGAGAAGAGAGGGGGGGAGAAAAGGGGGAAGAGGAGAGGGGGGAGAGGGGGAGAGGGGGAGAGGAGAGGGGGGTAGAGGAGAGGGGGGGGAGAGGAGAGGGAGCGGAGAAGAGAGGGGGGGAGAAGAGAGGGGGGGAGAAAAGAAGAGGGGGAGGAGGGAGGGGGAGAGAGTAGAGGGGGAGAGAGAGGAGGGGGGGGAGGAGAGGAGAGGGAGAGAAGAGAGGGGGGAGAGAGGAGAGGGGGGGAGAGAGGGGGGAGAGGAGAGGGGGTGAGAGAGAGAGGGGGGAGAGGACGGGGGGGGGAGGGAGAGAGCGGGGGAGAGAGGAGAGGGGGTGGGAGGGGGGTGTGCTGAGAGGGGGGGAGAGGTGGGGGGGGAGAGGAGTGGGGGAGAGGGGAGGGGGCGGAGAGGGAGGGGAGAGGAGGAGAGGGAGAGAGGAGGGGGGAGAGAGAGAGAGGAGGGGGGGGAGGAGAGGGGGAGAGCAGGGGGAGGGGAGGAGAGGGGGGGAGAGCAGGGGGAGGAGATGAGAGGGAGAGAGGAGAGGGAGAGAGGAGAGGGGGGGGAGAGAGGAGAGGGGGGGGGAGAGAGGAGAGGGGGAGAGAGAGGAGAGGGGGGAAGAGAGAGAGTGCCTTTTTATTTCAACCCAAACAACCATTTGCAGGCAGTGCTTTTTTACTATAACCATATTTTCATTTTCAAACCGCATTAAGGGTACTTACATAGTTGCGTGGACATGTGTTCAGTTTTATTCACAGCTCAGAGAAACGTGACCCTCTGCCTTCCTCCAGCTTGCAGACTAATTGAGGCACACACTTCCTGGTTTTATAGTCCCTCCCCCCTGCCGCCAGCAGGGGCAGCAGAGAGAATGGAGAATTTTGTAAAA
Source organism: Leucoraja erinaceus (assembly GCF_028641065.1). Classification (NCBI taxonomy): domain Eukaryota; kingdom Metazoa; phylum Chordata; class Chondrichthyes; order Rajiformes; family Rajidae; genus Leucoraja; species Leucoraja erinaceus. The sequence continues at coordinate 23,992,601 of NC_073403.1, forward strand.
TCCTTAATAAATCCTTAGATCCTCGGCACACATACGGCGGAGGGGGGCTCTGAGCGAGGTGGCCAAAAATGACGGCCGTAGGTGGCGGCGTTGTCGGAAATCGCAGCACAGATCGCCAAAACCGGTCAAGAACAGAGTTTTAGTAATATAGATAGATTGTGTGTTCTTTTTTGATTGTACCGCTGCTGGCAAGTTCATTTCACTGCACTTTATTGTGAATGTGATGAATAAAAACTAATTGATTGACACGCACACAAACACACAGTCAACCTTGGTGGCTGATAGCTGGTGAGGGGAGATTTTCAAATAAAAATGGCTGCCGTTCACTGACTGTGGATTAATGTGATGCACCTCATTGTTGCCATGTTGTTCCATCAATGGCTGAACTTGACAACCAATTCCTGTGTCAGAAACCTCTCCCTGGTGTCCTGCCCTTAAACCCCTTTTTCACGGAGCCACTTGACGCAAGAGTTAACCAGAGTTGAACATCGTGGGAACCTCTTGCGATAACCGTACGGCATTCGTGGACCACTGTGGCGCTAACGGCAGGTACTCGTGTAACTTGGTGACTCGGGAGAAAATTCAAACAAGCTTGAATTTCTCCAAGAGTGACTTGTACACTTGTGGTTAAACATTGCAACATTATATGCACGTAGTGGCCAGCGCGATATCCGTACTGACTCTTGCGTGTACCGTGGGAACTCCTGTGAACGGTGAAGCCGGAAGCTGGACAGAGGGGACAGAAGGTGAGTAAAAATTGTCTTCTGTGGGATTGAATTTAAAAAATAAAGATTTGCATCCGCATATGGACATCAACTTATTCATGTTATGTTAATGAGATTCAAGAAAATAACTATAATCTTTAAAAGGGACTTTACTGAAATGTCCCGCATTTTTATGGTCCATGAGAAATTTTTCACATGTACTTCTTTGAGAGATGTGACCAGCGATCGATGCCTTTCCGAAGCAGGGACCGGAACGCTACCAATCAATGCTCTCCAGAGACCCGTGTAAAGGAGTGAACTGCACATGCTGGTTTAAAACGAAGACAGACACAAAAAGCTGGAGTAACTCAGCTAGTCATCTCTGGAGAAAAATAGGTGATGTTTCGGGACGAGACACATCTTCAGACTCAATTCCGATTAGGATGTCTGAAGAAGGGTTCCAATTCGAATTGCCACCTATACTTTTTCTCCAGAGATGCTGCCTGACACGCTGACTTACTCCAGCTTTTTATGTTTTTCTTCCCAGATCTGACTTACCTGCTGAGTTACACCAACATTTTGTGTCCGTGCTCACTATGAACATTGAATTATTTAATTTTAGGTAATTTACACTCTCTCTCTCTCTCCCTCGCCCACCCCCGCCCACCCCCTCCGGGTGTCTGTCACTGAAACAGGCAAGTGAGATTTCACATCCACCTTGTATGTGCCTCTCTCTCTCCCTCCCTCCCTCTCACACAGGCTGAGAGACTCTGCCTCTGTGAGTGTACGTCTCTTTCTCCCCCTCTCCCACACACAGTAAAGACCGAGTAACTGTGCTCACTCCATCTGTGTCTCCCACATACACAGTAAAACTCTGCTTTGTGTGTGTATGTAGCAATTCAACCAAGGGAGGATATTTATAGTGTGTGAAAAAAAAAAGTGACATCATTTGTGCCACGTGATGATTTAATTACACTTGGCAGTTTACAATGTCATTCAAGATTTAACGGGAAAGCTCGGGAGACGGATAAGTCACTCGCACAAATAACAGAAATGCCGAGTACCGTGGGAACTCTTTGTCTACCCCCGCCCCCCCCCCCCCCCCCCGCCCCGTTATATCATGTGATATCGTGCTAGACCACAACCACTTCACTCTGGCTACATCTTGCGTCAAGTCGCCCCGTGAAAAAAGCCTATTACAATATTTATTACAGTGGGACTGTAATATATATTGTCTGGCCATCATCTACAGGCACAGAAATGACATTTAAAGTAATAGAAGAGAGAATGTCAGAAATAAACGATGGTTGCTGCAGTGAAGTATGTCATGATCACATCTAGTTGTTGCAAATGTGGTTCCTCACTGCTGAGACATCACCAAATATGGGTAAAACACTATGTTCAAATATTAGCTACTCAATATATCCCCCCTGCACTGCATGCCAATCTAATAATGTGGAGAACACAAAGTGCTAGAGTGACTCATTGGGTCAGGCAGCATCTCTGAAGGACATGAATAAGTAACATTTCGGGTCGGGACCTTTCTTCAGTCTGACACAAGCCACTTATCCATGTCTTCCTGAGATGTTGCTTGATGCGCTGAGTTTTACTCTAGTACTTTGCAATCTATTCAAGATTCCAGTATTTGCACTTCCTGTGTCTAATAATGGGCTGTCATACTGAATATACATGATCGATGTGTACTCCAGTCCAAAGTATACTGTGGAATGCTTGATTATAATCATGTAATGCCTTTCCACTGAATGGTTAGCACGCAACAAAAGCTTTTCACTGTACCTTGGTAAAGGTGACAATAAACTAAACTTAACTCAAACTCAAGTATTCAAGCGCTCCATTACTGTTCCATGCAAAGATCCTCGGAAGAAACTATTTTGTGCACAGATTTGTGTTTTTCATCCAAGATGTCACAACTGCACAGACAGTACAGGTATAATTTGCTCCAGTTGGAGATGAAGTTGTGGATGCTCTTCAGGGATTTTCTCCTTGTATCATTCTTCATCCCTTTGTTCCTCTTGACCTGCTGGTCAGCCTCCAGAGCTCCTTGCACTTCTTCCTCCTGCATTGCTGCACCATGCAGTTCAACACAAAGACATTTTCGTACCTGCATTGCAAGTACTGCAAGCAACAACATCTCATTGCAGGAGATAAATTACATTTTCCACTGCGATATATTTGGTACTTGCAGGGAGGCACGGTGGTGCAACAGTAGAGCTGCTGCCTTACAGTACCAGAGACCTGGGTTTGATCCTGACTATGTGTGCTATCTGTACAGAGTTTGTACGTTCTGCCTGTGACCATGTGGGTTTTCTCTGAGTACCCTGGATCCCTCCCACGCTCCAAAGACGCACAAGTTTGTAGGTTAATTGGCTTCAGTAAAATTATAAAGTTGTCCCTTGCGTGCTGGACAGTGTTAGTCAGTGGCGGACTAGGTCTAAAAATATTGGTTGCCAGGAGACAAAGGGGTCCAGCCACAACTCCAATGCTATCATTTAACAGGGGGCCCACTTGCCATCACTTGCTATCACTTCATCAGGGGCCCACTTGCCATCGGACAAGCTGACACCCTGGCCAGTCCACCACTGGTGTTAGTGTATGGGGTGATCACTGGTCGGTGCTGACTCTGAGGGCCAAAGGGCCCGTTTCTGCGCTGTATCTCTAAGTCTAAAGCATAGCTTTTCCTGGGCGTGCCTCAAACATGGCACATCAATTAAGTCCAACAGGATATGATGTCATTGAAGACACTCTGAGAGTGGTGTCATCTCAGATGGACAAGGCTTTACCTCCAGCCCCGAGATCCATGACTATCCATAATATTGGCTCCATTAAAGGACCACTGCCAGCAGTGTGAAAACTGGGGAACCCACTCAATAAGTATCCCAGCAGCTACATTGATGGAGAAAATAAGCCACTTGTTTAAACAGCCAACAGTCAATTCTGAACTGACAAGTCAAACCTTGGAAATCAACAGAAAGTTTAGTTTAGTTAGTTTAGTTTATTGTCACATGTATCGAGGTATAGTGAAAATCGTTTTGTTGTGTGCTAGCCAGTCAGCAGATCCAGTTCTGGGGCTAGCACACAGAGAATCACCTGGCTTGAGGGCCAATGTCCTTTCAAAATGTGAAAAACATCACTACTTGCACAGTGCCTGTGGTCCTAATGAGATTGCTCCACAATGTTTGGAGTGTGGTGCTTTAGATCCAATTCATGTCGGTGCAGATCAAAATGAGCATTCTGCAATACTGGGGTCATGTGGTGTGTCAAGAATATCTCAGACGCACTAACGTGAATTATGCACGGAAGTGCCCATCCAATTTACATTTTATGTAACATTATTTGGAAATAAAATTACTAATGGCATTTACTCGGGTCAAACTGTAAATGGATTGTACAATGCTGACAAAAATAACACTGCTTGGCTTGAGATCTTATAAGTGCTTCTGATTATTGAGACACAAACACATTTGGCCAGCCATTCCTGTCAAAATAATGGTAAGGATATCTAGTGCTTGCATTAGTTAGGCTCAAAGAGTGGGCCAATATTAGACCAAGAGATGGTGTATAGTTTAATTAAAAATGTTCAAAAGCTTCTACTTGAGTTAAATCCCTTTACTGTTGCTTGGCAAACATATCAAACCATTTCTATTTTATTAGTTGAACCATGTTTAATTTTGAGTCAGTACAACATAAGGTTCCTTCACTGAATTTAAGTTTTAATTGAAAATCTAGCTTTAGAAAATGCATTGCTTAGCGCAAGATTTTTTCATGTTCTTAAACATAGAAACATAGAAACATAGAAATTAGGTGCAGGAGTAGGCCATTCGGCCCTTTGAGCCTGCACCGCCATTCAATATGATCATGGCTGATCATCCAACTCAGTATCCCGTACCTGCCTTCTCTCCATACCCCCTGATCCCCTTAGCCACAAGGGCCATATCTAACTCCCTCTTAAATATAGCCAATGAACTGGCCTCAACTACCCTCTGTGGCAGAGAATTCCAGAGATTCACCACTCTCTGTGTGAAAAAAGTTCTTCTCATCTCGGTTTTAAAGGATTTCCCCTTTATCCTTAAGCTGTGACCCCTTGTCCTGGACTTCCCTAACATCGAGAACAATCTTCCTGCATCTAGCCTGTCCAACCCCTTAAGAATTTTGTACGTTTCTATAAGATCCCCTCTCAATCTTCTAAATTCTAGAGAGTATAAACCAAGTCTATCCAGCCTTTCTTCATAAGACAGTCCTGACATCCCAGGAATCAGTCTGGTGAACCGTCTCTGCACTCCCTCTATGGCAATAATGTCCTTCCTCAGATTTGGAGACAAAAACTGTACGCAATACTCCAGGAGTGGTCTCACCAAGACCCTGTACAACTGCAGTAGAACCTCTCTGCTCCTATACTCAAATCCTTTTGCAATGAAAGCTAACATACCATTCGCTTTCTTTACTGCCTGCTGCACCTGCATGCCTACCTTCAATGACTGGTGTACCATGACACCCAGGTCTCGCTGCATCTCCCCCTTTCCCAATCGGCCACCATTTAGATAATAGTCTGCTTTCCTGTTTTTGCCACCAAAATGGATAACCTCACATTTATCCACATTATACTGCATCTGCCAAACATTTGCCCACTCACCCAGCCTATCCAAGTCACCCTGCAGTCTCCTAGCATCCTCCTCACAGCTAACACTGCCCCCCCAGCTTAGTGTCATCCGCAAACTTGGAGATATTGCCTTCAATTCCCTCATCCAGATCATTAATATATATTGTAAATAGCTGGGGTCCCAGTACTGAGCCTTGGGGTACCCCACTAGTCACTGCCTGCCATTGTGAAAAGGACCCGTTTACTCCTACTCTTTGCTTCCTGTTTGCCAGCCAGTTCTCTATCCACATCAATACTGAACCCCCAATGCCTTGTGCTTTAAGTTTGTATACTAATCTCTTATGTGGGACCTTGTTGAAAGCCTTCTGGAAGTCCAGATACACCACATCCACTGGTTCTCCCCTATCCACGCTACTAGTTACATCCTCGAAAAATTCTATAAGATTCGTCAGACATGATTTACCTTTCGTAAATCCATGCTGACTTTGTCCAATGATTTCACCACTTTCCAAATGTGCTGCTATCCCATCTTTAATAACTGACTCTAGCAGTTTCCCCACTACCGATGTTAGACTAACTGGTCTGTAATTCCCCATTTTCTCTCTCCCTCCCTTCTTAAAAAGTGGGGTTACGTTTGCTACCCGCCAATCTTCAGGAACTGCTTCAGAATCTAAAGAGTTTTGAAAGATTATTACTAATGCATCCACTATTTCGCGAGCTACTTCCTTAAGTACTCTGGGATGCAGCCTATCTGGCCCTGGGGATTTATCGGCCTTTAATCCATTCAATTTACCCAACATCACTTCCCAGCTAACCTGGATTTCACTCAATTCCTCCAACTCCTTTGACCCGCGGTCCCCTGCTATTTCCGGCAAATTATTTATGTCTTCCTTAGTGAAGATGGAACCAAAGTAGTTATTCAGTTGGTCCGCCATATCCTTGTTCCCCATGATCAACTCACCTGTTTCTGACTGCAAGGGACCTACATTTGTTTTAACTAATCTCTTTCTTTTCACATATCTATAAAAACTTTTGCAGTCAGTTTTTTATGTTCCCTGCCAGTTTTCTTTCATAATCTATTTTTCCTTTCCTAATTAAGCCCTTTGTCCTCCTCTGCTGGTCTTTGAATTTCTCCCAGTCCTCCGGTATGCTGCTTTTTCTGGCTAATTTGTACGCATCATCCTTCGCTTTGATACTATCCCTGATTTCCCTTGTTATCCATGGATGTACTACCTTCCCTGATTTATTCTTTTGCCAAACTGGGATGAACAATTTTTGTAGTTCATCCATGCAGTCTTTAAATGTCTTCCATTGCATATCCACCGTCAACCCTTTTAGAATTAATTGCCAGTCAATCTTGGCCAATTCACGTCTCATACCCTCAAAGTTACCTTTCTTTAAGTTCAGAACCATTGTTTCTGAATTAACAATGTCACTCTCCATCCTAATGAAGAACTCAACCATATTATGGTCACTCTTGCCCAAGAGGGCACGTACAACAAGATTGCTAACTAACCCTTCCTCATTACTCAATACCCAGTCTAAAATAGCCTGCTCTCTCGTTGGTTCCTCTACATGTTGATTTAGATAACTATCCCGCATACATTCCAAGAAATCCTCTTCCTCAGCACCCCTGCCAATTTGATTCACCCAATCTATATGTAGATTGAAGTCACCCATTATAACCGTTTTGCCTTTGTCGCACGCATTTCTAATTTCCTGTTTGATACCATCTCCAACTTCACTGCTACTGTTAGGTGGCCTGTACACAACACCCACCAGCGTTTTCTGCCCCTTAGTGTTTTGCAGCTCTACCCATACCGATTCCACATCCTCCAAACTAATGTCCTTCCTTTCCATTGCATTAATCCCCTCTCTAATCAGTAACGCTACCCCACCTCCTTTTCCTTTCTGTCTATCCCTCCTGAATATTGAATATCCCTGGATGTTCAGCTCCCAGCCTTGGTCACCCTGGAGCCATGTCTCCGTGATCCCAACTATATCATAGTCATTAATAGCTATCTGCACATTCAACTCATCCACCTTATTACGAATGCTCCTTGCATTGAGACACAAAGCCTTCAGGCTTGTTTTTACAACACTCTTACCCCTTATACAATTATGTTGAAAAGTGGCCCTTTTTGATTTTTGCCCTGGTTTTGTCTGCCTGCCACTTTTACTTTTCACCTTGCTACCTATTTCTTCTACCCTCATTTTACACCCTTCGGTCTCTACGCTCACACATTTAAGAAACCCTTTCCCTTTAACTCCATCCTCCACTGTCCCATTCAACACCCCACCCCCCTTATTCAGCTTAAAGCCACCCGTGTAGCAGTGGCAAACCTGCCTGCCAGAATGCTGGTCCCACACCTGTTAAGATGCAATCCGTCCCTTTTGTACAGTTCCCCCTTACCCCAAAACAGATCCCAGTGATCTAAGAATCTAAATCCCTGCCCCGTGCACCAGTTCCTCAGCCACACGTTCAGGTCCCGTATCTCCCTGTTCCTGCTCTCGCCAGCACGGGGAACTGGAAGCAAACCGGAGATAACAACCCTGGAGGTCCTGCTTTTCAACATTTTTCCGAGCTCTCTAAAGTCACGCTGCAGAATATTCATCCCCTTCTTTCCGACATCGTTTGTGCCGACATGCACTACCACTTCCGGATGTTCACCTTCGCCCTTGAGGATTTTCTGCACTCTGTCCGTGACATCCTGGATCCTGGCACCGGGAAGGCAGCACACCATCCTCGCATCCCGTCTGTTGCCGCAGAAACCCTTGTCCGTACCTCTCACGATGGACGGAATAGGAACAGAATTAGGCCATTTGGCCCATTGAGTTGTTCAATCAGGAGGCTGATTTATCTTTCCCTCTCATCCCCATTCTCCTGCCTTCTCCCTGTAACCTTTGACACACTTGCGACTCCAGATTGTGAAAGCTGCCACAGCCAGACATAAAAACAGTTTTTATCCATGAGTAGTTGCTCTACTCAACAGCCAAAAATCTGTAGCCTCCCTTTGATCTGTTATTTTGTTGGTTCACATGCTTGATCAATGGTGTTTTATCATTAATGTTTTATTATTATTAATGTTTAGTGTTTTCTGAGTCATTTGTAACTGTCACTGTATATCATGTTGTTACTTGTGTGCGGAGCACCAAGGCAAATTCCTTGTATGTGAATACTTGGCCAACAAACAAACAAACAAACAAACAAACAAACAAACTTACTTACTTACTTACTTACTTACTTACTTACTTACTTACTTACTTACTTACTTACTTACTTACTTACTTACTTACTTACTTACTTACTTACTTACTTACTTACTTACTTACTTACTTACTTACTTACTAAATCAAGAGCCAGGCAATTGCCACTTTAAAAATACCCAAGTGCTATGTAAATGATAATTGAATGAACCCAGAGTAAGTAATTAATTTTAGTTTATTGTCACGTGTACCGTACAGGGGAGCCATTTACAGTGTACAGATACAAGATAAATGGACATATCTGAGATGAGATTAAGAAGAGCATAGTTCAAGTGAGAAATGCTGGTGTTGGAGTAAAGATTTAAAAGAGTGGAGCGATTGTATGCATGATTGCAGATACACTTCTGTAACTAGCACACAAAGAGTGCCTTGCCTGGGCACCATTTTGGATCTCGGAACATATGAACAGAGGAGAGCTATCAGCATAAAAGTGGTGGAGGGAATTATTCGAAAACTGGTTTTACATCAGGGAAGAAGCAGCGGCTGTTTGTTGGGGGTGGGCAGCAGTCAGCACTCAGGTGGGTGGTGAACTGAGGGAGTGGGGAGATCCAATGTATTTGACTTGTACGCAGCATTGCCAGGATAGTGCTGTTGGATTAAGACAAGATGTAATCCTGAGATTGTCCCACAATGGGCAGCCTTGGACAAGATTGCCTACATTCCTCTGCACGGGATGATGGTGTCATCCCATGCATCCTCGACATAGAAGATCATCAGAATCACAAAGGAGGAACTAAAGAGAAAGTATCTGGCTGAATTTTGCTGTTAGTGATAACTGCTGTTAGTGGAACTAAGGTACACTTGACAAGAAACTAAACAAACTCATGAAGCACTGTCCAGCTTGCGTCTCCTCCCAACCTCAGGTTCACTCCTGATCCCTCCACCCCACCACTGACCTCAGGTACGTTCCCAATCCCCCCATCGCTTGCAATGATGATCTTTCCTTGCGTGACTTCAAGTTAGTTTGGTGCAGTTTATTATTGTCATGTGTGCAGAGATACAGTGAGAAGTCAAATTATACTCTACATGGTTTGCTTCTCGAACAGCATGCAGAGAATCACCACGTTCCTGCATTGTCTTGCACCCTTCAAATCTGTTAGAAGTCTGATTTTGGCCCAAGGAGATACAGTATGCACTTTAGTACATTCTCACTTTAAGGTCGGATGTCCTGGTGGCATTGATGGAGAGGTCAGCCTGGCCCAGTGTGAAAGTCAGCAGGTCAGGCAGCATCGCAGGGGGACATGGATAGGTGGGTGTTCCGGGTCGGGATCCATCTTCAAACTGAAAAGCTTCCACATTGAAAAAGGAACACATAGAGGTAAAAGCTGGGAGATTGGGTTTATTCAAATAGTTTTTACAAAGATCTGGCAAAGGCAAATCAGGTGCCTCAGTATAAGCATGATTCAATGATTCCATTGTACTTTATTACATGGGTACAATGCAATTCTTTGTTTTGCATACAATACCCAAAGTATACAAAGTATCGGCATGTTTCTGGCACCGACAATGTTACAAAGTATGCATTAGAGTCTGAAGAAGGGTCATAGAAACATAGAAAATAGGCAGGAGGAGGCCATTCATTGTGATCATGGCTGATCGTCCCCAATCAATAACCCGTGCCTGCCTTCTCCCCATATCCCTTGATTCCACTAGTCCCCAGAGCCCTATCTAACTCTCTCTTAAATCCATCCAGTGATGGCCTCCACTACACTCTGTGGCAGGGAATTCCACAAATTCACAACTCTCTGGGTGAAAAAGTGTTTTTTTCATCTCAGTCTTAAATGGCTTCCCCATTATTCTAAGACCCTGGTTCTGGAGCCAGGTCCATTTTGGTCTTGACCCAAAATGTCATCTAGTCCTTTTCTCCAGTGGTGCTGCCTGTCCCGCTGAGTTATTCCATTTTTTTGTGTCTATTTTCTAATTGGTCATTTTGGCCCTTCTTCATTCTTGGCACCCCTCTCACCCACGCCCCCCTCCCTCCACGCCGGGTCCCATTGTGTTTTCATTGGCCCCACCACTTTGTTCTCAACGTCATAATCATAGTCAGGCTGCTGTGCCAATGATAATTACATGCACATAAACTTTCACTGGTAGATAGGACACATGTTCAATCACAACAGTGCTTCACTGCAGTTGAACTAAATGTCTGATGTCGGACATCAACATGGATTACGGACGCCGTTAGACCATTAAAGGATGGGACAAGAACGCAGCAATGTAGCTTTTCAGAAAATTGAATTGGGGGGGCGGGGGGGGGGGGCTAACTAGCTCAATTGCTTGTGTAAAGTATTGCTCAATGCTGTTTAGCAATTTTTAAATTTGTGGCAGAGAGCAGGATTTAGGCTGCTGATACAGAAATCAAGATACCAATAGCTAAAGCAAAGACAATGTGTCCCCTTGCAGCAGTAATTCCACATCACCATACAAGGGGATTAAAGGCCACTACCAACTAATGTGTCTTGACATTGTTAAGCTTATTTGTCATACTTATGTGATGAAACCATTTGCCTGGTCCCAGCAAGGAAAATACACCTAGTGCTCTGTTAGACAGTGCCTTAATATAAGGCACATATTAATTATCAGTATAATCATTATTATGATAACATAATAATACAGTGGTGCATTGGTAGATTTTCTCTTACAGTGCCAGACTCGGGTTTGATCTTGACTACGGTGCTGTCTGTACGTTCTCTCTGTGACTGCATGGGTTCTCTCCGGGTGCTCAACTTTCCTTCCACATTCCAAAGTTTGGGGGAATAATGCCTCCTGTAAATTGCCCCTATTGTGTGGGATGTGAAACTGGGATAAGTGTGAACAGGTGATCGTCATTCAGTGCGGACTCGGTGGGCCTGTTCCCACGCTATATCTCTAAACTAAAACTAAAATTAAATATGAATAGAGTTTACTGCTCACTGGAATCCATGTACAGGTTGAACAATTTCAGGCTATTAATCAAAGATCGAAGATCCGGACATGCTAAGCCCCTGTCCCACTTAGGAAACCTGAACGGAAACCTCTGGAGACTTTGCGCCCCACCCAAGGTTTCCGTTAGGTTCCCGGAGATTGACAGTGGTTGCCGGAGGTTGCAGGAAGTGGAAGCAGGTAGGGAGACTGACAAAAATCTCCGGGAACCTCTGGGAACCGCATGGGAACCTCTGGGAACCGCTCGGAAACCTTGGGTGAGGTGCAAAGTCTCCAGAGGTTTCCGTTCAGGTTTCCTAAGTGGGACAGGGGCATTACACTTTAAGTTGCATGCTTGAGGATAGACTGTCAAATACCACTGAAGGCTATGGGCAAACTTCACAATATGTGCAAGAGATTTTTGTCGGTGCTAAAGAGCATATGGAATACAAAACAGCAGTAGACACTTTCATTTCAACAGAGCAAATGATGAATGGTAGATGTTTACAGTCAAAAGTTCTTTCATCTCTGGTTGAAAACCACAGACTTCAAGGAAATAAAATACAGTGTGTGTCATGTACAGAATTCCCCGAAAGGCAGGATGAGAATCCACCCAACACAGATCTTACATTAAACTCAGCTTTAGGTTCCATTTGACAAGTGCTCTGAAGATCTTTTGAAAACTCTGACTACTTTTACTTCCTATTTTGCCCACATCAAAGTTGCAAGGCCTGGATAGAACTTGTGACAGATCAATTCCCAAACCTTTGTTGGAAGTCTCTTTGTGTAAACAATCACGGTTCCAAAGCTATTTCCGCTAAACAAGGTTTTCTGACATAACTGTTCCCTATCTCTTTGAAGAACAGGTTCTATAAAATATTACCTTTCCAGAATATAGGTAATGCAAATCTTTATCTACATTCTTTAACCAAGGCTCAAGACCAGCCCTTAATATCTCATGGCTATCATCATTACCATCACTTCTTTGTTTACTCCAGCATGAGGCAAAGCAGAAGTTTCATTTAGTGTCGTTTAATGTAGAAATGCAGCATGGAAACAGACCCTTCAGCCCTTTATAACAAGAGGGATTGAATATAGGAGCAAAGAGGTCCTTCTGCAGTTGTATAGAGCCCTAGTGAGACCACACCTGGAGTATTGTGTGCAGATTTGGTCTCCTAATTTGAGGAAGGACATTCTTGCTATTGAGGGAGTGCAGCATAGGTTTACAAGGTTAATTCCCGGGATGGCGGGACTGTTATATGCTGAGAGAATGGAGCAGCTGGGCTTGTACACTCAGGAGTTTAGAAGGATGAGATGGGATCTCATTAAAACATATAAGATTGATAAGGGCTTGGACACGCTAGAGGCAGGAAACATGTTCCCGATGTTGGGGAAGTCCAGAACTAGGGGCCACAATGTAAGAATAAGGAGTAAGCCATTTAGAACAGAGACGAGGAAACACTTTTTCGCACAGAGAGTGGTGAGTGTGGAATTCTCTGCCTCAGAGGGCGGTGGAGGCAGGTTCTCTGGATGCTTTCCAGAGAGAGCTAGATAGAGCTCTTAAAAATAGCAGAGGCAGGGGATATGGGGAGAAGGCAGGAACGGGGTATTGATTGGGGATGATCAGCCATGATCACATTGAATGGCGGTGCTGGCTCGAAGGGCCGAATGGCCTACTCCTGCACCTATTGTCTATTGTCCACCGAGCCCATGCCAACTGACAATCCCCCATACACTAATTCTATCCTCCTACACTCAAGGGACAATTTACAGAAACCAATTAACCTGCAAACCCGCATATCTTTGGAATATGGGAGAAAACCAGAGTATCTGGAGAAAACCCACGTGATCACAGGGAGGACGTTCAAACTCCATACAGACAGGTTTAAACCCGGGTTTCTGGCGCTGTGAGGCAGCAACTCTATTGCTATGCCACCCACAGTTATGAAAACCCTGGAGGAAGGCAGTGGGTCAGGCAGCATCTGTGGAGGAATGGACAAATGATTTTCCTGGTTGGGACCTTTCTTCAGATGCCACTGCTGTGCCTTCCATTCTCAGCACTTCAAGGCCACCCTGCTAATACTAAAAAGCCAATTGTTGCATGACCCAAGGTTATTTGATTCTTAATTCTTTTTCTCCATTATATTCAACAATAAACACCAATTTTTTATTTCCTCTTTCCAAAACAAAAATTGTTAATGGGGAGATTTTCTTAACGTAAGCAGCACACTCCTAAATATGATTTTGATTGTACTTCAGGGGCAGTCATTACCCTCAAAATACTTTGCAAGATTATCACTAGAATAAAAGTGGATAAGCACAAAGTGCTGGAGTCACTCAGCGGGTCAGGCAGCATCTCAGGAACCTTCTTCAGACCTCCTCCTTCTCTGGGGCTCTCCAAGTTGGCCATCTAGCATGTCTGGAACCTCCTCCTCCTCTTGGACCTCCCTGGACAACTATCTGCCCCCTCTGGAGCAGTCTTGAAGTGTCCCGACCCTAAATGTCACCCATTCTTTTTCTAATGGGATGCTGCCTGACCCACTGAGTTACTCCAGCACTTTGTGTCTACCTTTGGTATAAACCAACATCTACAATGTCTTGTTTCTACACTTAAAGTATAATTGTATTGGATATAAAATTAGTGTACTCTAACTGCATAATCATACTAACTAAGAACTCTGGAACTCTCTGCCACAGAAGGTAGTTGAGGCCAGTTCATTGGCTATATTTAAGAGGGAGTTAGATGTGGCCCTTGTGGCTAAAGGGATCAGGGGGTAAGGAGAGAAGGCAGGTACAGGATACTGAGTTGGATGATCAGCCATGATCATATTGAATGGCGGTGCAGGCTCGAAGGGCCGAATGGCCTACTCCTGCACCTTTTTTCTATGTTTCTATGTTTCTATAGACAATAGAAGCAGTAGTGAGGCCTGACGCCCCTCAAACTTTAATCAATATTTAGTTTAGTTTATTGTTAGGTGTACCAAGGTCCAGTGAAAAACTTTTGTTGCGTGCTATCCAGTCAGCGGTAAGGCAATACATGATTACAATCAAGCCATCCATATAGTATACAGATACATGATAAATGGAATAACATGAATAGTGTTTAGTGAAAGATAAAGTCCTGTAAAGTCTGATCAAAGATAGACCGAGGATCTCCAATGAGGTAGATGGGTGCTCATAATTGCTCTGTAGTTGTTGATATGATGGCTCAGTTGCCTGATTACAGCTGGGAAACGACTGATCCTGAGTTTGGAGGTGTGCGTTTATTTAATAAGATCTCGGCTGATGCAGTGTCCCTAAATGCCCCCTCGACTCCGTTCAAGGACCCCAACAGTCTTTTCAGGTGAGGCAGAGGTTCACTTGTACCTCCTCCAACCTCATCTACTGTATCTGCTGTTCCAGGTGTGGATCCCTATACATTGGCGAGACCAAGCGCAGGCGATTGTTTCGCTGAACACCTCTGCTAAACCTATTTGATGTCCCGGTTGCTAAACACTTTAACTCCCCCTCCCATTCCCACAACAACCTTTTTGTCCTGGGTCTCCTCCATTGTCAGAGTGAGGCCTAGCGCAAATTGGAGAAACCACACCTCATATTTTGCTTGGGCAGCTTACAGCCCAGCAGCATGAATATTGATTTCTCTAACTTCAAGTAACCTTTGACTTCCCTCTCTCTCCATCCCTCCCCCCTTCCCAGTTCTGCGACTAGTTTATTTCGCGTTTGCATTCTATCTCTGTTTGCTTTGCTGTTACCTCCTAGCTAACAATGATCTATTCTACATTTTCCTTGATCTCCATCCCCTTTGACTCGTTTTCACACCTTACATTTCCCATATCTCTGTGACTCCCTCTCTCCTGATTGAGTCTGCTGAAGGGTCTCGGCCCGAAACGTCACCCATTCCTCTATCCAGAGATGCTGCCTGTTCCGTTGAGTTACTCCAGCATTTTGTGCCTGTCTTCGCAGTAACACAACGTTTGATTTCCCTGATGCCAATTGCTGACTTGAATCTACCTAAACATGAATCATTCAAAGCTTTGTGGGGTAAAGAATTCCAAAGATTTACATCCCATAGAGAAATAAATTTGCTCCTCATCTCAGTTCCAAATGTCTGAGGGCTTGTCTTACAACCATAGCCCTGGTTCTAAATATATGAACAGAGTTGAAACAGCGTTTCAACTCCTTTGGCCCTTCTCACCTCAAATAGAATCATCCTTCATTTTTCGGGCTTCTCAGGATGGGGTATGGTGTCCAATAATGAGCAGGTCTCACATTCTGAGGTCTGGATGAATATCGTTTGGGATTATCAAATATGGTTTTCCCAGTTCCCTGCTGTAATTCCACATCATATTTTAAGAAGGGAAGTTTAATTTTTGGACTGCAGTGGGGTGGCCCAGAAATCATGTGTCCCTCCAAAGAAAAATACATTGGAAAATGCGAGATCACATATTGAATTTCCCTGTACTTACAGTATAGGGAACTCACAATATGTAGCCAGTAGATGGCTCCCTGTACATCCCTTTGGTGTTAATAGTGTGATAGAAGTAATATTAATAGTTCAGTTCAGTTTATAGATACAGCGTGGAATCAGGCCTTTGGCTCACCAAATCTGCCGGAACCAATAATCAGCCGTACACTAGTTCTATTCTACACACTAGGGACAACTTACAGAATTACTCCAGCATTTTGTGTCTACCTTCGATTTAAACCAGCATCTGCAGTGCTTTCTTACACAGCCTACAAACCTACATATGTTTGGTACCAGAGCACCTGGAGAAAACCCACGTGGTCACACACGGTATAAACTCCATACAGACAGCACCCAAAATCATGATCAAACCTGGGTCTCTGGCGCTGTAAGGCAGCATCTCCACCACTATGCCAATATCATGGCAAATAATATTTCAATAATAGGACATGGAGAATCTCTGGAGGACATGGATAGCAGACATTTCAGGTCAGGACACATCTTCTACCATTCCCTTCACAGATGCTGCCTGACCCTCTGAGTTATTCCAGCACTTTGAATCGTAAGCACAATTCCAACATCTGCAGTTCCTTGTGTCTTGACAATCGTGAATTAATTAGATTTAAGTCGAGTGATCCCCGTACAGGGCCTGTTCCACCAGCATGCAGGCGGCGAGCGCGACCAAGCCGGAAGCGGGGGCCGCGCAAAGGTCGAGTGATCCCCTTAAACGTGGTTGCTTGAGCCGTACGGCCTCGCGGGGTCGGTCCCACTTCGATCGCCAGAGCCGTATGGCACCAGTTGTGCGGAGCTGGTCCCGACATTGGGCGGGGCTCCGAAAAACTGACACCGTTCAAAAATTCCGCGCAGCAACGGCCTGTAGCCGCATTGAGGCCGTACGCATCGCCTCGACGGGCGTGTGCAGTGTCTCGATGCCGTACGCACTGTCTCAACGCCGTACGCAGCGTCTTGACGGCGTACGCCTAGCGCGAACTTCCCGTCAACTCGCACGGGATCACTCGACTTCTGTGCGGCCCCTGCTTCCGGTTTGGTCACGCTCGCCGCATGCAGTCGCATGCTGGTGGGATAGGCCCTGTACGGGGATCACTCGACCTCCGCGCAGCCCCCGTTTCCGGTTGGTCTCGCTGGCCGCATGCAGTCGCATACTCGTGAGACAGGCCCTTAACAGCGCCAGAGATCCGGGCTCAATTCTGACTACAGGTGCTGTCCATACGGAGTTTGTACATTCTCTAGGTGCCCTGGTTCACTCCAAGGTTAATTGGTTTCAGTAAATTGTCCCTAGAGTGTGTGGGATACTGTCAGTGTAAGGGGTGGCTGCTGGTTGGTGTGGACTTGTGGCCGAAGGGTCTGTTTCTGCTCTGCGCTGTGTATTTAAAGAAAGGGCCCAGCAAATCACTCAACTTAGACAAATTGGTGACGGGTAATAAATGCAGATCTAGCCTGTAAAAGTATAAATTTGTTCTACTTTATGAAACTAGTCTGTGCAGAAGAGAGGTTGCACTGCAAAGCAGTTGTGATTTAATAAATGGACATTTTTTATTGAACATTCCTCAAAAAATGAAAAAAACAATCACGATCATTTCAATCTACTAACGGAAATCTTAACATTACCCATTTCCAGTGACCATTCACCAGAACTCTGATCACTGCTACTTAGCTGGAGTGACCTAAACCTGTGGCCTGTTTTAGTGTTTTGGATTGGTCAATTTGCTTGTAGATTTATCCCAGTCATTCCGAGTTATCCATTGTCTTATATAGTCACCAACGATCAAAGATAGGGGCAATACAGTGGCTCAGCGGTAGAGTTGCTGCCTTACAGTGCCAGAGACCCAGTTTGAGCCTGGCAATGGGTACTGTCAGTATGGAGTTTGTACATTCTCCCTGTGACTATGTAGGTTTTCTCCGGGTGCTCCAGTTTCCTCCCACATTCCAAAGACGTGCAGGTTTGTAGGTTATTTGGTTTCTGTAAAATGCCCCTTGGGTGTAGGATAGAACTAGTATATAGGTTATTGTTGGTCAGCGTGGATTTGGTGGGTCGAAGTACCTGTTTCCACACTGTATTTCTAAGCTAAATTAAACATGTTTTGTTATTGTGCTGACTGGGGTAATACCAAGAAAAATATTTACAAAACAAATATTTAGTTCATTGCCTGAAGAATACTACTGGCAGAAATCTGTTCAAATAACTCTCTTCCATTTTGTTGTCATACAAAAGAGAAGCAATACCCCATTAACGTACCTACAGGAATAGAAATTATATTTCAATCCATTCTTCAAAAATAACATAGACAATATAGAACCTATATCATTCCTAAAAATGGCCAGTTATCAACTTCAATCTAATTCTTGATTAGAACGGGTGTCAAGGGTTATGGGGAGAAGGCAGGCAAATGGGATTAGGAGGGATAGATAGGGCATAATTGAATGGCGGAGTATGCTGTGCTGGCATGTACTGTTACAAAATAAAACACTGATCAAGGCAAATAATGGCTCGAAGGGCCGAATGGCCTACTCCTGCACCTAATTTCTATGTTTCTATGTTTCTAACACTGGATGACTTGATATGGAGAGGATGTTTCCACTAGTAGGAGGTCAAAGCCTCAGAATTAAACAATGTTCCTTTAGGAGGGAATGGAGGAGGAATTTCTTTAGTCAGAGGGTGGTGAATCTGTGGAATTCATTGAAGGCTCCATGAAGGCTGTGAAGTCCAAGTCAATGGATATTTTTAAGGCAGAGATAGATAGATTCTTCACTAGTATGGGTATCAGGGGTTATGGGGAGAAGGCAGGAGAATGGGGTTAGGAGGAAGAGATAGATCAGCCATTATTAAATGGCGGAGTAGACTTGATGGGCCGAATGGCCTAATTCTGCTCCAATCACTTATGAAATTATGAACAATGCCTGTCTTCTCAAGCCAACTAGAAATGCTGCTGTCAAAGTTGCAAGTAGTCCCAGAACAAATAAAATGTCTAATTATTCTTAAAAGATAGCAAATTTAGTAAAGAACCGGACTCAAAGACCTAAGCTAGAGGGAGCGGTTGGGCAGGATAAGACTTTAGACTGGGAGGTAATGGGGGGTGAAAAATACGGTTGGTATATCCCTTTTTGCGGAGTTTCTTTTTTATAATAGAGCGATTGTTACTCTTTCTTTCTTTCTTTCTTTCTTTTCTAGGGTCTATTTCTTAACTTTCTTCTCTAATTCCTTTTCTAATGGGCTTTCTTTTCCCAACACTTTCCTGCACCTTCACAACTCTTTCTCACTTTCCTTACTTCTTTTATTTCTATCTTTTTTAAAGTTAAAACAATGAAGGGGTACAACAAATGTAATGAGATATATGTGGTGTGTATTACTGCAACTTATTGTGCTTCTAATAAAAATAAAATTTAAAAAAAAAAAAAAAAAAAAGACTAGGAGGTAGTTGAGGATATTTGGACAGGCATATGGTTAGAAAAGGTTTAGAGGGATATGGGCCAAACGCAGGCAGGTGGGACTAGTGTAGATGAGGCATGTTGGTCGGCATGGGCAAGTTGGGTCAAAGGGCCTATTTCCATTTTGTAAGACTCTATGACTCCATGATGTTATGAAAGAAAATTAAAATCAATTTCAAACTATTTTTGGGGGGAAATAGCACCACCTAACAATATCAGTAGCTCTTATTTCATACAACGGGGATATATTATGGCTAAATAAAGCAAATCAGAGCAATTAATATAGAAAATTAATGAATTTATTATTTGGCAGGGGGCAGAGCATTTATTATGAAGTTAAATAAAGAGCTGTAATTCCATCCCTACACTAGTCTTTCAAGTAAAAGAGCATCACAATGCTTGAAGCATCAATTGTATAGGAGAATTAAATTAAGATGATTCACCGTACTAATGATACCTGTTTCAACTACAATCAGGTTCTTGCAGCAGAGCTTCTTTCCTGAAGGATTGGTCTTGTGTGCCCCTACAACAGCGTGATATGATATAATTAATGTAAAGCACCATTCTCACATTCCGCAAAAAAAATTAAACTCTGCTAATCAAAATTGAAATATCCCTATATCCCTGCAGTCACCAATAACTGTAGATGCTGAAATCTGGAGCAAAAAATAAGGAGAGCTGCCGGAGGAGCTCAGCGGCTCAGGCAGCATCTGTGGAGGGAAATAGACAGTCGACCTTTCGGGCTGAGACTTTATCGGGACTGAAAGAGGAGTGGGGAAGCAGGGTACAGAGGTGTGGGAGCGGGATGGGGCAAGAGCTGGCAAGCTGGCTTTTTCAGCACTTTTCTTTTAATATCCTTGCAACATTCATCAATCTAACACATTTGTGTCAGATCAATGGCTTTAAATTGGAAAATCACTGTCAACAGCAGGAATCTATCAATTAAGTATATCAACTGTCATATGGCAATGATAGTTTACTGAGAAAGTAAGCAATGAAATCTTGTTCAACTGCATGATCGGAATATATGAATACATTTTCAAGGAAGTGTATCCAATCTTATTCATCCTCAAGTAAAATGATAGAAACACAAAATGGCCAATCATTTCCACATTTTGAACTATATTCAGCTTCAGGGTACAGTACGTCGTGACATGTAATTCAATTTAAACACAACACTTTACACACGTAGTATTTATTGTATTTGTAGTCCTGATTGCTTCAAATGTAATATGGAAACCAATACTGATGGGCTGCAGTAGAGAGATTATGGTAAATGATGGGAGAATGGGTAACAGCAATTGCACAATCACACTGGTGTAACGATATCAGTGGAGCACATATAACCTTCATTGATAAGAGGTATTGAAGCCATTTGCTCAACACTGATACATTTACTATCTATTTATCAAATCCTTTAAGGGCCTGTCCCACTTTCACGACCTAATTCACGACCTTTTTTACTTGTGAACATTTTTCATCAGGCTAGAAAAACGGCCTAACCTACCTGATGCCACAAGTACCTACGACTAGCATCACAGCCTGCTTACGACCTCCTACGACGTCCTACGACCTTGTGACGACCATGCTGCGAGTATGAGTCAAGGGCAAACTCTGCAGAGGTTGTGAATTAGGTCATGAAAGTGGGACAGGCCCTTTACCAATCCAAGAATCCAACACATCAGTCATGTGATAGACACAAAATGCTGGAGTAACTCAGTGGGACAGGCAACATCTCTGGAGTGAAGGAATGGGTGATGTTTCGACCCTTTCTTTAGATTGATGTCAGGAGTAAGATGAGGTGTGATGCGTAAGGTGTGAAAATAGAACAAGGGAATGGAGATCAAGGGAAATGTACAATAGATCATTGTTAGCTGGGAGAAGGTAACAACAAAGCAAACAGAGATAAAATGTAGTCGGAGACAGTAAGACTGGTTGGAGAACTGGGAAGGGGTAGGGATGGAGAGAGAGGAAAAGCAGGGTTGCTTGTAGTTAGAGAAGTCAATGTTCATACCACTGGGGTGTAAGCTTCCCAAGCAAAATATGAGGTGCTGTTTCCTCCAAATTGTGCTGGGCCTCACTCTGACAATGGAGGAGGACCAGGACAGAAAGGTCAGTGTGGGAATGGGAGGGGGAGTTAATGTTTAGCAACTGGGATGTCAGGTAGGTTTATGCGGAATCAGCAGAGGTATTCAGCGAAACGATCGCCGAGCCTTTGCTTGGTCTTGCCCATATATAGGAGTCCACATCTGGAACAGCGGATGCAGTGGATGAGGTAGGAGGAGCTGCAAGTGAACGTCCGCCTCACCTGAAAAGACTGTTGGGGTCCTTGGACAGAGTCGAGGGGGGGAGGTATATGACAGGTGTGGCATCTCCTGCGATCGCTGGGGAAAGTACCTGGGGAGGCGGTGGTTTTGGTGGGAAGGGACAAGTTGACCAGGGAGTTACGGAAGAATGTTTTCTGCAGAAAGTGGAAAGGGGTGGAGATGGGAAGATGTGGCTAATGGTGGGATCCCGCTGGAGGTAGCAAACATGTTGGAGGATTATCTGCTGTATGCGACGGCTGATGGGGTGGAAGGTGAGCACTAGGGGAACTCTGTCCCTGTTACGACTGGCGGGAGGGGAAATAAGAGCAGAGCTGCAGGATATCGAGGAGACCCTAGTGAGGGCCTCATTTATGATGGAACTGCAGACACTGGAATCTTGCATCGAACACCAAGTGCTGGAGTAACTTAGTAGGTCAGGTAGCATGTCTTTAAGACATGGATAGATGATGTTTTGGGTTGGGACCCTTCTTCATCTTGCCTTTGTATCGACAATCACAATATTAAAACTGTACTTTCCATGTTAAGTTTATAATTTTATGCAATGTGTGGTTTAATATGAAAATCCAGCAGGTTAATAATAAGGGAGAGACCAAGAAAAAGCTTCTCCTTGTACGAGGCAAATGATGCAGCGGCCAGAATCAACCCATTACTACGTCATATTGTAGTTCAGTGTGTATCTCTGGTGCAACTAGCAGACTGATCTATGCCTTAATAAGAGCATAGATATTTATTTGGAGTCTGAAGATGGGTCCCGACCAGAAACGTTGCCTATTCATGTCCTCCAGAGATGCTGAAGAAGGGTCTCGACTCAAAACGTCACCCATTCCTTCGCTCCAGAGATGCAACCTGTCCCGCTGAGTCACTCCAGCAATTTGTGTTTTAATATTAACATTTAATATTCCATCATCTGCACTTCCTTGTGTCTCCCTTATTGATGTGTTGTTTCCGTGCCAATAGCATGTCAGCCAATCTGAAGCAATTTTTGAATATCCTCTGAAATAAGTCCATCCTGTATAAAGTGAAATGAACAAAGACTTGTATATAAAGTGAAATGAACAAAGACTTGTATGGAGCTTTGATTTAGTTCCCTAATCTACTCACTAATTAATGGGACATGCTGTGGCATTTAATAAGCCCTTACTCATCAGCAGTGTATCTGTTGAGAGTGTGAACTTTATGAATTCTCTCTTTTAGCTGTGTTCTAACTGAACACTTTAAAACAAACACAACATTCCAATTTTTGCCAAGGCTGGCTGTGGATTATTAAAGTGGCAAATCTTAAGCCACATCAGCCCACTGCATGATTGAACAGTCAATGAATTCCCTGCAGTGTCTACTCTTACAAATGCCAACTGGGACTGCATCCTTTAGTATCATTTCATCTCAATGTTACAGTTATTTCTGTTTGTCGTTCACATTAAATCAGTTAGCATACCATTCTCAACCAATATGGATATAACATTTCACTTCTAGTAATGTTCGGATTCCAATTCGTTACCATTCCTTTTAACGAAAAATTACACTTGTCAATTGTTCCTCTAATACAAATCTTGAAGACCTTTGCCTTTCCTCAATGAATGTTCTGCACTGAGTTTACCTTATTCACAAGCTTTTTGGTCCCTATTTTCAAACGTTACTTTAGAGATACAGCACCAAAACAGGCTCTCCAGCCCACCAAGCCCGGGCTGACCAGTGATCATCCCGTACACTAGCAACTATCCCACACACTACAGACAATTTACAATTATACTGAAGCCACAAACATGGAGGTCTTTATCGTGTGGTAGGAAACCGGAGCACCTCGAGAAAACCTACATGTTCACCGGTAGAACGTATAGATTCCATACAGACAGTGCCAGTCAGGATCAAACCCAGGTTTCTAGTGCTGGAAGGAAGGAACTCTACCGTTCCACCGCGTGCCACCCTGTTGAAAAATAAAACAAGGTATAGCTTTGAAAACTATAGCGTACATTTCTGTTATTCTCTCGACTCTTCCCGAAGGCTATGATCTCTGTTATTTTTCAACTGATATCTTGAAAGCTCTTGAATACTCCCACTACTTTCTCTTGTTGAAATCTATCAAAGCCACAGGGATAATTATAAAAGCAATGTGCTTATTCTCGCTGGGATACATTGTACAAGCATTGACATGTTTTATCCAAGCTGAGACATGTTGTTTTGTGCAACAATTGACTCAAAGTACCCAAAGCAAGTCACTTTATTCAAAGATAGACACAAAATGCTGGAGTAACTCAGCGGGGCAGGTAGAATCTCTGGAGAGAAGTGGTCTTGAGAAGCGTCTTGACTCAAAATATCACCCATTCCTTCTCTCCATAGATGCTGCCTGTCCCGCTGAGTTAAGGGCCTGTCCCACCAGCATGTGACTGCTTGCGGCAAGAGCGACCAAACCGGAAGCAGGGGCCGCGCGGAGGTCGAGTGATCCCCGTACAGGGCCTGTCCCACGAGCATGTAACTGCATGCGGCAAGCGTGACCAAACTGCAGCAGGGGCCGCGCGGAGGTCGAGTGATCCCCGTACAGGGCCTGTCCCACCAGCATGCGACTGTATGCGGCACGTGCGACCAAACCGGAAGCGTGGGCCGCGCGTAGGTCGAGTGATCCCATACGAGTTGACGTGAAGTTCGAGCGAAGTTCGCGGGAAGGTTGCGCATGATGTATGGCGTTAAGACGCTGCGTACCACGTCAAGACGCTGCGTATGGCATTGAGATGCTGCGCATGCCCATTGAGGCAGTGCGTATGGCTTCAATGTGGCTGCGGGCCGGCAGGCCGTTGCCGCGCGGAATTTTTGGACAGTGTCAGTTTTTTCGCGCGATGTCAGGACCAGCTCCGCCCAACTCCATACGGCTCCGGCGATCGAAGTGGGATTGGCCCCGCGAGGCCGTGCGGCCCAAGCGACCACGTTAGGTCGCGTTTGCCGCATGCAGTCGCATGCTCGTGGGACAGGCCCTTTACTCCAGCAATTTGGGTCTATCTTCGAGTAACTAGACAAAAAATAATAAAAACGCGGACAGTCTTGCAGCCGCTGACCATAGTCCTCTCCGCCTACCGCAGCAACAGGAAGGGACAAATAATTATTGTTTTCCCCGTAAACCAGCATCTGCAGTTCCTTCCTACTTACTTTATTCAACACAGGGTCAGTGTTATTAACCAGAGAAAAGGATGTTAAGAGAGTTTGAAATATAATCCCAATAAATGGAAAGTAAACATAGTTAGTACATTGGAGGAAACTACATATAAAACTCTTAAATGCATTAACCCATGCGTCGAGTGGGAACTAGGGATAGCTGCATTGGCCAAAAATGAATTCAAGGCACAGAAGAAGAAAGAATGAAAGTCTGCATTGTTTAGTGGGTTATCTTTAATTACCACCTTTGCAGTGAACCATGTCATTCTGATTGGTTTACCGGGCCACCTAAATGCGTCCTCTATGGTTTACCTTAAATGTCTTAAACCAAGGGAAAAAAACCATGCACAGTTATTGATGAATTGCCATTATAGTATGTAAAATCCTAATCCCACTCAGCTGCCATTTATTTCCATGATCTTTCTGAGGGGCAGTATAAAATCAGAAAGGGGCCACAATAAATGACAATAAAAACAGAGAAACAGTCTGGAGGTCAGGCAGCAACAGGAATGAGAAAAAGAATTCATGTTTCAGGTCAAAAACCCTTTGTTAGTTAGTTAGTTTGTTTAGTTTATTGCCGCGTGTACCGAGGTACAGTGAAAAGCTTTGTTGCATGCTATCCAGTCAGTGGAAAGACGATACATGATTACAATTGAGCCATCCACAGTGCACATATGTATGATAAAGGGATTAACATGAATAGTGTTTAGTGCAAGATAAAGTGTAGTAATGTCTGATCAAAGTTAGATCGAGGATCTCCAATGAGGTAGATAGGAGCTCAGGACTGCTCTCTTGCTGTTGATAGGATGGCTCAGTTGCCTGATAACAGCTGGGAAAAAAACTGTCCCTGAATTTGGAGGTGTGCGTTTATTTAATAAGATCTCGGCTGATGCAGTAACACAATGTTTGATTTCCCTGATGTCAATGTTTGCCTTGAATGTACCTAAACATGAATCGTGCATAGCTCTGTGGGGTGAAGAATTCCAAAGATTTACACCACTTAGAGAATGAAATTGCTCCTCATCTCAGTTCTAAATGGCCGTGATATGTCCTGCCTCTTTTTGTTTCCAGTTATTTTTTCCCCACTCTCTCTACAACAATTAGGCTGAAGTAGGGTCCCGACCTGAAATGTCACCTATCCACTTTCTCCAGAGATGCTGCCTGACCCGCTGAGTTCCTCCAGCATTTTGTGTCTATCTTTAGGATTCTCACACTCGCGCACAAGTCCCAGGATTACTGCCCGCTCTTGGCTGTTGATTTCCTGACTGTGCTGTAACATTGGACGCAACTCATGGGGTGCAGCAGTGAAGCACGTTGCAGAATTACCACGTTACACGTGGAGAGGAGTCTGGCCTCTGAACTTGTGCAAGGCTGGGTCAGAATCTCCTTTCACATGAACCAACGATAAGGAGCAAATATTAAGTGAGTTACACCTTTTGAATGTGATTTTATTTAAATGCAGATTAAAAATCAACAATTCTTATCTATCTATGAATTTGCAGGACCTACTTATTTTTTACTTTGTAATTATTTTATAAATTCAGAAACATTAAATGTTCGTTGATAGGTTTGACAGCTGGCCAAGCTTAACTGCTTGTCACAGTTCCCAGCTGTTTTCAGTTGAGACTTGTTCTGCACTCCTCCCACCACAGGCCACACCAGTAAGAATTAGATTGGCATGGGACCAAGACAGAACGCAGTATAACTGCAAGCGGCAAGATTGGGCTCCTGTGAAGTGTGTGTGGGCATTCCATTGACAACAAATCCTGTTAATTCAGTTTATGGGCGATAATGGTAAACAACTCACAATGGTCACACAGTTTGAGAACAGTCCTGTGAACTAATATTTACTTGAATTGTTGTATTGTATTGTATTGTATTCAATTTATTGTCATTGTCTCATATTAGAGACAATGAAATGAATTTTCGTTACAGTTAAGTATCATTAAAAAAAATAATAATAATAAATAAATAAAAACATATAAATATATATTTTTTAAAGCACAAACACAGAAGTCCACGACACAACATAACCACAACACAACACAGTGGCACCAAAGTTGAGGAAGGTACCATAGTCCAGACAGCCTCCCCTCCGATCTTCCCAGATGTTCACCCGTGGTCGGGGCCTCCCGAGCACCCGCAGTCGCCGCCACGGGCGGCCCGATGCTCAGGCCCTCACGCCGGGATGATGGAACCCCGACGCCGAACCCCGACGGAGAACATCCTCAGCGGCCCGGACCTCCAGGTCTGCCACCTCCCAATGGAGTCCGCCACTCCCGAGTCCGCAGGCCGAGCCGGGCGGAGTCGCAGGACTCCGCGATGTTGATCAGCGCCACCCGCGTTGTGAGCTCCACGAACCACAGCTCCGCGATGTCGGTGCAGCAGGCCCAGCACTCCGGAGCTCCAAACGGCGATCCCCGGTAAGGCATCGCCCGCCCCGCGATGTTTCCAATGCTGTGCTGCTGCTGATGCTGGAGTTCTGGTCGGTCCCGGCAGGAAAGGCCGCGCCAATCCAGTAGGTAGGCCGCTGGTGGGGGGGGGGGCGAGGATGCGACTCGAATAATAGTCGCATCTTCTCCAGGAAGCGACTGAAGGACGGTATCCCCCTTACCGTACTCTCTTCTCCCACGTAAAGACATTTAAAAAACCCCACAAAAAACGCACTTCAACATAACAAAAAAACAAAAAGATACCGGACTTGAGGTGGAGGCAGCTAGCACTAGCGCCACCGGAAATACACTCCTACACAGAGCTACACAGAGAAGCTTCAGTAACATCAGAGGTTAATCTTTACAAACTGCTTTTAAAACTCCATGCTCACCTAAATATCTATAGGGAAGCAGCAATAAAAGGACATGGTGGGAGATTTTTATCTGTTCAGAGACAATTGCCGAGAAAGTGGATTGGACTTACCTGCCTGGTATACTGATAATTAAATAGTCATAGAATCAAACAGCATGGAAACAGGTCCTTCAACTCAACTTGTCCGTGCCGACCAAGATGCCTCATCTACGATAGTTCCACCTGCCCGTGTTTGTCCCTTATCCCTCTAAACATTTCCTATCCATGTATCTCTTTTAAATGTTGTGATAGTACCTGCCCCAAACTACGTCTTCTGGTAGCTCATTCCATATACTCACCACCCTCTGGTGTAAAAATGTTGGTTCCTATTAAATATGTCAAGCTGGAAAGGGGATAGAGAAGATTTACAAGGATCTTGCCATGGCTACAGAGTTTGAGCTACAGAAAGAGGTTGAGAGAGGTCCATTCTTTCTCAAAATGCCATTATATTAACAATGAAGCCAGGCAGAGTTACAGGGATTAACCTGCCTGATATAAAATCTAAATGAGAGAATGCCAAAGATGGTGATTTCATAAAAGGATCAAAGCCTAATGAATCCCAAATCCTCTTGTAATACGTCAAATCACTTTGAAGGAATGTAATTTTGAGAAGCAAATATATAACGCTGTGTCTATTCCGAATCTTCCTCGCAAATGTTCCACTGGTGCATATTTGACCTACATTGTTCACTGATTGCTATCTACTGTAGTTTACCATTTTCGGAGCATGTACCTCATGATATAAATCTCATAACATCATTCTGTTTTTGACAGACTCTGTTTTCATCTGAGTGTGGGTGACCTTGGAAAATAGGTGCATTTTGTGCCAAGTCTGGTCATTCCTGTGAAATAAGTGGGTCACGGTTCAGTTATTGGTAGCAAGGCCTCAGTGCCAGGCATAAGTTGATAACTTCTAGAAGCCATTCAGCCCATCAAGTCTACTCCACCATTCAATCATGGCTGATCTATCTTTCTTTCTCAACCCCATTCTCCTGATAACCCCTGACACCCGTACTAATCAAGAATTTGTCAATCTCTGCCTTAAAAATATCCAGTGACTTGGCCTCCACAACCATTTGTGGCAATGAGATTCCACAGATTCACCACCCTCTGACTAAAGAAATTCCACTTCATTCCTTTCTAAAGGAACACCCCTTCATTCTGAGGCTATGCCCTCTGGCTCTCAACTCTCCCACTAGTGGCAACATCCTCTCTATGTTCACTCTAACCAGGCCTTTCACTATTCGTAAAGTCACAATGAGGTCTCCCCTCATCCTTCTAAACTCCAGTGAGTACAGGCCCAGCGACATCAAACGCTGGTAATAAGAGTACAGGCACTTTACTTTACGTTCTGTGAACATTCACACAAGTCCGATTTTGGGTAAATCAGGATCACCATCCCTGTCCCCTGCCCATAATAACTTAGACTGAATGAAGGTCACAACCCTAAACATCACCTATCCATGTTCTCCAGAGATGCTGGCTGGACCATTGAGTTACCCCAGCACTTTGTGTCCACCACTGAGAGTATTAACTGCCTCTGCGTCATCAAGCTGCTTCCGGGCCACTTGCTGCCATGCATGGCCTTCTGGGTGAGCATTGCCGCCATTGCCGCTCGCTTCTGATATAAAGAAATAAAATGCTGGATACAATCCTAACATTTTGCAGGTGTTGTAGCAGGAAGCCTTGAGTAGCCAATCGATTGAGTGGACTGGTCACTGGATCATTGTGGCAGTAGAATGATCCGAAAGATACCGTGGTCTCGGCTTCCTTACACTTTGTCAATGAGCTGCTTGGCGGTAATGAAAAATATTAATGCACTTTGTCAGAGGGCTTAAAGTAAGTGTGAGCATCTTTAGCTCAGTGAACTCTTAAGGTAGTGTTTATTTTTTTATTTTAATGCATTAGGTGCTTTGTTTTACACTGTCAAACATTTTATCAACATTGCAAATGTTTAATAGTTTGGTTAATTTTTAGTGGTTTTTAAAAGCCTGCATAGGATGGGATTGAGGATAGGACACAGAAGATAATTTGTAAATTGCTTGTTCTAAGCTTCTACCAGTCCAGTTTCAGTCATTAAAAAACAGAATCAAGCACTTGAGCAACTAAACTTTATTTTGGATAACACAACACAAATTCCCCTATACAATACCCGACCATTGCGGGTTCGATCCTTGTATCTGCTTGGCCAAGCCCTTCTAGCCTTGTGCAAGCAGAGACACTCCAAAAGCTCACGCAGTCCCAAGTGTTCTTCCAGAAGATCGACATCGCACCTCATGGGAGCTACCTTTTATAGGTCCCCGAACCTTGAGGGGCCGAACTACATGGAGGTGGTCTCCGTACAGTCCAATATAATATATTGATTACGACAGTACATGATTGACAGTTCCCTAACCCAATAACACAGTGACTAATACATTGTATTTGAAAGGAGCTTCTAGAAGGAAGCCAACATAGATGAATAATGCAACATGTGCATTGGGATTCAGACAACCCAGGCAAAGCTTAACATTTCAACCAATCAACAACTCACCAAGTAAGGCTTTGCAACATTATTTACACTATGTATATCTCGTTTGCATTGACCCAATCAGTTCCATGCATTTTACACCTTATTGTCAGACTTCTGCAGATGTCCATTCTTTCTCTGCAGCTCTTACCTGGGCCACAGACAAACTGGCACCATTCAGCACCTTGTCTCAGTTCTGCAAAGGCACATTTAACTTGACCAAAATGGCCTAGCAGCACACAAGCACATCAGGCACTGAGTCTGATGAAGGGTCTCGACACGAAACATCAGCTATTCCTTCTCTCCCGAGATGCTGCTGAGTTACTTCAGCATTTTGTGCCTATCATTTATGAAACTCTATTTCCACCAGAATATAAGATAGCGGAATCAAAAAGTAACACTAGGCAGGCATTCCATTAAATAAGTAAAAGAAAAAGGAATCTGTAGAAATGTCATTATAATTTTATTAGCAGATGCTAATTAACAACATGAGCACATTTGAAGCCCATCAGGAGAGATTAGAAGAGATAGCACACTTAACCTATTATATTTCTGATCATAGGTTGGGTATATATATATATATAAGTTCAAGTTGTTTTCAATCCTGTTAGTAAATCTGAAATTATGCCCCTCATTAATGATTAGAGGAGCATTATTACTGGAGGTCTAAAATCACAGGTGTTTTCTAAGACAGTGGTAATACAAGTTCACAGGAAGATGGAAAAGTAACTCGGGCTCAGGCAGCATCTCTGGAGAAAATGGATAAGTGATGTCTCAGGTCAGGACCCATTTTCCGGCAGTTTCAGGGTCCCGAACCAAAAGAGCACCAATGTATTTTCTCCAAAGATGCTGCCTGACTCACTGAGTTACACCAGTATTTTGTGTATAGCGTTAATTTCACTCCAAGCAGGGAAAGTACATCAACTACATTCAATACTACTTGTAATCGCCTCCATTTTAACTGTAAAGAACTGATGCTGGCCTTCTGATGAACTACATAGCATCTCAATCTAATGTCCTATTATGAATGTAGTCATCTGAAAATGGATAGTATTGCGCAGCTTAAAAAATACATTCAAATTACCTCCTGTTTGATTTTATTATGTCCCATCCAACAATGAGTTACTGTGCTTGTGTGACCTCAGGCCAAAATATAGGCTGCTGTGCATTAAATAAAGGGATGTGGCGGCACCCAGTGGTTCGGCCACTTATTGGGCAAACCCTCAGCCCTAGGAATGGAAGGGTGACATGACTAGGTTTGGCGGGAAGAAGTCATCACGTGACTTAGAGGTGTGCCCTCTGTTATATATATAGAACTTTGGGAGAACCCTGCCCAGTCACGTGTGAGCTGTTCTTTGTTTAACTCAATAAAGATCACTTTGTTTAACAACACTTGTCTCGCTATATTGGTGACCCCGACGATCCAAAACAGTTATTTTGGATTTGAAAAATGGATGCAGCCAACACTCTACCCGAAGTGTGCGTTTTGCTGGGCCGCAGATCCAGCCCAGCAAAACGCTGTCACTCCTAAGCAGCCCCAAGTGTGGTTTCAGCAGGCCGAGGCCCAGTTCCACATTCGCCACATCATGGCTGATGACACCCGGTAGTATTATGCGGTCAGCGCACTGGATCAGGAGACGGCCGGTCACCTGGCTGCTTACCAACGCATGCCGCCGGCTGCGGACAAGTACGGGGACCTGCGTACCTTCGGGCTCAGCCACCGGGATCAAGCAGCGCGGCTCATACACATGGGCGGGCTCGGCGATCGCAAGCCGTTGGTGCTCTTGAATGAAATGCTCACTCTGATGGATGGTCATCAGCCCTGTCTCCTGTTTGGATACGCCTTTCTGGAGCAGATGACAGACAACATCGCCTGCTCCTCACGGGTGAGAATTTTGAAGACCCGCTCGCTCGGCAGTGCCTTGGAAGGCCCAGTGGCCAAGCTCTGTATCCACTGGGAGTTCGGCTGTGGCGCAGGTCCCGGGAGAAGCCGGTGAAGGGAAGTGGTGTTAGTATAAACGCTGGGGTTCCGCGGCCCGTCAATGCCTGTCCTCCTGCTCGTTTCTGGGAAATGCCGGGGCCGGCCGTCAGTAATCGCTGCGGCGGTCAGCCAGATACACCGCCTCTACACTTGGGATTGACATTCGGGACAACGGTTCCCCGTTGATATGGAGGCAGAAGTCATCGTTTTGCCCCCATCGGGAGTTGACACTCGTTCCAGAAAGCGAGGGTCCTCGTTAACCGCAGGAAATGCCAGCTCCATACGGACGTATGGGGTTCACAGGGCCCCGCTTACCTTTGGTTCCTGCCATGTTACCCGGCCGTTCATGGTTGCCAACGTCTCTCAGCCGTTGCTGGGCGCCGATTTCCTCTGGGCTCAATCCCCGTTGGTGGATGTGAGGGGACAGCGACTCGTTCATCTGCCATTTTGTTTTCATGCCTCTGGTTCTGCGGGGGGTCCTGCAGCGCCACTCGGTGTTTAGGCCACTTATTAGGCGAGCCCTCAGTCCTAGGACTGGAACGGCTATGTGACTAGATTTGGTGGGAAGAAGTCATCATGTGGCTTAGTGGTGTGCCCTATTATATATATATATATATATAGAACTTTGGGAGAACCCTCCCCAGTTGCATGTGAGCTGTTCTTTGTTTAACTCAATAAAGGTCACTTTGTTTAACAACACGCGTCTTGCTATAGGGAATTGATTAATGTCAGGCATATTTGTAAACACAGTGGAAGGTGACAGTGTGAATCCACTCAAGGAAAAATAGGATTGAGGATTGTCTGATTAGTTATGACTGATAAATACCTCCCTAGTCTCAAGAGCTGCAGTTGTCTATTCAAAGGCCAGTCAGAGCCGGAGGGCGAAAGTGAAAATGCAAGAAGACAATGCTAAAAGCCATAAATATCACGCTACCTCCTATGCCGATAAATCATGGAACTTATTTTTTTAAATCACAGTGTATTGTTATTGTTGACAAGGTTCACCAATAAAATAATTGTGCAGAAGATGGCAGTGTAGGAACATGACTAAAACAAAGGAATAATCATCTCATAAAAGAATGCATTTTACAATATTCTTGTCCATGTGATGTAAAATTAAAATATTCAAATCTCAAGACACAACAGTGAATGCAACACATCTGTGAGAAAATGGATATAACTGTAAAATAGGTGTCGGGTGTGAAGTGGGAGTAGCCGGTACTTTTAGAATAGTTACCTGGAAAACACTTACTAAGATCTTATTAGATGACTGCAGTGTTCAGTCAGTGGGCAGCACAGTGATGTAGCAGTAGAGTTGCCGCCTTGCATCACCAGAGACCCGGGTTCAATCCTGACTATGGATGTTGTCTGTATAGAGTTTGTACATTCTCCCTGTGACCACGTGGGTTTTCTCCGGGTGCTCTGGTTTCCTCCCACATTCTAAGATGTGCAGGTTTGTAGGTCAATTAGCTTCTGGAAATTGTCCCTCGTGTGTAGGATAGAACTAGTGTATCGGTGATTGCTGGCTGGCGTGAATTCTGTGGGCCAAATGGCCCGTTTCAACGCTGTATCTCTAAAACTGAAACACACTAATCACTGTTTGCTTGCCTTAAATGTAGATACATTTTCTTGAATGTCTTGAGCGACCACAATAACACCAATGGGAGCTAGCCTGCACTAATTGGATTGGGCTTGCTTCTCTTAAATAAATGTACCTGCAGTCATTGTGCAGGTGGGAGAACAGTGCTGGAGGAGACGCCAGGCCATGGAGTTCCGCAAGTCCCACACTTTTTGATGACTAATCCAGAGGCATTAGTGAATGAGGAGGTAATTCATCCTATATCCCATTGAGCATATAGAGTCGCCAAAGTATACTGACAAATAGAAGGACGATGTTATGAAATGCAACAAAAGGGAATCTAATAGATTGAAACTGGATCAAGTGCTGCTTAAAGATGTCAGGTTTTATGGAGAGAAGGCAGGAGATTGGGGTTGAGAGGAAAAGATAGATCAGCCATGATTGAATGTCAGAGTAGACTTGATGGACTGAATGGCCTAATTATGTTCCTATATCTTATGTTGGAAGTGTGGTCAAGGCCAATGAGTAACTTTTGATCCGAGATGCAACATAGATGGTCCCATACATCACATGTGTTTATCCCAACAACAATCTTCCAACAGCGAGCAACATTTGGAATCACCATTCATCTGCCCATTGTTCCCATGTGACCTTAATTAACACTATCCACCACAGCCAGCACTTAACCCAAACACAGTGCATGACACTCAGTGTGGAGAATCACGTTCTCTTTAGTAGATAATGCGTGATCATGGGCAACAATGTCATATCAAGCGGCAAGATCTAGAGATCAAGATCAAGAGAGTTTATTGTCATGTGTCCCAGATAGGACAATGAAATTCTCATAATAAACCGTGCATGGAAAATGTATGGAAGTTGTAGCTCAAATAAATGACAGGAGGTATCGTGTAAATAGATTCAAGCTTCAAGATTCAATTTAATTGTCACATGTATCAATTAAGGTCCAGTGAAATTTGAGTTACCATCCAGCCATACTAAGTAAAAAGCAAAAATACACACAGCACATAAAATAAAGTTTAACATAAACATCCACCACAGTGGAATCAACATTCCTCACTGTGATGGAAGGCAATAAAGCTCTGTCATCTTCCTCCATTGCTCACCTGTGGTCGGGACCTTTGAACGGGGCCGTTGCTGACAGTCCGCTGTTCCAGCCCTCTTGTCGGGATGATCGAAACTCCGGCATCGGGATGGATCGGAGCACTCCGGGGCATGGAGCTCCCGAGTCAGTTGCTTCTTACCAGAGACCGCTGCTTCACGGTGTTAAAGTCCACAGGCCCCACGGTCGGAGCCAACACTGGCAATCCTCGGCAAAAGAACCCAGGCTCCGCGATGGTAAGTCCGCGCCACACCCGCGGCTTGAAACTCCACGTTGTAGGCCACAGAAGGGGGTGGAGAGGAGTAGTAAGTGACTGAAAAAGACTGTAGCCATGCCAAGAGCATAGGGGCCCGATCCCCTGAGGTTGCACACTGGTTCTGTTCAGGAGGCTCAGGTGACAACATGGGACAGGATATTGAAGAAGACTGACATATGAGCCTCATTATGCTTGGGACATTGGTTGACCTGCTAGAAAGTCTTAGCACAATGTCAAGGAAGAAAGGGGAAGCCAGCTACAAACTTGTGGAGCTGGAGACTATGCTTTCCAGTGTGGATATGGTGGCCAGCTCTATTTCATTCCCTATAGAACTAACCATCATGCAGCATCTGATGGCCAATATCACTACAATCACTGCAGTACGGACGGAGGGCTACAACACCTAGGGTGCAGCAGTAGAGTTGCTGCCTTACTTAGAGTGACAGCGACCCGGGTTCGATCGTGACTATAGAAACATAGAAACATAGAAATTAGGTGCAGGAGTAGGCCATTCGGCCCTTCGAGCCTGCACCGCCATTCAATATGATCATGGCTGATCATCCAACTCAGTATCCCGTACCTGCCTTCTCTCCATACCCCCTGATCCCCTTAGCCACAAGGGCCACATCTAACTCCCTCTTAAATATAGCCAAATGAACTGGCCTCGACTACCCTCTGTGGCAGAGAGTTCCAGAGATTCACCACTCTCTGTGTGAAAAAAGTTCTTCTCATCTCTCGGTTTTAAAGGATTTCCCCCTTATCCTTAAGCTGTGACCCCTTGTCCTGGACTTCCCCAACATCGGGAACAATCTTCCTGCATCTAGCCTGTCCAACCCCCCTAAGAATTTTGTAAGTTTCTATAAGATCCCCTCTCAATCTTCTAAATTCTAGAGAGTATAAACCAAGTCTATCGAGTCTTTCTTCATAACACAGTCCTGACATCCCAGGAATCAGTCTGGTGAACCGTCTCTTCACTCCCTCTATGGCAATAATGTCCTTCCTCAGATTTGGAGACCAAAACTGTACGCAATACTCCAGGTGTGGTCTCACCAAGACCCTGTACAACTGCAGTAGAACCTCCCTGCTCCTATACTCAAATCCTTTTGCAATGAAAGCTAACATACCATTCGACTATGGGTTCTGTCTGTACTGAGTTTGTACATTCTCCCTGTGAGTTTTCTCCGGATGCTCCGGTTACCTCTCACACTCCAAAGACGTATAGGTTTGCAGGTTAATTGACTTCAATAAAATTGCAAATTGCCCCTCTGCTTGTGTATAGGGTTATCGCTGGTCGACAAGGTCTGTTTCCATGCTGTATCTCTAAAGCCTACAACCTTTCTGCTGCATTGGGAGGTCAGATAATTGGCAACATCAATTGGGCACTGATGTGAAATATTGAGCATTGTGGATACCCAGTTGTTGACTGAGTTAACATCTTAATGTGTAAATCGATGGTTGATCAGTGCACTGCCTCAGTTGGCTCGAGGCCCTGTTTCCATACTGTATAACTCTCTATGCTCTATAATAATAACACACATACGCACTTCTTTTTGCATGCACATTATGCAGAAGTTCGGGTAAGAATTGTACACCTCTCAGTTTCTACCTCAAGGATATTTATTAGTGTTTTATCTGTCAAGACATATTGTGCAACAGCTGCACAGTGTTATTAGTGGCCATAAGTTTACCTTTGCAATACCAGCTGTTAGGACCTGGAATGTCAGTATACCAGCTGCTAGGACCTGACATATTATCAAGTCATTTGCCAAAGCTCAAAACCTAGGCTTGCGAACAGCATGGAGCTGGAATATAACTGTACTTTCTGTTGCCTGTGTTCCTATCAGCAGGCAAGATATTATTTTGACCTATCCCATAAAATTAGATTTTATTTCAGAAACATGATAGCTGTGAGGTTTAATGAATTCAACGTTCTATCTGTCTAGTTAATAACTCACTTGGATTACATTTTGTTGACAATGTTTTTCAGTGACAAACACAACTCCTCATTTCAGTCAGTTAAATTCAGTGTAGGTCACCACAACATTGAAACCATTAAGACTGGGATCCAACCCATAACAATCAAGGGTGATTAAAATAAATACCATTCAAATCAAAATAATTATTTTTATAAAGCAAAATAACATCAGCAAAATCTATAATGTTGAAACTCGATCCAAATTTCACCCTTTCAGATAGTTTAGTTTAGTTTAATTTAGCTTAGTTTAGTTTAGTTTAGTTTAGAGCTACAGTGTGGAAACAGAGACTTTGGCCCCCCCCCCCCCAGCCCACGCTCCACGTGACTTGCGATCACCCGTACACTAGTTCTATCCTAAACACACGGGATAATTTACAGAAGCCGAATAACCTACAAACTTGCACTTGGAATGTGGGAGGAAAACGGAGCACCCGGAGACAATCCTCGCGGTGACAAGGAGAATGTACAAGCTCTGTACAGACAGCACCCGAGGTCAGGATCGAACCCGGGTCTCTAGAGCTGTGAGGCAGCAACTCTACCGCTGAGCCACTGTGCCACCCCTGCGCGCCGTGCCACCCCAGTGGGTGCAGTCTTGTTACCTGGCTGAATCATTCTCTCTCAGGCTTCAGGGTTCTTATTACTGTACAAATTCTGCTGAAACATTCTTTGAAAGTGTGCCGGTGGGGTCCGTGATAGCACAAAGAACGATGATGGAATGCAGTTCATGGTTTCATGGATTTATTTCACATTTGGTCATTAAAGTGTCGATTAAAAGGTTTTCTTTTCCCTAGTTAATCGAGACTGCTCGGGTATTATTTATCTTCCAGTTATAAAGTGTTGAAACTCAAGTAAAAAATAAATGATAGGCTATTTTTCATCTGTATTTACCAACCTAATATAATCAGATTCACAAAATTTGGATGTCTTCCAGACAAGTGTTTGTTAATTGTTATAAATTGACAC
Source organism: Leucoraja erinaceus (assembly GCF_028641065.1). Lineage (NCBI taxonomy): Eukaryota > Metazoa > Chordata > Chondrichthyes > Rajiformes > Rajidae > Leucoraja > Leucoraja erinaceus. Next base: position 24,030,701 of record NC_073403.1, read on the forward strand.
CAAAACCCATTAGACATATAATCAGCCATCCTTACTTGATCTAGTCTATCAGATTACTGGCCCATAGCAATATAGTTGACTCTTTATTGCCCTCTAAACTGGCACATTATGGTGTATATCTGCTAGAAGTTAAGTGTAGGAAGGTATTACAGATACTGGTTTAAAATGCTGGAGTAACTCTGCGGGACAGGCAGCATCTCTGGAGAGAAGGAATGGGTGATGTTTCGGGTCGTGTCTGAAGAAGGGTCTTGACCCGAAATGTCACCCATTCCTTCTCCCCAGAATTGCTGCTTGTCCTGCTGAGTAAAGGGCCTGTCCCACTTGGGCGATTTTTCAGCGGACTGCAGGCAACTGTCAAGTTCGCAGCACTCGCTGAAAAACTGGGAACTGGAACGGCGAGTGTCAGAGTGGAACACACACACATACACACACACACACATTGCAAAGGCAGGGGCCAGGGAAAGAGGGGGAGCACTATCTGAAATTCACACGGAGCAAAGCCATGATGATACAGACACACACCGCGTTGAACAGGAAGGTTAAGACGGCTAGCACAGTGTACGGTAAGTCCTTTAAAAGAGGGGGGGGGGGGGGGGGAGGGGAGAAGGGGGGAGGGGGGGAGTTGGGGAGAAGGAGTGGAAACATTTTTAAGAAGCCAGGCAACTTTTAATAAGCCAGAGATACACAGCTATGAAATGTCGCGGACATTTAACATTACCGGTCGGTTCTCCTTGGTTCTGAAAACTCGTGCTTACATTTTTTTCCCCCAATGAGCCAATGAAAATGCTCGGTCAGCAAAGGCGATTAATTAAAATTACCTACGACTAGCTTGACTACCATAACTACATGGCGACCCCACTACAACTGCACATACGACAACAAAAGTATTGATTTTCTCCATGTCGACCAATTTTTGTTGCGTCGACCAATCTGCAGTTCCTTCCTACAATGATTTTCTTAATGCACAGATGCCAATTTGTTCATGAGAGGCAAACAAAAGTGCAGTGCAGAGATGATCAGTGATGAAGTTTACAGTGACAAATGAGTGTCAGAGTTAGTCATTCCTGAAAGGGAATTAGAAGCAAGAATCTCATGATTAAATTGGATCTTTGCTGGCCAAGAGTGAAGTTGATGATGGACTCTTTTTACAATGACCTTGGAAATAATACATTTGTTGGAGAGAGTGTGGCAGTTATTAAGAGTGTACACATCATCAGGCTGGTGTAATGGAGAGATTTATTGTAGTTGGGAGTTGAGGGGTGAAGTACTTTGCAATAATAGTGTTGGTAATGTGCATATGTGGATAAATGACCTAATTAAAATATTTTAAAGACCAAAACCCATGCTTGAGGACTTTTATAATGATTTTTTTAATCTATTAGTTTCGAGTCACAGTGATTTCAATTATCTCTGTATAACCAGATAAGTCTTTAAAATAAAATGATGCCTATTTGCAAATTCAAGTATTGTTCAGGAACTTTGTGCAACTAAATGGCTTAGAAGTGCCCCAAGGTGTGCTTAGAAAAATCAGTATTTCTGTTCACAAATACAGCAGTTCTGAAAATTAGCTATTAGTTCGTGATCTGTGTTCAAACTGGCACTATCCCTTAAAATATTTAACCTGAGATCTCATCTCTCATGATCCAAGAACCTTGGAAACAATAAGAGTTGAATAACTGCAATGGGACGAACAATTATAATCATAGAGTCAAAGAATGATACAGTGTGGAAACAGGACCTTTGGCCGAAACTTGCCCACACCGGCCAAAAATGTTCCAGCTACACTAGTCCCACCTGCTTATGCTTGGTCCATATCCCTCCAAACCTGTCCTATCCATGTATCTGTCTAACTGTTTCTTAAACGATGGGATAGTCACGGCCTCAACTACCTCGCCTGCAGCTTGTTCCATACACCCACCACTCTAGGTGTGAAAAAGTTACCCCTCGGATGCCTATTAAATCTTTTCCCCTTCACCTTGAACCCATGTCCTCTGGTCCTTGATTCCCCTACTCTGGGCAAGAAACTCAGTGCATCTTCCCGATCTATTCCTCTCATGATTTTGTACACCTCTCTAAGATCACCCCTCATCCTCCTGCACTCCAAGGAATAGAGGCCCAGCCTACTCAACCTCTCCCTATAGCTTACACCCTCTAGTCCGAGCAACATCCTCGTAAATCTTCTCTGAACCCTTTCAAGCATGACAATATCTTTCCTAAAACATGGTGCCCAGAACTGAACACAATATTCTAAATGCGGTTTCACCAACGTCTTATACAACTACAACATGACCTCCCAACTTCTATACTCAATACTCAGACTGATGAAGGCCAATATGCCAAAAGCCTTTTTGACCACCTTATCTACCTGCGTCTGACCTTCAAGGAACCATGCACCGGCACTCCTAGATTCCTCTGCTCTACAACACTCCCCAGAGGTCTACCATTTACTGTGTAGGTCCTGCCCTTGTTAGATGTCCCAAAATGCAACACCTCACATTTCTCTGTATTAAATTCCATCAACCATTCCCCCGCCCACGTGGAAAATCGATCCAAATCCTGCTGCAATCTTTCACAACCATCTTCACTATCTGCAAAACTGTTCACTTTTGTATCATCATCAAACTTACTAATCTTGCCCTATATGTTCTCATCCAAATCATTGATGTAGATGACAAACAGTAACAGGCCCAGCACAGAACGCCAGAGGCACACCACTAGTCACGGGCCTCCAGTCCAAGAAGCAACCTTCCACCATCCCCCTCTGCTTCCTCCCATGGAGCCAATTTGTTATCCATTCAGCTATCTCTCCTTGGATCCGATGCAATCTAACCTTCCAGGGCAGTCTACCATGCGGCACCTTGTCGAATGCCTGACTGAAATGCATGTACACAATATCTACAGTTCTGCCCTCATCGACCTTTTTGGTCACATCTTCAAAATAATCAATCATATTTGTGAGACACGACCTCCCACGTACAAAACCATGCTGACTATGCTTAATCAGCCCTTGCCCATCCAAATGCCTATATAACCTATCACTCAGAATACTCTCTAGGAACTTTCCAACTACAGATGTTAAGCTCTGTGAACCTGTTAAGCTGGTGAAAAATCTTTTCAATATGTTTTAAATATGTGAGACTGTATGTACAGCCCTATACACACTCGTATAGGCCTATGTACAGCCCTATACACTCTTGTATAGGCCCATGTACAGCCCTGCAAACCCTCGTATAGGCCTATGTACAGACCTGTATACCCCTCTATAGGCTACATACTGCCCTGTACAGCCCTGTATCCCCCAGTACATCCCCAGATCCTGGGTCGGCGCCACAGAGAAGTCAGGAGGGGACCTGGCGACAGTTGCCGAGCAGGCGCGGCGGTCGTTGTGGGTAACGGCGGCCAAGGACGGCCATGTGGGAACCGGACGAAGGATGACACAGCGTGGGGGTGCTGCTGTGTGGGGAGGGGGTGGAGGGGGAGAACAAAGGAGCACCTGGTATGGGATACCTTGTGACTTTGTTGGTGCCCTTTATGTGGTGATTCTTTGCATACCTTGCATATGTATCCCCTGTACACCCCTGAAAAGGCCCATGTACAGCCTTGTACACCCCTGAATAGGCCCAGTACAACCCATGCAACCCATACCCCTGGAAGGCCTATGTACAGACCTGAACACTACTACAGGCTCTTCTACAGTACCAGATTGTATTATTATTATTATTATTATTGTATTTTAATGACCACACAGCCAGGCTGGTGGAATTTGTTATCAGTACAGCTCGGTACAGGTTCCAACATTTCATCAAACATTAAACATATAGCATAGATGTACATACAAACAGACGCATTACATAATACATAAGGGCCATGCTTATTCTTATTCCTCACCGTACAGAGTTTAAAATGTTAATTGCAGTGGGAATGAAACTGTTTTTGAAGCGGTTTGTTTTGGAGGCAATTGTCCTGTAGCGCCTCCCAGAGGGCAGTAGCTGAAAGGCATAGTGTGCAGGGTGACTAGGATCAGAGATGATCTTGCGGGCTCTGCGTAATGTCCGTTTGTGGTAAAGTGATTCAAGGGATGGTAGGGGTAAGCCAATAATTTTAGATGCTCTGTTGATGATGCCAAACTCAATTGTTCTTATTACGTTAATGCACCGAGGTAACAGAAATAGGATCGTCACAAAGTAATATTGTACAATATAAAGTTTGCCTGGATCCTTTCAAGCACACAATATCAGCAATAAACCTTTTGTTGATTTTGTCAATTCTCTTTTCCACATTTGGATCAATATGATGAGGCACAAAAAAATGACCATCCACACGGGCAGCACAATGGTGAAGCTGTTAGAGAAGCTAACTCACACAGCCAGAGACCCAGGTTCGATCCTGACCTCGGGTGCTGTCTGTGTGGAGTGTAAATATTCTCCCTGTGACTGCGTGAGTTTCATCTGGGTGCTCCGGTTTCCTCCCACATCCCCAAGATGTGCGGGTTTGTAGGATCATTTGACTGTAAAATGCCCCTATTGTGTAAGTAGTGGATGAGAAAGTGGGATAACATAGACAGAACTAGTGTGAATGGTTGATCAATAGTTGGCGTGGACTAGATGGGCCGAAGGTCCTGTTTCCATGCTATATCTCTGAACTAAACTATATCCTGATATGTTCAAGATGTTCATTGCTCAGTGGTTAGTGATTTCATTTCTGAATCAATCAATTCAGATACCAAGTCAGAAACCTCATTGTATAAAACTATGTCACACTCCAATGCTATAGTGCGGGGAAGGCTACTTGTAAAATGTGCCATCTTTTGAATGAGACAAAATACCAGGGCCTTGACTGCACTTTCAACAGATGCCTTGTAAACATTTCAAAGTGTATTGATGCCAGAGAAGAAATATTTTCCAGGACAATATTTATCACTCAAATATCACTAAACATAAATTACCCATTGATTACCAGACTACCGGTAGCTGGTTGTAGTTGTGCACAAATTGGCTGCTAAGTTATCTTACAATAACATAGTGACTACTTTTCAATAGTTATTTATTGGCTGCAGATTGCTCTGGGGCATCCTGATTTGCAAACAGTAGATAGCGCGCTATATAAATTGCTCTTTTTATATGGCCGATTCTTCAATCATTCACTGCACCATTTTGTGTGGATGAAAGATAGCAACCGAGGGAAGCTTTGGGGTGTTTGCCAACACAAAGAACTCATAAATGAAAGGACAGCTCTGTCATATTTGAGAAGATTAACTGAAAGGTCACTTTCTGCTGGATTTAGAAATTTATTTGTGCCCAGCTGCACAAAACCTGCGAGTCTGAAGCCGTTTCCAACCCTTGTCATTTTACGTGACCGTGGTGTGCTTGTCACCCTCATGCCCATTAAACATCCTTTATTAACTCACAGAGGAATGGCTGAGTGCTACAGCTTTTTCCTCGTCTTTATCTTACATAGAAACATAGAACAGAAGGTGCAGGAGTAGGCAATTCGGCCCGTTGAGCCAGCACCACCATTCAATATGATAATGGCTGATCATCCAAAATCAGTACCCCGTTCCTGCTTTCTCCCCATATCCCTTGATTCCTTTATCACTAAGAGCTAAATTTAACCCTCTCTTGAATACAGCCAGTGAATTGGCCTCCACTGCAGAAAATTCCACAGATTCATAATTCTCTGGGTGAAAAGGTTTTTCCTCATCTCAGTCCTACATGGCCGACCCCCTATTCTTATCTCTTGTCGGACCACCACAGCCAGGCTCAGCGGTCATTTACGCGCTGGTTATCAGCTGGTTATCGACACATCAATCAAATAAAAAATGATTGGAATATAAACCAAACAGGATTCTGAAGCTGAACCATCAATCCAAGTTTATTATGATTTTCAGAGATCAACTGAAGAAGATCCTCTCCAGCTTTGCTCCCTTGTGGTTCATTAATGTAAGCGCCAATTATACAGAAGAGGTTTTGGCAGATTCAATGACAGTCACAAATATCATTAAGCCTAAGCCACCGCAACTGAATATGTTTGAGTTTAAAAAGAAAGACACGTTTACTCATGGAGCATAAATTAAAACCATTGCCTTTAACCAGGGGGGGGGAGGGATGAGAGGAACGCAGGTTTAATCAGAGAAAGAGCGATTTGAGAGAACATTACATTCCAGTCAAATTTCAACTGGATATTATACCATCCTTGAAGATGTTTTGTGGTTTATTTTCCACTAAGGCGGCACTTCATGAAATATTTTGTGTAAAAACATAAAAACGGAAGGATTTCCTTTTTATAGCCTACTGCGTACATGCTCAAATACAAATAAAAGCAGCGGGGAAAGCATTGGAAGGGTTTGAGTGCGAAGAACAAATGTGGCCTGAGTTGGAGGATTGCAAGGGATGAGAGAGATTATGCTGCTGGAGGCCCAGGGGCGTTTATAAGATCATAAGTGAGAGGAGTAGTAGTAGACCATTCTGCCCATCAAGTTTACTCCACCATTCAATCATGGCTGATCTCTCTCTTCCTCCTAACTCCATTCTCCTGCCTGCCCCCCATAACCTCTGACACCCGTACTAATCAAAAATCTAGCAGTCTCACCCTTAAACATATCCACTGAATTGGCATCCATAGCCTTCTGTGGCAAAGAATTCCACCGATTCACCACCCTCTGACTAAAGAAATTTCTCCTCATCTCTTTCCTAAAAGAACGTCCTTTAATTCTGAGGCTATGACCTCTGGTCCTAGGCAAGTGGAAACATCCACTCAATCCAAGTCTTTCACTATTCTGTACGTTTCAATGAGGTCCCCGCTCATTCTACTAAACTCCTGGGAGTACAGGCCCAGTGTCGACAAACGCTCATCATATGTTAACCTACTCATTCCTGGGATCATTCATGTAAACCTCCTCTGGACCCTCTCCAGAGCCAGCACATCCTTCCTCAGATATGGTGCCCAAAATTGCTCACAATATTCTAAATGCGGCCTTACCAACGCCTTATAGGGCCTCAGCATTGCATCCCTGTTTTTGTATATGTCCTCTTGAAATAAATGCTAGCATTGAGTTTGCTTTCTTCACTATCGATTGGGGCCACGTGGACAGGCTGGTTGTCTTCCAGAAATTATTGATGCCAACAAATTTCTGTTCACAGCTTTTACATTTTATTTGAATGGCATTTTACATACTCCATCTATGTGATTTTTTACCCACTCCATCCACATAATCTTGCATACACGCCATCTACATACCACCCAGTTCAGATACAATCCAATTTTTATGCATTTGACCACAAATGTGGTTGGACAATGTTCTCCTTAAATGCTAAAAAGTAAATTCCTCCTATCTTCACGGAGTTCTGTTTCATAGATTGCCCTGTGATTCCTCATCATTTTATTTACTTTCACCGCAATGAACTGGTCTAAAAATTGGAGAAGACTTTAGGAGCAGCAGACCCTCGACCATTCAGTCATGAGCATGCAGCTTCAAGTGCAGTGGAACTAAGGGGTAGACTGTGGTGCTCTCCATCACATTAAGATGGTGGATATCCTTCCCCAAAGAGCAGCAGATGGCTTGTTGCAACAATTTGGTTGTTTCATATGTATTATTGCAGGGGCTGCATATTTATATCCGAATTATTTAATTTAATTGAAAGTCTCCGGAGATTTGAACTCATTTCTCTGGATTAATATTCCGGCAATGTAACCACCATGCCGCCGTATCCACACCCTCCATCTTTTATCAACACATTTTGATTGCAGTTCATTTTCTGCAGAAAGAAACTGCAGCGACTCATCACAGCACATCTTCCCCATTCCTCTCTATCTTTGAAGTACAAGGGCTTCAAGTGCCTTAGAAATACCATCACTTAGGAACTTCGCCAGCCACAGCCAGTGTGACTCGAAGGTATATTGCAATTCTTTCATCATCTCTGCGCTGATAGCCTAGAATGCCTGATTTGATACCTTTGTGGGGGCATCATCTTAAAAATTGTACCTGTCCAAGGGTGGCTTTTTTCAGTTTAACTAGAATTGAGCAGTTAAGTACAAAATGCGCAGGCATCAGCCACATATGGTACATATGGAAGGTATTTCGCAACCAGAGGTTAATACTGTCAAAAATACGAAGGAGTAATTTTGACATGCACAGCTATCTAAATTTAAATAGTTACAGTGAAGCAGAAAATGAACTACAGTATGCTTTTCATTATTCCTACTTTGACTTTGGCTGACATTGCCTCTGGAAATGAATAAATCTGAAATAGAATCAACTGCTGCATACTCGGGAAATGCCATTAATGAGATAAATGAGCAGCTTTGACCACCTCTAATGCCTAGATGTAGATTGAAAGCCTTTTGCTAATCTCCAAGTAACCTGAGACTGTCATGTTTAATTTGAGAGTTTATTTTTATCTTATACTAGACTAAGTGGGACCCGTTGGGGCTGGCAGTTGACTCATGGCTATTCCTTGAAATTCCATTCAAAGCAGGGTGCAAGGCTACCAAATTCAAATGCAGTTTCCTACCACTTCAAGCTGGGTGCAAGGCCACCAAATTCAAGTGCAGTTTCATGCCATTTCATGCAGGGTGCAAGGCCACCAAATTCAAGTGCAGTTTCATGCCACTTCACGCAGGATGCAAGGCCACCAAATTCAAGTGCAGTTTCATGCCACTTCAAACTGGGTGCACGGCCACCAAATTCAAGTGCAGTTTCGTACCATTTCATGCAGGGTGCAAGGCCACCACATTCAAATGCAGTTTCATACCATTTCAAGCAGGGTGAAACGGCCATAAAACCACACAAAACACCACAAAACAACACATAAACACCACACTCGCAGTTCAGTAGACATTTAGTGTGTTCAGTTGATTCACAGCTCAGAGTCGTGACCTCTCCCTCCCCCATCTTGCAGAGACTGAGCCACACCCACACTTATGGGTTTTATAATCCCTCCCCCTCCCACTGGAAGGGGCGTGGCCTTCAGGAGAGAGAATCACAACATTTTTTAAACACTAATAACTCTTTTATTTTTCATCAATGGGAAAAATCCTCTTATCCTGCGCAGCGGTAGGAGACTCTGAGTAAGATGTCCAAAAATCACAGCCGTAAGTGGCAGTGTTTTTTCCAAAATCAATATACAGAACCCCAAGAAGTGGTCAAGATCAGACTTTTAGTAATATATAGATAAAGCCGGGGTATGAGTCCGTAAATGGATTCCTTTTCATGTTCGCTACAAATTAACTATTGCTTGTAGATATGAACTAACAGAATGATCACTCAAAGTGGAAATGCTTGTTGAAAATCGCTGTTGCAATTCAGATAACAGGGTACAGAAGAACTCAAAACTCCAATAATGATTGGAAATGTCAGCAAAACACTAAGTGCTGGATGAACTCAACAGAACTGTGGAGAGAGCGGACAGATGATGTTTTTGGGTGTGAAGAGGTACAGTCCATTCCCTCCACAGATGCTGTCTGACCCATTGAATCCCACCAATATTTTGTATTTTGCTCAAGATTCCAACATCTGCAGTTCCTTGCATCTCCATTAGAAATATCAGCTTTAACTGAAAGCAATAATCACCTCTTCCAAACGAGAAATGCATTTGGGGGAAGTTTGTGTTTTATGTCTAGACATGCCTTCAAATGGCTAGACACTGACCTTTTCTGCATTCCCACACTATTTTGCTCCATGCATAGTTAGTTCACCCAACATCTTGGAACTCTCTCCCAATTCTCACCTAGCTTGCTGCGGCTCTCTTGATCGTCACCAACAATCTCACAACCTCATGCACCATGATATCAGTTATTTTGCCAAATGTTATTGCTACATTGCATCCAGTTTATCTCATTTGAACACATCGGATTTTTTTTTATAATACTGAAGCTGTTATATAAGTAGTCTTTTTTGTTTTCATTTTGATTTTGTCCATTTTCTTATCAAGCTATTTTCTTTTCCTTTTTCCCTTTCTATTTTAATATTTGATATGGGGGGGGGGTCATTTGTGTCTGATTGGGAATAAGAACACTGGAAATGCTGGAACTGCTTAGCAGATCTGCAGTGAGAAAATCAAGAATAAATATTTCAGTTCGATGGGTCTGATGAAAGGTCATCAACCTGAATAATTAATTCTCTCTATCTCTCTCTCTCTCTCTCTCTCTCTCTCTCTCTCTCTCTCTCTCTCTCTCTCTCTCTCACCACAGGCCCTGCCTGACTCATTGAGCACTGATAATGTTTTCTTTAATTTTTTTAAATTTCCGGTATTCAGCATCTACACTTCTTTTGATCTTCCCTCTCCTTATTTTGATCTTCTAACAACTCTAACTAAGAGGTATTTAGCACTGCCCTCAGTTGTAGGTCCATTATTACCTATCTTTCTTTTCCCAAGTTTGTTCCTTGTGCCTCCATTTTGTTTCCTGGTTGGCAGAGGATTAAAAATTAAACAAACCTAAAGAATCTGTAAAGATGACAATGAGTTCATTATTACTATTCTTGCAGATCTGAGAAACATCTTGGATTCGCCTGCATTTACATCAGTAATTGGAGAGCCTGTGGAGCTGTTTCAGTCTGGATCACCACGATCATTGAGTTTGTTAGCAGAGACAGATATCTTGTTGGGGAATGAATAAGACAATCGGCAAATAAAATGACAACTTCATACCAAGCCAATCAAATATCTTGATAAAGAGAAAATATTTTATTCGGGAAGCAAGAGAATGCTGGAATTAGAGAGGAAAAAAAACAAATTACCGTAAGAATTCAGCAGGTCAGACATCAACTGTAGAGGCAGATGGAGACCATGCATCAGGAGAATGGAGCTTAGGTAAACCTCAGGGAAGGATGAAGTTGCCACAATTGGGAAAAGAGGCTGAGCTGGGTTGCAGTCAGGAAACCAGTGAAGATTTTAATTATTCCCACCACTTGCTTGGACATGCTCAGAGGGGTGCTCTTTACATAAGGCTGAGTGCTGGTTAAAACAGCACTAATTTAATTACATAAAGGTTTCCCAGGTGTTTTGGAAATACACATCTGCAGAAATGGTCAGCAGATGGCAACTCCAAATGCCCTTGCACATGTCAGCCTGAAGCAAAGAAGATCCTATAACTTGTTTGATGCACTTGATACTCAGTAACGTTTAGTGTTTCATAAAATTTGGATCACACAATGCACCAAAACACAGTATTAGCATTAGCAACAAAAATTAAATTGTTCCAGTCCCAGTGATCAAATAGGAAAGCTTAAGAGGGATAGGAGCCAAACATGGGCAGGTGGGATCAGCGTAGATGAACATCTTGAACAACATGGACAAGTTGGGCCGAAGGGCCTGTTCCGTGCTGTATGATTATGACTATTACATAGAGTCTTCCACACTTGCATGAGGTATATATCGGACACTGAAGAACAAGAATGAATAGAGAGCATTTGATAACAAAGTTAACGTTTCACTGCAGAGTCTTATGCAGGTCTTGATGAAATGAATTCTGTGCAGGTTTGAATGAGTGTCCTGGGAAATTTGTACATTTCTGTAAAAATCTGCTGTTTCTACAGTGTTTCAATCAAGGCTGCCAATATGTCTACAACTGTTCCCAATCTGGTTATCAGAGTTCTCTCATTTGCAATCCACTCATTCAGATTGAGTATTAACTTGAGATTTCAGCAGAATTCCCAGACTTAACCAAATAACATTTCACGTGATAAGAGAAAATAAAGAAAAGCAATATGATGAAATGACTGGACTTTTAAACAGAGAACATTATCATATTACTTCATGGCAACATACCGAGACTATGTGTATTCCTGTGTGTATTCCCAGTGAATTTATGGGTAAAATAAACACTGGGAGAATTAGAGGATCACGTACTGCAAGAAGCTGTAAGGAACAGTGGAGAACGGGTGTAGTGGGAATAAAAAGGGGAAATATCATGAGACTAATTTGGGGGGGCAGAGAGGATATTATTGCTTGATGTAACACAGTCTGCATGGCATCAGAATTTCTGGTTTAATCAGTACTAATCCTGGTGTGATAACACAAGTACTTTGTGTTTTAATGTCAATTGTAATCTGTACTGCAATTAACAGGCCTTTCCACCTTCTGCAATGAATGGCAGAAAATACTGGAAAGTCTGCGGTGGGAGATTGCAACCTTCACGTGGTCCACCCTGTTTCGACTAATGCAATCAACCAGACGTGCACAAACAAAATCAAATGGAACAAGTTGACCTACAACTTGAGGCCGTGCATGCCATATGCAAGAAGCAGATGGGAAGCCTGCTTTCATTAGGAACAAGGTCCTGCTTTAAAATAGGACCTTGACACAGGATGTGTCAAACAGGACCTTAAAAGACGATGTGGCAGGAAAAGTCGTTGGGGAAGGAGGGATGAGGAAACATGAAGGACATTGTTTTAGATGCAGTGAAAGACAGGTGCTTTGTATGCAGTCCATTTTGGATAGCTGACCATAAGATGCATCTGGAATAGTCTATTTACAGTTCATTTACTGATTACATTTCTAAGCTCGGAAATGGTAGTTCCCAGGTTCATCTGTATTACAAAGTCAGATCTAAAAGTATCCCAAAATAGTTATAAAACATTAATATTGGATGTATATTTTTTTACACACAGTGATTCAGAAGCAACACTTGAGGGAGCACTTTACTAACTTGATAACACCATCTGTTATCAGCAGGTGGGATGAACAGAACAGAGTAGACTCACCTGTTCCCATGCCAACTAATAATAAGCCTAATTCATTTTTTTTTAAAGAATGCATGTTAAACAAGAATCTCCAGGGAAAAATATGTGCTGATTCACTGAGCTGTATGGCAAACCGAAGTCTCAATATGTAGATGGTAAGTCTGTATTATAACTTGACATCTTCACTGCAGTCTGAGCACTGAGCGTTATTGCTATATGACATTAAGCTTCTAATTACCTTAGCCATTCATAACTGTCAGCAACAATCTGTTTCATCTGACTGTATGAAAGTCTGTTGGGTATTTCACCTGACTGCATAATGAATGGCAGACAGCCTTTTCTATATTGTTTGATGGATGTACAGGAGAACAGGGAAAGCTGCAGTCTCCAGCAAAAAAGTGATTTTGTGTGGAAGTAAATGAAATAGTTAAACTCCACCTTGCAGGGCTGACCAAAGAGTAATGCGTAAATATCAAGAAATCAAATCAGCTCCTTGGAACATACAACTCCAAATGTCTGTCTTGACTGAAAGGTAGACCTCACGGCTCTAGAACGGACAATAGACAATAGGTGCAGGAGTAGGCCATTCGGCCCTTCACCGCAGAGTGTGTGGCTTAAATCTGACTCCAGAGAGGCAAATACATAACCTTGCCCTGTTGTGGATATTATCTTCAAATAAGATCCTATATTAACGCAAAGATAGACACTAAGCACTTGAGTAACTCAGCAGGTCAGGCAGCATTTCTGGTGAAAAAGAATGGGTGATGTTTCAGGTCAGGACCTTTTTCAAGGGTCCCAATCCGAAACGTCACTCATCCTTGCTCTCCAGACATGCTGCCTGATACGGCGAGTTACTCCAGCACTTTATGTTCATCTTTGGTATAAACCAGAATCTGCAGTTCTTTGTTCTGAAATTAAGACCTCAGCAAATCTTAATGGTGGACGCACTACATTTCCTAAGGCGAGCAGAATAGTTTCCCTGATTGCCTGGTCAATATTTATATCTTAAATGTCATCACAAACACAAAATGTACCATGTTGCAATTTTGGACATTTGCGGTGCATAAACCGATTGCCATATTACTATATGCAGTAGTGGCTATGCTTCAAAGTCACTTTAGTTTTGCCCACAGAGTCCATGCCACCAACCATCAAGAATCTGTTCACACAAGTTTCTGTTTTATCCTACCTTTCTCATCATCCACTCCCTCCACATTCGGAGTGTCAAAATTGTCAAAAGGTCAGAAGCATAAATATGGACAACTGACTTACAAACCCTTTGGAATGTGGGAGGAAACCGAAACACCTGGAAGAAAACCCAGGTGCTCTCAGGGACAATGTGCAAACTCCACACAGACAGCAGCCAAGGTCAGGATCAAACCCAGATCTCTGGTGCTGTGAGGTAGCGGATCTACCAGCTGTAATTGAGTATAAAGGCTTTGGAACAATCTGAATCTGTGATTCATTCTCTTTTTTGTTTCCAATGAGGATCTCTTTGCAAATCTGCTACTTTAATCTGCCAAAGCCAAAATTAAATGCAGTGGGCTCTTCCTGGGATCCCTGACCTTTAGAATGGAGCACAAAATGAATTGTCAAAAGCTCAGAAGCATAAATCTTCCTCAAAGTCACACAGGGGAAGTTAAACCGGAGTAGATTAATTTCCAAACAATCTATAGATTAAGTTATGTCAGTGTCTGTCAGTTTCGTCCATGTGTGGAAATCCAGTTAGTGGTGCCTGTCAGAAGCTTGGGAGGATCTGTATTAGACAACTTTACTAAAAGCTTGCCGAGAAATTCAATCACATAATGCTGTTTGTTTTTCAGAATTATGTAATTGAAAATTGATTTTTTTTTCTCAAACTGAAGCACAATAATAATGAGTTACAGCTTTTTTCCCCTGTAACTTTGAAAAGTCAAACAAGTGCTTCTGGGCATGTATCTCTTTGTGATGCCTTGTCGCAAGCTCTACTGCAGGGGCGCAGAAGATTACTGTATATTAAGCACTGTGCAATAATCCTGTTTAACATGTGCGTGACTATGCTATCCTGGGAAAGATACTTTTTGTGCAATCCCAGGAAAAACTAGCCTTGCAAGTAAAGTGCAGGACACAATATGGTCATGAAATGGTAATTCTATTGATCTTTGAACTTTGATTAGGCCGAATGGCCTAATTCTACTCCTGGAACCTATGGAATTATGAACTTATTTCAGTATATCTTTACTGCAAATTCTTTAGCAGCATCATATTGTATTGAAATTTTAGGGAGCAGTACTCCTACTACTGATTTGTACAAGTTCAACATAACTTCACCATCTAACTTCAATTAAAAATCTTTCATAATAGCAAATTGGGAAGTTTAGTTTAGTTTAGTTCGGGCATGTAACACAAAGACGCAAGTTTTCTTTCAGCAGCTCTATGTGCCTGGTGCCCTCGTGAATGGAGATGCCTGAACAAGCACAAACATGTAATACACACCCACGAAACAGAAATTATGAAGAAGCAGGCTTTCACTTACCCGCTAATATTTAAAGATGGCTTAAATGAACTGCGGAGTAGACCCAGGCCTGTGGTCCAATATTGAGACTGTTCAGGTAAGCCCCTCCCAATGAAAAAAAGACCTCTACATCACCATCTACTATATATCTGTTGTCTCCATTTCCCCCAACTCTCAGTCTGAAAAAGGGTCTCGACCCAAAATGTCACCCATTCCTTCTCTCCAGGGATGCTGTCTGTCTCGCTGAGTTACTCCAGCAATTTGTGTAGATCTTCCCAAATTATCCATTGTGCATTTCTCCACTCTACCTCCAGTTCAGATCTCTAACTTCCTACTGATTTGCAAAACATGCCTTCCAAGAATTTTCTGACCTCTTACCAATTAAATAAATCAGTTATAATGACCCCCAAACCTCTGTGCCCAACTGTTATTCCAATGGTCCTCTTACCCATTTCATATTGCATGGATTTGTTGCCTTTAGCGCTGTTAATACAATAGACGCTAACCTTGCTTCCTGATAAAATATTGAAATGACATCGGTGCTAGCTCGAAGGGACGAATGGCCTACTCTTGCACCTGTTGTCTAATTGAAATGCTAAAAGGCAAAAGCGTTTAATCTTGCAAGATGAATCAATGTCAATAAGATTTGGCATCAAAATTGCATTCTTTCGACAAGAACAGACCAAAACTGTCCATCATTTACGATTCTTCCATCATACGTCCCCGTGCTGTTTATCATTCAAACTTTTTTCGTGTTCTTATTCTAGGTCTGCATGAAACTTGAGAGTCTTCAAGGTACAACTGAAGTCTTTAATTTATTACTCAATGCAGGCAGCAAAAATAGTCACCATAGCTGCCCGCATATTGACTGCCGACAGGATAATCTATATACAAGACATCTCCCTTTGTTCTGTGCAGCGCCACCTGCTGCATGGGAGGAGCAACGGGTCCTCTCACCCCACACAGTCCACCAAACATCACACTTCACTGCCTCTGAAATATAAATCACAAGGTTGCATGCTGTACTTAATCATCAGCTACAATTGAATGATTCACAGCACTGTTTGCAGGCTCGGATTTCTCAATTTAATTTAATCCAGATCTGTTTATTTTTGTAACTGCGTCAGTTCATTGGCAATGGGGCTGATGTGCTGCAGTCGTATTGGATGCACATCTGGCGAAGGACTGCAGAGCTCATTCACATCCCAGTGAGCAGTAGACATTCAGGCAGATTAGTGAGTGCAACAAATAGCCTAACGTTGCTGGACACAAAATGCTGGAGTAGCTCAACAGATCAGACAGCATCTCCCCTCAATTTTCAATTGCGGGTTTTCCACTCTTGGGGAGAGCAAGTTGAATATTATTCCCTCTGTTCTACTGCATGTATGGGTAAAGATGTGGACACACACACATGCACTCTCTCCCTCTTCACTACTGTACACCAAGAAGTGAACTAGTTGTAAAATTGTTGGCAATTGGCCCAAATACCTCATCATCGGGAATTAAATTGAATAAACCTTTGTGTCTCACCACCACCTCTCTCCACCATTCCCCACTTCTCCATACATCCCCAATTCCTCCCCTCCCAATATGGTTTAAAGCATGGCCTTTATGCATTTTAGCTCACAGCCAAGCATCTGCTTGGAATAGCCAAAGTATAATTACTGTAATGATTTGGAACATGTAAACAGCTTGAGAATATGTAAACCATACAATTGCAGAGTCAGAATAAAATTGTAGAAAGGACCTCACTTTAAACTTTATCCGATTCATAGATAAACTCTTCAAGTGTGGCCATTGCAGACCAAACTTCCAATATACTTAATATAGTCACCTTATTCATTATTCATTTATATGAAAAATGCTATTGCCGTCAACTATTGTCATGAAACAGAAATATTGCAATGCAATGAAGCAAAGCTCTTGTATGTATATATTACCAATGTGTTGTGGTCTTCTGACAAACTTCGATCTCAACATTTAAGAAAGTGAATACTCTGTGGGCTTGTCTCCAGGTGCTGGAATCCAATTAGAGTGGGACATTACTGGGGAGCTCCTTGGTTGAAATATTTTAAGAGGAGTTTACTGTTCTTCATTAATGTTTAATGAGCTGCTCTTGCAAGTGAGATCAAGCCATTGTTGTGTCCCGTATGGGGAATACACATGTCACCAGTTTGAGGCCACAAGAAAAAAGTGTCAAAAAAAATTAGGAAGACAGGATTCTCCTATTTAAATGCTCATAAATATAGATTAAGAGTGCAAACTGCTTCACTGAAGGTTGAGAAAAAAAATCTAAATTTTAATTAAACTCTCTAGATCTTACACACTCATTGATGCTGGTAATTAAAACATTGATGAAAAACAGTCAGTTAAGTTGAATCAAGTTTTACGGAATAACCTTGTTGACATATTCTCTGATTTTTTTTCCATCCCATATTTTCATTCTTAAATGTTAATTCAAACAGATTTTATAATGTGATGTTTCTTAACCTTGAGGATCCCACATTATTGGAAGCGTCGAGATTGTATTCTGGACATTATTTATTCATTGCCTGTCACTTTCCAACAATCTGACATTTTTGTCACAATCACAGAAACCATGTTTCCATTAATCTCTTGAATCTTGAATCTTGAATCTTGAATCTGCCAACAATTTGAGCCATCTGTGAGTTATATAGTCATAGAGCACAGAAACCGACTCTTCGACCAAATTTACTCATACCGACCAAGATGCCCCATCTGTAGATGCTAGTCTAACCTGCCCATATTTGGCCTTTATCCCATTAACCTATCCACTTTCTGTCCCAACGTCTTTGAAATGTCATTACAGTAACATTGTTCCATATGCCATACGTTCGCACTGTTTGAGAAAGTTGCCCCTCAGGTTCCTATTAAATCTTTCCCCTATCACCTAAAACCTATGTCCTCTGGTTCTCGATTTACTCTGAATAAAAGGCTCTGTGCATTCTATCTATCTATCTATCTATCTATCTATCTATCTATCTATCTATCTATCTATCTCTCTATCTATCTATCTATCTATCTATCTATCTATCTATCTATCTATCTATCTATCTATCTATCTATCTATCTATCTATCTATCTATCTATCTATCTATCTATTCCCCTTTGCGCATGTACTTTTTCTTTAATTATTTTGTAACAAATGCATGGCCCACATTGAACAAGGTTATTTGGATTCATAATGGGAGCGCCTCTTGAGGCTAAATCCTACTCCAATTCTACCTGGATATATGTAGGAGGTCAGACAGTATTTGTGGAGAAAATAACAGACAATCTTTCCAGTTTCTGACATTTTATCAAAAAAGATCTTGAGAAAAGATTCTAATGAAAGGTCAATTGCCCAAAAAACTATCTTTGTGTCTCCCTCTACAGGTTAGTCTTGGGACCATACAGTGTGGAAACAGGCCCTTCGGCCCAACTTGCCCACACTGACCAACATACCCCATATGCATTAATATGCGCTTGGCCCATGGCCCTCCAAATCTGTCCTACCAACGTATTTGTCCAAATGTCTCTTGAACGTTGTGATAGTACCTGCCTCAACTATTCCCTCCACCAGCTTGTTCCACATACCCACCACCCTTGGTGTAAAAAAAAAGTTATCCCTCGGGTTCCTATTAAATCTTTCCCCCTTCACCTTAAATGTATGTCCTCTGCTTCTAGATCCCCCTATTCTGGGCAAGAGTCTCTGTGTATTTACCTAATCAATTCCTCTCATGATTTTATATACCTCTATAAGATTACCTCCATACACCTGCATTTCAAGGAATAAGGCCTACTCAACCTCTCCCAATAGCTCAAGCCCTCGAGACCTGGCAACATCTTCGTAAATCTTCTCTGAACCCTTTCTGCTTGAGCTGCTGAGTATTTCCAGAGTTCAAGTTTGGTTTCAGGTTTCCAGCATCCTCCTCATTTTCCCTTCATAGAATTTTATATGAATTCTAACTCATCAATTTGAGAGGCACGACTCCCTCTCAAGAGCATTAGGCTAGCAAACTAACCATAAGTTTGGCTTGAAATTGATGATCCAAGGTAACCAAAGGAAAGGAGTAGTACCACTCTGGGACCATAAAAACATCTCTTTCTGATCTTAATATACCAGCACTTGCCTCCAGCCATCTAGCATAAGCTGCAAAGGGGCAGAACCTCAGTGATTGAGTTCCGAGACTCCAGGGGTAATTTTCTCCTTGAGTAATAGGATGAAATGGATGATACAAGATGAGCTGCAGCTTTCTAACTGACCCAAAGATTAATTGGCCGTCACTTGTATCTAGAAGTGGTGTCTACAGGCTTACGATAACACAAGGCTCAATTCTTCCCATTCATTACTCTCTATATCATATGGCAAACGTATAGCTACACACCTCTGGGAGAAGTGCTCAGCTAATCACTTAATATGGTTGTCTTGCCTCTGAGCGGGTGGATAATTGCTTACCTTATTTAATGGAATATTGGGCACAGTACATCCAGAAAGAACATAAGATACAGAGTTGCAGAGAGAGTGATCTATAAATGTACAAAAAAATAAATGCAATTTATTTTTTATTGAATCTTGGAAGTGTTTTTTTTAAAGTACATTTTAACAACCTAAGAGGGGTTTAATTTGGCATATGCACCAATGATGCTGTGGGCAGAAGATAAGACTGTTCAATGAACATTTTGTAACTTGGTGAGGTCTGCCGTATGGTTTTACTAGGTAGTATGCAAAACAGAGTATTTAATTGTACCTAGGTACCTGTGACAATAAAGTATCATTGAATCATTGACATTGGGTGAATACCACCCTCAACCCATAATTATTTAAAAGTGATCATTAACATGAAGCACTGTTCAGAGAAATGTCTTCAGAAATCATTCAATACTCACGGAAAAATGTAAATATCTTGGAGATTACGTGTAGAATATATTCTTCTTTATGTCAAGACAATTTTCCACCATTAATCCCCAAATTAAATGCCCTTATTCAATTTTGGAAAACACTTCTGATCTCCCTTATAGGTAGAATAAATGCCATAAAGATGATTTTCCTTCCACAAATCCTGTCAATTTCAATCAATACCGATTTTTCTCCCTAAAAACTTTTTTTTTAAAAACTTGATTCTGCGATTACAAACTTTATCTGGGATTACAAAACTCACAGAATTCATAAACGACATTTATGCAAACCTAAAGAAATCGGCGGACTGGCTTTCCCTAATTTTCTTTACTATTACAGGGCAACGAACATTAAAAATTTAATTTATTGGATGGACGATACACACCAACAAGTAAACTGGCTAAAAATGGAGAGGGAAGATTGTTTGCCTTTCAATATAGGCGCGATTCTTCTCTCTCCAATAAATCTGAAGAAATCAACATATGAGATAAATCAGATAATCCATTGCACCTTACGAACCTGGAAACAGGTGAAATTGAGAAATTTATCTCCCCTCTTACCAATCGCCAATAATCCCTCGTTTAAACCGTCTACTTTAGACAAGGCGTGTATACAATGGGAAGGCTTAGGAATTAAAAAACTGGGAGATCGTTATGAGATGGTGACTATCCTCTCATTTCAAGAATTTCAGTCGAAATATCATCTGAAATGTAGCCGATACTTCAGATATCTTCAAATACGAGACTATGTGAAAACACACACCCAAGACTGTCAATATGTAGGTCCAGATATACTAGATGAATGCATGAATAGAAAGTCGGATTCAAATAAGTCAATATCGTACCTTTATAATACCCTTTTAAATTTACATATTCCATTGTCGGAAATAATTAGGTGAGCTTGGGAAAACCAAAATGAACTGGGTCTAACAATTTCAAAAGATAGTTGGGAGGAAAGCCTGCTATATATACACAACTGTTCTCTTAATGTTAGGCACTCGCTAATACAATTTAAAATATTACATAGACTTTACTACTCAAAGTCTAAATTGAATAAGATCTTCCCAAATGTCTCTATTTGTGATAAATGCCTCCTCCAAGAAGCAACCATAACCCATTCCTTTACTTCCTGTACAAAATTACAAAACTTCTGGAGGGGAATTTTTGATATATTTTCTAAAATACTTAAAATAAAATTGGACCCAGACACTAGGTATGTCAGAAGCTTGTTCTGAGCTAACACTATTTCAAAGATGTTTCCTTAACTACGGCCTGCTAACAGCAAAAAAAATAATACTTACATTTTGGAAACAGGCAACAGTCCCTACAGTGAAGATGTGGATTACAAACATGTCCGAGACACATTTGGAAAACATTAGGGTTGTCTTGGCAGAAAAACCAGATCAATTTATCAAGACACGGACACCCTTCACCGAATTCTTACAAGAATAGCATGGCGCACCACAAATCTAATTTTAAATCCGATCCCGGGCTGGGTGAGGTGGGGGGGGGGGGGGGGGGGAATTCGGCCACACTACTTCGATAGTTTAGAAGTCTTTCCTTTGTGCTTTTTCGTGCTATCTTTTCACTTCTCACTTTTTCCCTTTCTTCTTCTCTTTTTCTTTTCTTTAAAAAAAGAAATAATTGAATACTCTAAGCCCATGTAATTTTTAAGTCCAAATGGGTAGGAAGGAACTGCAGATGCTGGTTTAACCAGAAGATAGACACAAAAAGATGGAGTAACTCAGCGAGTTTAGACCCGGATTGAGTCCAGAAAAGTCACCCAGAGATGCTCCAGAGATGCTGTCTGAGCTGTTGAGTTACTCTAAGACAGAATGTAAACAGGAACTGTAAAATAAAAGTCCAGAACGGCTCTTAAGGACAATTATAACTATTTAGAGATTTACTCTTACTTAATTAAATTAAAAGTAGTTATCAATGCCAATTGGAATGTGTTGTCTCGTGAAACAACTCATTTGTTTGACAGCATACCGTCTTCAAAAATAAAAATTATCAGAATGAGTCAATCTTAGGGAGAACATTGTTTACCTGTTCTTTGGGAATTTGGCCTTGTTTGCTGAGATGCAGGAGCTACAAGTCAATTATCACAAATTCAGCATAACCTGAGCCAGTGATTCAATCCTAGGACTGCACCCACCATCCTCCTGCTCTCATTCCTTCATTTAGTGTAGTTCATTTCAGTTTAGAGATACAGCATGGAAACAGGCCCTTTGGCCCACCACTGACCAGCGATCACCCTTACACTAATACTATCCTGAACAATAGAGACAATTTACAGAAGCCAATTCACCTATCAATCTGGATGCCTTTGGAATGTGGGAAGAAACCAGGGTACCTGGAGAAAACCCATGTGGTCACAGGGAGAATGTGCAAACATTGTTCACACACACACAGCACCCGACGTCAGGATCGAACCCGTGACACTGGTGCTGCGCTACTGTACAGCCCCTAAATATTCTCTTGCATTTACTACTCTTCAAGCCAGGTATCGTATTTCAGCATAATGGGAATTATGATCCAATTCCAAATCTGACTAGTTTGGATCACAGTGGCCGATTTCCTGATCTCCACACATTAGGACACGCCCGCTCGACTCCATATGAAGTCCAGGAATGGAGATGGGCTGATGGATGGGATGGCATCTACCACTCAGCCCTACCTGGAATATAATTAGAACTGTTCAACGGCAAGAAGTAATTCCCTGCAAACAAATGCAGGCTGACATTCCCCCTGGAATGTGTTGTCTACGTCTAGTTCACTTCAGCCCAACAGGAAATGGCAGGGTTTCTGAGAAGTGAGAAGTTAGATAAACTTTACAACTTTATGGGGGGGCACACAGCCTCACAGCATGGAGACCCATGTTCGCTCCTGACCTCGGTCGGGTGCTATCAGTGCGGTGTTTGCATGTTCTCCCTGTGACTGCATAGGTTTCCTCTGAGTGCTCCAGTTTCCTCCAACATCCCAAAGACCTGCGGGTTTGTAGGTTAATTGGTCTCTGTAAATTGTTCTTCATGTGTCGGATGTGGATGGGAAAGTGGGGTAACATAGAACTAGTGTGAAAGTATGATCAGTGGTTGGTGTGGACTCGATGGGCCATGCAGTAATTCTAACCTAAAAACCCACATTGACGTGTGAGTTTATCAGTTGATTGACCTCTGTAAATTACCCTGGTGTGTAGAGAGTGAATGCAAATGTGGGATAACATAGAACTAGCTTGAACGGAAGATTGATGGCTTGTGTGAACTCCGAGGGCTAAGGGACCTGTTTCCATTTCGTATCTTTCATTCAATCAATCAAACTTGTAGAAAAGCAAAGCAAAACTGGACTAAAGCCTCGGTTTTGGTTCAGGGAAATAGTACCAATTTGGGACGACAAAATTGGCAATTCAAAATTACCAATGAAATGATGCTGCACAAATGATGATGGAAAAGGTGAAGAAATGAAGCACTCTCAGGACACTTCAGTTGATGGAAAGGATTCCTTTGGATAGTACTTGTTCGTTCTGTATTGTCAGTAATTGGTTGGAAGGCTATTAAGCGCAGTTGTTGTTGCTATCCAGGCATTTCAGAGCCTCATATCCGGTCTCAAAGAACAATTCAGCTCGTGTCTCCATTCCCTCCAAAAACAATTTCCAAATCTATTATTCAGAGTTAAATGATTTCTGAAGTACTTGAGATAGAAGCTCTATGAAACCTGGAAAGAGCTCAATAAACTATTTGTGTCTGCAAGTCCAATTAATGCTTTTCTCAAGGGTCTGCCACTGCTTCTACACTAGAGGAAGCACAATAGAATCGGCCTTGTACAAGCAACACAGCAAAATATTCTTCCTATATTCATCAGAAGTAAGGTTTTCAGTTGAAGAGGAGCTGTGTAGATGGACACAAAGTGCTGGAGTAACTCGGCAACATCTCAGGAGAACATGGAAAGATGACGCTTTAGGTCAGGACTCTTCTTTAGACCAAGGCGAGGTATTTAGTGTGGGTTTTGCGCATGGGCTCATGTGTTCAATGTTCAGCTCTGGGAACTTTATCACAACAAGGTAAAGAGAGTAAACAAGTTAGTTTTCAGAGACTAAAATAAAAGAGAATATCCCCGATAGGATGAGGCGCGATGCTGTTTTTGTGAAGGTTTGCATCGATACAGCGTATCAACTCCTCGAAAACATTAAACATCATTATTTCATTGACTGGCCAGGTGACACATATGTTTATTAATCATGTATACTGGCACTTTTCTGTGTACAAAGAATAGCACTAGAGAGACTAAATGCGTTAAGGTAATAGTCGGAGAGGTAGATAAAAGCACATTGAGCTTCTTTCTCTCTGCAATGTGTTGTCATTAACAAAGCTATCAACCCCGCAGGCCAGCCTAGAAAATAAAGAAACAATAAACCAAAGTGAAAATGGACAAAAATGACATTCCTGATACATGCAGAAATAAGAAGAAATTTACCTCAGAAAATCCTTCTTTCTTACAGAAATATGTTTCATGTTCTCATAGAGAATAATCTATTTGAGTATTCTCATATTCAAATGATCTAATAGTAGACAAAACCCTCAGCCACATCTCATCTACCCACCACAGCTCTGCTCTCACCCATTTCGCACAAGAGAGAGGGAAGACTGAACTCTCTTCCTCCTAATCTTTCACTGCACCTGCAACTGCATTCAATTGATCTTCCCTCACAATTCCATCAACTCCAAGGAGATTCCATTACAGGGACATATTCATTCCCCCTCCTCTTTCAGCATCTGCAAAGATTTCCCCCCCTTTGCAACTCCCTGGTCGACTCTTCCATCCCCACCAATCACTCCCCATTATATGACACCTTCCCTTTGCAACCACAGGAGAAGCAATACTTGCCCTCCCACCTCTGTCCTGCTTCTTATTCCACGATAGTCTGTCCAGATGAAGCAGCGACCCACTTGTGTAATCTAGTCGACTGCAGTCAATCTTCATAATATGGTGGCACAGGAGTGCAATTGGTGCCTCACAGTGCTGGAAACTCAGGTTCGATCCTGAGCTTGGGTACTGTGTGGAGTTTGCATGTTCTTCCCGTGACCACATGGGTTTTCTCCAGATACTCCGTTTTCCTCCCACAGTCATATGGTGTTTGTGAATTGGCCTCTACAAATTGCCTCTAGTGTGCAGTGAGTGGATTGTTTTAATTCATCTTGATATCGAATACAATTTCATTTTGCTTAAATTCGATTTCCAGATCACACTGTAAGGTGTAGGAAGAAACTGCAGATCAGTCTGAAGAAGGGCCTTGATCCGAAACGTCACCCATTCCTCCTCTCCAGAGATGCTGCCTGTCCCGCTGAGTTACTCCAGTTTTTTTGTGTCTATCTTCGATTCACACTGTAAAATGACGGCCACGTTTAGCCGTAGCCCTTTCCCCACTGAATCAGTAGTTTGAAAACTCAAAGTAGGATTGAACATGGTACTTTAATGCAGAGCTGATGATGGCTGTTTTGACAATATGTTAACTGTCACAGAACATATAAAACAACCCAGTGCATCAATCAAAGAACAGTGAGGTCTCCTGGGCAGCATTTTATTATCAAATAACAGTGTCGAGGACAAATTAACTAGTTTGAAGGCAAACGCTGTTTGGTCAATGTTTGTAAAGCCTGCTGTGTGTAAATTGGCTGCTATGTTAGCTGACTTAATGGGACGCTCCCCTAAAGCAATTCATTGGTTGTAAGTACTTAGTGACATCTGGAGGACATGATAAATACTAATTATTTATTTCTTACCAGGAAACTGACAGTTTTTGCCATCTGCGAGAGATGGCCCCCGTTGGCTGGATAATGAACATTGGAAAGACAAACAGGTAGACATTTTGGAAAGGCACAGTACATTACTCAGTGCCAGAAAGATGAAGAAGATTAAACTCCTGCAAGGCAGTACTTTCCTCATTGGCTTTCCAGAGCAACAGTCCTTTCTTTCTCATGTATAATGTATGATCTGCTGTAAAGCATCCAATTTAATATTTCCAACCTTACCTTCATAGCTTTATTTGCTGTTTTAACTGTTTAGTTTAGTTTATTGTCATGCATACCGAGGTACAGTGAAAACATTCAGTTTCAATTTACTTTTAATTATTGTCATGTACCTTGTATCCACCTTACAATCCAACAGCTCTTCAATTTGAGGTAATCTCTAAATAACCTCTCCCCCCCCCCCCCCCCCCCCCCCCCCCCCCCCGCCTCTATCTCCCATACCCCTTGTTGCTCCCTCCCCACCCCTGTGCCTCACCTACACTCCTGCCTGTTTCTCCCCTCCTCTCCCCTCTCCCATCGGGCAAAAGGCATAGAAGTTTGAAAATGCACACCTCCACATTAATTGAAAGTTTCTTCCCAGCTGTTATCAGGCAAATGAAACATCCTACCACAACCAGAGAGCAGTGCTGAACTACTATCTACCTCTTTGGTGACCCTCGGACTATCCTTGATTGGACTTTGCTGGCTTTACCATGCAGTAAACGTTATTCCCTTATCATGTATCTATACACTGTAAATGGCTTGATTGTAATCATGTACTGTCTTTCTGCTGAATAGATAACACGCAAGAAAAGCTCTTCACTGTACCTCGGTACCCATGACAATAAACTAAACTGAACTGAACTGATTGAATGGTGGAGTAGACTTGAGGGGACGATGGCCTACTTCTGCTCCTATGACTTATAAACACCTACAATGTTGAAAGCAAGTCTAGTCTCCCTATCCTGGGATAAATTTGCAAAACAAAAGATGGTGACAATTTTTGCGAGAATTATGCCTGGGCTGAAGGGTTCCTGTGAGATCAGCTCAAGCATATTGGGCCTGTAGGCTACATAGTTTAAGCATACAAGAGAAGATCTTATTGAAACATACAACATTGTTATGAGGCTTAACAAGTGGAAGCAGGAGTGGTGTTTCTTGTGGCTGGAAACCTGGTGTCCTTGAAAATCTGGAAACCTTGAAAATAACGAGTCAGCTATTCAGAAATGAAACAAAAAGAAACTTTCTCACCTACAGGTTAGTGCATCATTGGATGTATCTATCCCTTCCACAGAAGGGCTGTGGGGACTCAGTTATTGAATGTATTCAGGACTGAGATGGGTAGGGTTTGGATACTAATGAAGGGATTTGTAGCTGGTCAGAAAAGTGGTGGCACAGTGGTGCAGCTGGTAGAGATGCTGCCTTACAACGCCAGAGACCTGGGTTCCATTCTGACCGTGTGAAGTTTGAATGTTCTCCCTGTGACCGCGTGGGTTTTCTTCGGTTTCCTCCTACATCCCAAAGACATGCGGGTTTGTAGGTGAATTGGCCTCTGTAAATTGCTCCTGGAGTGGTGGAAGTGGATGAGAAAGTGGGATATCATAAAACTAGGGTGAACAGGTGATCGATGGTCAGCATGAACTCGGTGGGCTGAAGGGCATGTTTCCATGCTGCATCTGAACTAAACAGAGATGCGTAGAGTTTAGAGACTAATTAAAGGATTTGGGACTCGTTGTGAAAGTGGTGTTGAGCTTTGTGATCAGCCTCAAAAGTGGCTAAGTGGTCCTTTCCTGCTTCAATTCACATGTTTTTATAACATGATGTCTAAAATGAAACAGTAATGTCTTCAAACCTTTAGGAAGGCATTTCTGATAATAATGAAGGTGGTACTTACATTATAGAATCAGCTGTAAGCAAATAATACATTGAATATGTTCTAATGTATCAGTAACAAACATAAAAATCCTGTTTGCAATTATTTTGTGTAATGCATGCAATCTTTTGAACCATCAGGATGAGTTTGAAGAGTGCTACAGAGTGCAATAAGGTTGAAATATGAAACAGTTATTCATGGGTTGTGAAGTAAAAGATTCAATACTGAGTAGTTCAATGCTGAGAACTCAGTAGTTCAGCTTCCTTCAGTCGCTGACAAACTAAAGTAATAACAGGGAACTGCAGATGCTGGTTAACACACAACATGACTCAAAGTGCTGGAGTAACTCAGCCGGTCAGACTGCATCGTCAGAGAACATCGATAGGCGACGTTTTGGGTCGAGAACTTTCTTCACACTTCTTTAGACCTCCTTCATACTCAAGTTGCCAATCTTACTAAAGTAACACTTATGTATGTCTTCCTTGGAGTATTTCATTGGTAGAGAGGAGAAATATTCTGTTCCCCACATAGGTCAGAAACTCAGCTAGCTGCCAGCATGGGGAGGTGAAGAACTATGAATACAAAGGAAACTGCAGATGCGGGAGTCGAGATCAAAAACAGAACATTGGAAAAATTCAGTAGGTCAGGCAGCCTCTGTGGTCAACAGGTGTAAGTCAACATGTTGGATCAGAGTGTTTAAGAAGGAACTGCAGATGCTGGAAAATTGAAGGTAGACACAAATGCTGGAGAAACGCAGTGGGTGAGGCAACATCTATGGAGCGAAGGATATAGGCAATGTTTCGGGTCGAAACTCTTCATCATACTGGTCAGAGTACACTCTCAGCAGATCAAGCAGTGAGCATGTGGATTGTCAGTCATAAGGGGCTGTCCCACTGCGGCGAGCTAATTGGCGAGTTTAGGAGAGTTTGAAAAAGTGTCATGTTGAAGAACTCCTTCGACTATGTAGAAGACTAGCTTTGACCAGCTTCGGGAAAATTGGACACCGAATAGTGGAGAGTGAAGACGACCTCCTTCGATCTCTTGTGACCTCCCTTCGACAATGATGAAGACTATCTACGACTACCTTCGACTACCCTCAATTACCTACGAATAACATGCTATGACCTACTATGACCTACTTCGACTAAACCTACGAGTAAAAAAAATATCGATTTTTTTCCATGGTGAACTCTTCTAACTCGTGGGCATTTTTCAGCAAGTTGAAAAATACGCCACAACCTAGCTGAGGCCTCGAGTACATGGGGACTACTCTCGAGCATGAAGGAGAGTTACAAGGACCTCCTAGGACGTTGTGTTGACCAAGCTGCGGGTATGAGTCGAGGGACAAACTCTTCTAAACTCGCCAATTAGGTTGCCGTAGTGGGACAGCCCCTATAGAGTCATACAGTGTAGAAACAGACCCTTTGGCCCAACCTGCCTGTGCTGACCAACATGCCCCATCTACACTAGTTCCACATGCCTGACCAACATGACCCATATCCATCTAAACCTTTCCTATCCATGTACCTGTCCAAATGTCTTTTATGGTACCTGCCTCAACTACCTCCTCTGGCCGCTTGTTCCTTTTACCCATCATCCTTGTCGTGGAAAAGTTGCCCCTTTATTTAATTTAAATAAATCCTATTAAATCTAGATTATATTTAGATTCTATTAAATCTTTCTCCTCTCACCTTAAACCTATGTCTCTGCTCCTTGATTTCCCTACTCTGGGTAAAAGACAGTGCGTCTATATCCATTCTCCTCATGTTCTTATACATAAAGGACAAAAATGGTTCTTGACCAAAAGCAAAATGTCAATTAAAACTATTTGTTTAATAGAGAGTAACAATATTTGACTAAGCTGTCTGAAAAAGGGTCTCGACTCAAAACGTCACCTATTCCTTTTCTCCAGGGATGCTGTCTGACCCGTTCAGTTAATCCAGTTTTTTGTGTCTATCATTGACCAAATAATCATGTAGGTCGAGAAGAACTTGTGTCTTCAGACTTTCAAAACTTTGCCTAATAAAATGCCACTTGTTCACAAAATTCCAATGCTGCATTTCATAATATGAGAATTGGGAAAGGTGTTGTTTGACTTAAAGTTATGAATTTAGTTTGTAAGTTAAATGGTGGGTGGCACTGTTATCCAAATGATTAATCAGAATGTATAAATTAACTAGCTTGTACTAAAGACTTTGTTTAAATGAAAGGAAAATTAGGAAATCTTGACACATACGCCCAACCTGGTTGTAAATATAAAAGCAAATAAACTCTAGTACGCTGCTGATTGCAAGAGCCTCCCTCATATGTCAATTCGATTTTTAAGCAAGATAAGAAACAAAGAGATGGCCTTTTCGGTGTTAGTGGGTTGTGAGATGTAGGGCAGGCTGGAAACAAGCCTTTATATTAGAAAGACCGATGTTTTTGATAAAGGGAAAAAAAAAGGTGGCCAGTAAAAATCCACACACTACTGCAAAGCGATAAGGAATGTGTCCAAGCCGACAGAGTTGCTGAAACTGCTGACATCTATAATGAAAATGTACCATTCAGAACTGACATATTACCAAAATAGGTAGAGAGAAAGTCATATATAATAACAGGAATCTCAGCTGGACAAAAAACTATCGACTTTGGCAGTAGCCATTATCTAATACCACATACAGATGAGCAGACTACCTTATATATTCACTGTGAGATGAATGAGAAGAAGAAGTTGTCCTCACTAGCAATCCACTCATCTCATCTGTTAACTGTCCATTTTCATTTCTACTATTTATATTACTAAAAGTCTGATCTTGACTGCTTTTCGCTCATTGTGCTGTGATTTCCGAGAGAATGCCGCCATCCACGGCCGTCATTTTTGGCCACCTCGCTCAGCGCCCCCCTCCGCCTTCCGGGACCAGAGGATTTTTCCCATCAATGAAAAATCAGCGAGATATTCATTTTTTTTTAAATTTGCCATTCTCTCTGCTGCCGCTGCTGGTGGGAGGGGGGAGGGGCTATAAAACCCGGAAGTGGTATGCGTCACTCAGTCTCTGCAAGATGGAGGAAACCAGAGGGTCATGTCTCTCTGAGCTCTGAATAACACTGAACACATGTCTACTCAACTGTGAGTCCCCTTAATGTGGTTTGAAAATGAAAATATGGTTGGTTTGATGTAAAAAGGCACTACTGCAAATGGTGGTTTGGGTGCTTTGGCTTGAAGTTAAAAGGCACTACTGCAAATGGTGGTTTGGGTTGAAGTAAAAAGGCATTACTGCAAATTGTGGTTTGAATGCTACGGGTTGAAGTAAAAAGCCACTACTGCAAATGGTGGTTTGGGTGTTTTGCGTTGAAGTTAAAAGGCACTACTGCAAATGGTGGTTTGAGTGCTTTGGGTTGAAGTTAAAAGGCACTACTGCAAATGGTGGTTTGGGTGCTTTGGGTAACTTCCTGTTTGCACTGTATATTGATTTTAGATAAAACGCTACCACTTACGGCTGTGATTTTTGGCCATCTTACTCAGTCCCCCTCCGCTCAGCAGGTGCAGAGGATTCTTCCCATCAATGAAAAATAAAAGTGTTATTAGTGTTTAAAAAATGTTGAGAATCTCTCTCCTGTCAATCACAACATGAAGGCCACACCTTTTCCGGTGGGAGGGGGAGAGGTTATAAAACCCAGAAGTGTGGGTGTGGCTCAGTCTCTGCATGATGGGGGAGGGAGAGGTCACAACTCTGTCTGAGCTGTGAATCAACTGAACACACTGAATGTCTACTGAACTGTGAGTTTGGTGTTTTGTGTGGTTTTATGGCGGTTTTACCCTACATGAAATGGTATGAAACTGCATTTGAATATGGTGGCGTTGCACCCTGCATGAAATGGTATGAAGCTGCATTTGAATTTGGCGGCCTTGCACCCTGCTTGGTGGTATGAAACGGCACCAAATTTGGTGGCCTTGCACCCTGCTCGAAGTGGTAGGAAACTGCACTTGAATTTGGTGGCCTTGCACCCTGTTTGAAATTGTAGGAAAATGGATTTGAATTTGGTGGCCTTGCACCCTGCTTGAAATGGAATTTCAAGGAATAGCCATGAGTCAACTGCCAGCCCACCAGCCGTGAGTGAGCTGCCAGCACATCAGGCTTGAGGGACTGAGCTGCCACCCCAAGAACCCATACCAGTGCTCCAGAAAGCCCCCCCCCCACTGGCCACCAATATTGGAATTGGTGGAGAGGTGGAATATTGCGTCGGGGACCAGCCCTCACGTGTAAACATGGGACCCATGGGTCCCACTTAGTCTAGTTATGTAATAAAGCTTTACTAACTATTGACCAGGTCAATGAAGTCACAGCTTGACAGGATTTGTAGACACATAACGTCTAAGAATGTCAAAACCTTGCAGCAAGAGTGCAGAACAGATTTATCCAAAAGATATCAGGGAGGATGGACTTAAAAAAAAATAGTTGTAGATACAGGAAAAGTTTGGATTTGTTCTTCTTTGAGGTTTACAGATATTCAAAATCCCATGGAATTTTGCAAGAAAAAAAGTAAGAAGTATTTCCAATAGAAGGAAGAATTCTTTATACAGTAATTTGCTAATACCTGGATGTATTATGTTTAAAGTTGATTCAGTAATAACTTTCCCAGGGGTAATGGATCAATGTTTGTGGGAGAACATTTATGGTGCAGACTAATGAAAATTGACTGATTTGACAATCGTGTCAAAGCAATCACACTCCTACTCCTCGCAGAGCTGCGCTGCCCTAAAATCTTATCTTGCACCATTTTTTCTTCAGCAATCTTCTACATAATATATTTGTTACCAAGGACTCATAAGCACAAGATAGACATAAAAAGCTGGAGTAACTCAGCGAGACAGGCAGCATCTCCGGAGAGAAGGAATGTGTGATGTTTCGGGTCGAGACTCTTTTTCAGACTTCTTCAAAATCACAAACAACTGAACATGGCGATCAAATGCTTCCAATTGGCTGGAACTTTGAAGGGTGGCATACTATTGAACTGCTGCCTGTTGGTGCCAGAGGTTCAGATTCAATCCTGGCTTCAGTGCTGTCCGTTGGAGTTTGCACATTCTCCCCGTTTCCTCAAGGTGTTCCAGTTTCCTCCCACATCCCAAAGATGCGGGTTTGTAGGTTAATTGGCCTCTGTAAATTACCCCTCGTGTGTTGGGAGTGGATGAGAAAGTAGGATAACAGATTTAAAACGAACAGGTGATCGATAGTTGGCATGGACTCAGTGGGCCAAAGGCATGGACTCAGTAGGCCAAAGGCCTGGACTCAGTAGGCCAAAGGCCTGGACTCAGTAGGCCAAAGGCCTATGCTTTTTCTCTCAAACAAACACATTTCAGCATGGGCGTTCACAGCAGTAATCTGGCCAGTTGTGCATTCACAGAAAATTGGTTGCAAGACTAAATTAATACAGCCTTCGTTACCAAGAACAACTAGCTGGGAAAATGAAAGTGGTAACACAATTAGATATGAGACTCAGGAGTTCATAATGTTGACAAGACCGCCAGTGTGCAAAAATGACCTCTCTCTAACCTCAGTTTCCAAGTTCAGAATTTCTACGTTGGAACACTTTTTGAGGAAAATCCTTTCTCTGATGTTTTTTTCATTCACTCTCGATATTATCCACAACCCTGCAGGCCAGACCATGACAGTTTTGTCGAGAGAAATTATGAAAAATTGTGTGGCATTGCAACACCAAAACCTACTGGGCAAGAAAGATTGTGGCGAATAAGGTCGACCCAGTCTTCTCAAAGGAGGCGGATTTAACAACATAAATGAAGGGCTCGGGAAGAGAGTGGTCAATTGTTCATTTTGAGGAAGCTATCTGTTGGTTCCCCATTCCTCTCCTCTCACTTCTGTCCTTTTACTTCAGACCCAAACTGAATGCAATATTGCTTTAACTCATGAAACACCCCTAGTACTGGGATAACAGCTGTGTTGATAGAATTCAGCGACATCCCTGACGAAAGCAAGTAGAATATGGGATATTAGGCTCTTCGGGCTATCAACACTCCTCATAGTCACACTTTTAAACAGCTGCTGAGCAAAAATCAGAAGGAACGGATGACTGAAAGCGCTACTTAGAAAAGCGGCTTAACAGGGAAATAATCACAAAATCTAAAATTGTCAATTATATTAATGCCAAAAATAAACAGGGAGCTGGGTTGCTGACTCTGGTAATATTGTGCACTTTCAGATGTGTGGGCCTTCATTCCAGGAAGTCAATACAAAAGCAATAAAGAAGAAATGACTAAAAATATTCTGCAGCAGGAAATTATTTTGATATTTCCACCTGTCCAGCTACATCCCTTTGGAGTACCCCAGAATCAAAATGAGATTGAAATTATGGTTGGCATGAAAAGGGGACGAATAGCAGAGTTCCTTGTACTAGCCCAAGTGCATTCAGCTGATTCACTATTTGACAGTAGTTAGAGAGGAAGATACAGACTGTGATTTGAGGAAGGACATTCAGGCTATTGAGGGAGTGCACCGTAGGTTTACAAGGTTAATTACCTGGATGGCAGGGCTGTCATATGCTGAGAGAATGGAGCAGCTGGGCTTGGATACTCTGGAGTTTAGAAGGATGAGAGGGTAACTTATTGAAGCATATAAAATTATTAAGGGTTTGGGCACGCTAGAGGCAGTAAACATGTTCATGGTGTTGGAGAGTCCAGAACCAGGGGCCACAATTTAAGAACAAGAGGTAAGCCATTTAGAATGGAGACGAGGAAACACTTTTTCTCACAGAGAGTTGTGAGTCTGTGCAATTTCTCTGCCTCAGAGGGCGGTGGAGGCCCGTTCTCTGGATACTTTCAAGAGAGAGCTTGATAGGGCTCTTAAAGATAGCGAAGTCAGGGGATATGGGGAGAAGACAGGAAAGGGGTACTGAATGGGGATGATCAGCCATGATCACATTGAATGGCGGTGCTGGCTCGAAGGGCCGAATGGCCTACTCCTGCACCTATTGTCTATTGTAACCCCAGCTATAACAGGGCTTGCATTTTATAAGGTCATTTGCTTTTTTAACTTCTTCTTGCATATGGCATGCAGCCTAAAGTTGAAGGTCAACTTGTTCTATTTGATCTATTTGTTGGGTTGATTGCATTCATCAAAACAGGGTGGACCATGTGAAGGTTGCAATCTCCCACCCCCTTGAAGTTTATAATCGAATATAAAGAGACCCAGCGCTGACAGTATATGATACAAATTAAAAGCCTCAGAGTAGATAAAGACCAAGTGCATGAATCTCAACCCTATACTTGTTACAAGTTCTGCATTACTATGTTACACCTGTTTAGCTTAGTTCAGAGATGCAGTGTGGAAACGGGCCATTTAACCCGACCACCGATCACCCGTTCACACTGGTTCTATGTTATCCCACGTTCTCATTCACTTCCTATACACTAGGAGCAATTTACAGAGCTCAATTAACCCTATTAACCCACTCATCTTTGGAATGGAGGCGGAAACCAGAGCACCCAGAGGAAACCCATGTGGTCACAGGGCAAACATGTAAACACCACACAGACAGCACCCGTAGTCAGGATCGAACCCAGCTCTCTGGCTTTGTGAGGCAGCAACTCTACCAGCTGTGCCATCTGTTCTGGCACAGCCGTTAATTATGATGTCAGCTATTAATTGGGTGCCGCACTGGGTTTGTTCTCCATATAAACGGCGATAAATGCAGGCAGAAAAGCAAGGAGACAGCAGAAATGCAAATAAGAATGGAGATGGAAACTTGGAAAGAAAAAAAATATTTCTGATGTTTGCAAATTTTTCATTGCAATAGATTACCTTTCAGGTAGCACACTCAAACTGTTAGGACAGCATTGGGAAGTCCCTGATCCATTTGCGTGCATGGCACAAACACTCTATTCTACCATGACAAATGCTGTCAACTCAGTCTCGGCGCTGAGATTTCCCAGCAGAACTTCCCAGCTTTACAAGGGCCAGATTTTATCTCCATGTGGAAACGGGGCACTGCCAACATTTCCTCATTTCAGTGCCAGCATGTTTGAGATTCCCACGTTCAAATGCAGAGGTGCAGAAAGTGCTGGCAAGCGCTCACTCATTCAGCAGCAGAGTGCAAAGTTATGGCAATTCCCCAGTACTCACAGTACACTGGGGAATCCGTTGAAAAAAACAACACCAGATTGTCTGAGATTTTCTACATTGAGTTTGAGGGATTAAGGAAAGTGCGAACATCTTTAGCTGAGTGAACTTTTAAGATTGTATTTATTTTAATGCTTTAAGTGCTTTGTTTTACACTGTTAAACACTTTATCGAAGTTGCAAATGTTTAACAGTTTAATTAATTTTTAATGGTATTTGAATGCCTGGATAGGATTGGATTTATACACAGAAGATGCCTTTATTGCGCAGCACGTCACTGTTGAGGATGAGGCCAACTTAGTCAATAGACAATAGGTGCAGGAGTAGGCCATTCGGCCCTTCAAGCCATCACCGCCATTCAATGTGATCATGGCTGATCATCCCCAATCAGTCTTCTCCCCATATCCCCTGACTCTGCTATCTTTAAGAGCCCTAGCTAGCTCTCTCTTGAAAGTATCCAGAGACCCAGCCTCCACCTCCCTCTGATGCAGAGAATTCCACAGACTTGCAACTCTCTGTGAGAAAAAGTGTTTCCTCGTCCCCGTTCTAAATGGCTTACCCCTTATTCTTAAACTGCCGCCCGTGGTTCTGGACTCCCCCAACATCGGGAACATGTTTCCTGCCTCGAGCATGTATAAACCCTTAACAATCTTATATGTTTCAATAAGATATCCTCTCATCCTTCTAAACTCCAGAGTATACAAGCCCAGCCGCAATATTCTCTCAGCATACGACAGTCCCGCCATCCCGGGAATTAACCTTGTAAACCTATGCTGCACTCCCTCAATAGCAAGAATGTCCTTCCTCAAAATAGGGGACCAAAACTGCACACAAGTGCAGGCTAGAACATAGACACAAAATAGTGGAGTAACTCAGCGGGTCAGACAGCGTCTATCTTTGTTTTAAACCAGATCTGTAAGAGGATGGGATGTGGTCTTATAGAGGTGTACAAAATTATGAGAGGAATAGATAATTAAACATACAGAGTCTCTTGCCCTGAGTAGGGGAATCGAGAACCAGAGGTGAGCTCTTGCCAGCATTTTAAGGTG
Source organism: Leucoraja erinaceus (assembly GCF_028641065.1). NCBI lineage: Eukaryota > Metazoa > Chordata > Chondrichthyes > Rajiformes > Rajidae > Leucoraja > Leucoraja erinaceus. Next base: position 24,067,594 of record NC_073403.1, read on the forward strand.
AGAGGAGAAGGATTTAATAGGAACCTGAGGGGTAACTTTTGTTTGTAAGCTGCCTGAGGAGGTATTTGAGGCAGGTATTATCGCAATTTTTAAGAGACATTTAGACAGGTCCATGGATAGGATTGGTTTAGAAGTGTATGGGCCAATTTCAGGCAGGTGGGACCAGTGTTTATGGGACATATTGGTCAGTGTGGGAGAGTTGGGCCAAACGGTCTGTTTCCACACTGTATGACTATGACTAAGGTCATGTTTAGTTTTTAGTTTAGTTTAGAGATACAGCTTCAGCCCACCGATTCCGCACCGACCAGCGATCACCGCACACCACCACTATCCCACGTAAACTGGGGACAATTTACACTTATACCAAGTCAATTAGCCTACAAACCCGTCTTTGAAATGTGAGAAGAAACTGAAGATCTCGGAGAAAACCCACGTGGTCACATGGAGAATGTACAGACAGCACCCGTAGTCGGGATTGAACCGGCTCTGCAAGTGCTGTAAGGCAGCAACACTATCGCTGTGCCACCGTGCCGCCCATGTCTTGCACCTTGAACTTTAAACAATGGTTCAATGGTTCCATGCTTCCTTTATCATCACATGTTCCAAGATACAGTGAAATACATTTCATGCATAACAGATCACTAAGGTTATTGTGATTATTGCTGAATGAACAGTCTTACAATCAGATACATTGCGTTGCATTTGAATTATCAGGCTTCAAAATAACACAGTTGAGGATCAGCGAGGATCAGCCTGAGCATAGCCGAGCAATTGGTATGAGAAAAAACTAGGATGTAAATACACTGCAATTTCTCAGCATGACAACAAGTCTGTAACTTTGCAATCTACTCAACCAATTGTTAAAAAAGCCCCTTTGCTAAAAAGCTAGCGGAACGAGCACTAGCTGGAGTTCACACTGTGTGCATTGTTGCTCCCTTAAGTGCCCAATCATGAGCATCTCAAGGGCCCTTCCACTTTACACGCAACAACAAATCTGCACTAAACCTGGAACAAGAGCATTAAAACAGGCACAGGATGCTTAAACTGAGATTGTGGGACTCTGGACTCTCTTTCCATTGCATTATTCCTTCATGAAACTTCTGTGTCCTGCTCATTCTTGCATTTCACTTGGCAGGAGCAACTATTTTGGGTCTTTCAATCAATGCAATTAGTTGCAGGCGGATGGACAAACAGTGATGTTGGACACAGGGGAGCGCAGCAATTGTTCACTGGAGTTGGCAACGAAGAGATCCCAGCTGCAAACTACTGCTCTGGAACCTTGTCGTGGTCAGGATTTTGTTTCCTGCTGATATACGCATAAAAGTTCAATTTCATGCAACTTTCGAGAGAGGATTTACTCGTATTTGGATGAGAATTAGATAATTAGACAGTATCAGCGTAGTGGGTGCCCGGAACGCACTGCCAGGGGTGATGGTGGAGGCAGATGCGAGAGTGGCATTTAAGAGCCTTTGAGAGAGGCACATGGATATGCCACAAATGGAGGGGTGTGGATCATGTGCAACCAGAGACAAATACTTGAACTCAACATCATGTTTGGTGCAGATATTGTGGGCCGAAGGGCCTGTTCCTGTGCTGTACTGTTTTTTAACAATTATTTTTTGATCGTTTTGGGTCAGTTTGCAAATTTGTCTGGGCACTTTGGGAGCCTGAAGAGATGTCAGTTTCTGGGGAGATGGAACGATGTCAGTCCCTGTTTGAAGAAGAGTCTTAACCAGAAACGTCTCCTACCCATGATCTACACAGATGCCGCCTGACCCTTTGAGTTACTCCAGCACTTTGACCCTTTTTTCCTCTGTGCAACATTTGTTTTGCAAACTGCAGGAGAACCTCAGAAACTGAACAGAGGGTGAAAGAACAGAGTGAATGAGAAATCTGCTTTCACAAAGTTTAATCTTACTCAAAAGGGCAGCACGGTGGCATAGCGGCAGGGCCACTGCCTTTCAGCGCCGGAGACCCGGGTTCGTTCCCGACTACGGGTGCTGTCTGTACGGCGTTCGTACGTTCTTCCCGTAACATGCGTGAGTTTTCTTGGAGACCTTCAGTTTCCTCCCACATTCCCAAGATGTACAGGTTTTGTAGGTTAATTGGCTGGATATAAATGTAAATTGTTACTCGGGTGTGTAGAATAACATTAATGTAGAGGGATCGCTGGTCAGTGCGGACAGCGGGCCGAAGGGCCTGTTTCCACACTGTATTGCTAAATTAAACTAAAAACTAAGAGGCAGTCATCAGTTAATATTGCACATTTTTAAGAAAAAGCCTCATTCGGTATTTAACCCTGACATTATACCTTTCCACTAGATCTTCAACTGTGTTTTTGGAGCGTATTACTGCCTGTTCATGGCGTGCTGTGCAGAATGTAAACTAGTGAGAAATCAAACATCTGCTCCTTTTTCATCTGTGAGTTAAAGGTAGGGAAAAATGTTATCCTACTCTTAAAACGTAGTGTCCAATATGGATTAGTATTATCTTGTTCTTCTCAAAAACAGTGCACATTGCCATACATATGCAAACATGCCTTACGAACGTGAAAAGATTGGAGTCTGTGCTGTTACATTAATTGTTTTCAGTCAGAGGGGATCATTCCAAGCTTATGGGTGAAGATGGGCCATCATATAGTCAGCAGGCATCTTGCTCCTTATTCCTATTTAGTGACCTCTCCAGGAAATAACATGATTCTATTCAGGGGCTTAGCAATCTCTATGGGAGTGAGAAGCCCCATGAGGAATGTAATGATCCAAGCTCACACAAATGCCTCCACTCCTGCACACGCTATCTTGCATGATGATTCTATGGGCACCCTCTAATATCCTGAGCATTGTAACACACAAAAAAACACACAAAGTGCTGGAAATAGACACAAAAAGCTGGAGTAACTCAGCGAAACTGGCAGCATCTCCAGAGAGAAGAACTGAAGAAGGGTCTCAACCCGAAACGTCACCCATTTCCTCTCTCCAGAGATGCTGCCAGTCCCATTGAGTTACTCCAGCTTTTTGTGTCTATCTTCGGTTTAAACCAGTATCTGCAGTTCCTTCCTACACAAAAAGTGCTGGAGTAACTTAGCGGGTCAGGCAGCAGCAGTGGAAGACATGAATAGGCCATGTTCCGAAATATCACTTATCCATGTTCTCCAGAGATGGTGCCTGACCCGCAGTTACTCCAGCACTTTGGGACTTTATTGTGAACCGACATCAGCAATCCTTTGTGTTTACTTTATAATACAGTATCCGTTCCAAGCTGATGCCAACACACATGCATTTTCCAACTGTAAAAGTAACCAAAAGCAGGACCCCAAGGCTGAATTTTTCTCTCACTAGTTCTTTAGCTCCTTCAATTGGAACCAATCATCCCACAGAGCATATCCAACTGCTGAGTGTTTTTCAACTAGCCCTGAACACGACGGGGAGTAAAATCACTATGTCATTAGGAAGTACGTTTAAAATACTGGCGAAGGTTTATATATTTTGTGAATCAGTAGCTCTTGACATGTTGACTCATCTTCAAAAAACCACCTCAGGCAAACCATCAGTGCTGGCCTTCCACTCTCTAATCCTGACAGAAAGATCATCACCAACCTTCAGGCTGATAATGCTTACCCTTTCTTCTCCACTCAGAAGATACCAATATTAATGTGGAAATGTTGCATTCTGTTGGGAATATTGGCTGCCAATATTAAAAGAAACAAAGGCGATTCTGAAAACAGTAACCACCAGCAAGATGGTTTCTACCCAATAAACTATAAACAAACAAGACTTGAAGATTACGCAACATTAATCTAAAACGTATATTATTTGTGTGTGTGGTGTTTAAAGACTTGTTATACTGGAGGTAAGAATTTCACTGTTCCGTTGTCGATACATATGACCATTAAATACTCTTAACCTCCCGGGAGTGCGTGGCGGCAGACGCCTCATAGGATGCCATGAGAAGCTGGGTGGCGAAGCCTGCCTGGGTTGGTGGAGTCTATTGGCGGTGGTGAGCCTTACAGTGGTGGAGCCACGCAACGGCGGTGAGCCTCGGCAGCAGTGGTGAGCCTCATGGCGCCACCTTACAGCGGTGGTACCGCGCAGGTCGATGGGAGCCTCGTGGGTCGACCGGTGGTTGTTGGTGCGGCGATCGATAAGGGTGTGGGGAGGGGCTGGCATGAGGGGGGCAGGAGGAAGATCAATGGAGGACCCGACATGAGGGAGGAGGGGGTACTTTGTAACTTTGTCCGCACCGTTTATGTGGCGATTATTTGTATACAATAAAGTATTCCATTCCATTGACTCGCTTGACTCGTATGTTAACCTTAACGCGAAAATCTGAATCGTGGTCAACAATATGTAACGAGACTTCAGGACAAGATGGAGATTTTGAAAAAGTGGGCAGATACACAAAATATTAGTACATGATTAATGCAATCCATTTTGGTTGAAATAATAAGGAGAGATAATATCTATCTATCTATCTATTATATAAAAGTCTGTGGCCGACCTGCAGCCAGCTGCGGGCTACCTTTCTGCCATTGATTCGTTGCAACGCCGACACCAGACGCAGAATCGCTGAGATTTTTTCCATTTTGGTAGAGATTTCACTTTTCATTCCAAGTATCCACTCCTTATTAAATTTTGTCGTGATTATGTACATATTTTTTAATAAAATCCTTCTCCCCCCCCCCCCCCTCCAAAATTTCAAAAGAAAACTGGCTTCTCAACCATAGAATTTTGGTGAATGTTCCTTCGTGTGATGTCACAATGCCCAATGCTCACATATGTCCAATCGGAATGAATCCATTTACATATGCCTTTGCGCCACCCGCCCCCCCCCTCCCCCCACCCCTGCAGCCTGGTGTCGAAGCTGGGCATCACGTGTATGGGAATAGAGAAAGAGGATTGGGGGTGATAGGGAATGGGTAACAGATGGACTGTCCCCCCCCCTCCCCCTTCCACTCCCCCTCCCCACTATTTCCCCTCTCCCCACCCACCCCCCCTCCCCCTCCCTCCCACACTCTTACCCCTCGCTCTACCCTACCCCATCCCCCCCTTCCCTCCCCTCCCCCACAACTCTCTCTCCCCCTCTCCCCAACCCTCTCCTCCTCCTCCCCAACCCTTTCTCCCCCTCTCCCTCTCCTCACCCCTCTCCCTCTCCCTCTCCTCACCCCTCTCCTCCCCCTCCCACCCCTCCCTCTCGCTCCCCCCCTCACCCCCCCCCCCCCCTCCCCCTTCCAACAACCCACTATCATCCCTCCCCCCCCACCCCCCCCTCTCTCCCTCCCTCTCCTCAACCCCTCTCCCTCCTCCCCCTCCACCCCCCCCACTCCCCCTCCCACCCCCTCTTCACCCCATCTCCCACCCCATCTCCCCCCAACCCCTTTCCCCTCTCTCCCTGCACCACTCTCCGCTACCCCTCCCCCACCCCCCCTACCCCTCTTCCCCCCCCTTCCTGCCCTCCCCACTCCCCTCCCCCCTTCCCATCCCCCTCTAACACTCTGCTCTCCCTCCCAAATCTCTCCCATTTACTCCTCCCCCTCTCCCCTCACTCCCCTCTTCTCACCCTCCCCTCTCCCCCACCCCGTCTCCCCCTCTCCCCCCCTCCGTGTTCAGGGGGTGGTTAGTGTGAGTGTGATGCCACAGAACCCCCCCTTCCCCCCACCCCCTCGCAAAGGGGACACAGACCCAACAGGTCTGCACTTGGTCTAGTAAACAATAAAAGGGTGGTCAGAAGATACAGGCATTAGAGTGTAGGTGATATTGGTGTATATAATAATATTAATAATAATAATAATAATACATTTTATTTGTATAGCGCTTTTCAAGGACTCAAAGTCACTTTACATGGTGAGTCAAGAACAAAACAAAATAGAGCAGTAAGACAGAGATGCAAAGGGGAGGGGGACATGGGACTAAGGGTATGCAGAGGTGAAGAGATGGGTCTTGAGGCGGGACTGGAAGATGGTGAGGGACTCAGAAGTTCGGATCTGCCTTCTCTCCATACCCTCTGATCCCCTTAGCCACTGATCCCCTTAGGGCCACATCTAACTCCCTCTTAAATATAGCCAATGAACTGGGCTCGACTACCCTCTGTGGCAGAGAGTTCCAGAGATTCACCCTCTCTGTGTGAAAAAAGTTCTTCTCATCTCGGTTTTAAAGGATTTCCCTCTTATCCTTAAGCTGTGACCCTTTGTCCTGGACTTCCCCAACATCGGAAACAATCTTCCTGCATCTAGCCTGTCCAACCCCTTAAGAATTTTGTACGGTTCTATAAGATCCCCTCTCAATCTCCTAAATTCTAGAGAGTATAAACCAAGTCTATCCAGTCTTTCTTCATAAGACAGTCCTGACATCCCAAGAATCAGTCTGGTGAACCTTCTCTGCACTCCCTCTATGGCAATAATGTCCTTCCTCAGATTTGGAGACCAAAATTGTACGCAATACTCCAGGTGTGGTCTCACCAAGACCCTGTACAGCTGCAGTAGAACCTCCCTGCTCCTATACTCAAATCCTTTTGCTATGAAAGCTAACATACCATTCGCTTTCTTCACTGCCTGCTGCACCTGCATGCCTACTTTCAATGACTGGTGTACCATGACACCCAGGTCTCGCTGCATCTCCCCTTTTCCTAATCGGCCACCATTTAGATAATAGTCTGTTTTCCTGTTTTTGCCACCAAAATGGATAACCTCACATTTATCTATATTATACTGCCTGCCAAACATTTGCCCACTCACCCAGCCTATCCAAGTCACCTTGCAGTCTCCTAGCATCCTCCTCACAGCTAGCACTGCCCCCCAGCTTAGTGTCATCCGCAAACTTGGAGATATTGCCTTCAATTCCCTCATCCAGATCATTAATATATACTGTAAATAGCTGGGGTCCCAGCACTGAGCCTTGCGGTACCCCACTAGTCACTGCCTGCCATTGTGAAAAGGATCCGTTTACTCCTACTCTTTGATTCCTGTTTGCCAGACAGTTCTCTATCCACATCAATACTGAACCCCCAATGCCGTGTGCTTTAAGTATGTATACTAATCTCTTATGTGGGACCTTGTCGAAAGCCTTCTGGAAGTCCAGATACACCACATCCACTGGATCAATTGTGGGAGGGAGTTCCAGAGCCTGGGAGCTGCCCTGGAGAAGGCTCTGCCTCCAAAAGTGCAGAGGTTGGATTTCAGAATGGAGAGGAGACCGGCTGAAATGGATCTGAGGGACCGTGAGGGTTGGTAGGGGGAGAGGAGGTCAGTGAGATAAGGGGGGGGGGGGGCAAGTGTTGAGGGCTGTGTAGGTGAGGACCAGGATTTTGTAGATGATTCGGTGGGAAATGGGATGCCAGTGAAGTTCTTTGAGGACTGGAGTGATGTGGTGCCAGGATTTGGTGTGGGTAACGAGTCGGGCGGCTGCATTCTGGACCAGTTGGAGTCGGTTGATGTTGCTGGAATTAATGCCAAAGAGAAGAGAGTTACAGTAGCCCAGTCAGGAGGAGATGATGGCATGGATGAGTCTTTCAGCAGCGGGGGGGGTGTGAGAGAGGGTCTGATTTTGGCAATGTTGCCGAGGTATATATCTTCACACATACTGTTAACAAAAGCACATGGGATTGCTTACTTTACAAATGGAAGCATAAATGTACAAAAGCAGAGAACTAAGCTTTTCCCTGTACATCAGTAAAATCGACTAAACTAAACAAAGCTATTGTTGGGCACCACCCATTGGAAGGATTAAACTGAAGGTCTCGACCCGAAACGTTGCCCATTTCCTTCGCTCCATAGATGCCGCTGCACCCGCTGAGTTTCTCCAGCTTTTTTGTGTACCTTCGGAAGAATTAAACACGTCTCTGCGAGAGTGCAGTGGAGAGAAACGAAGAAAGAGAGACTTTGGTGGAGTAGAAGATTGCAATCAACCCAGCGTGCACTATCAAATAATATCAAATAGAAAAAGTTATACTACAACTTTAGGCTGTGCACGCCCTACACAAGAAGACGAAGAAGACACTTTGGTTTGGTACAAACTGGTACAAGTCTACTTTTTGGCTATATTTGCAAGTCTAAAAAAGCTGGGTGTGAGGAGTGCGGCAATATTGCAGAGGCTGTTTGACTTGATGACATGATGTTGACTTATCATAAAACTTAGGTATGTTCGAAACACAGTTTCTCTTTTCACCCCCTGACCCACTTAGTTGAAGGGCCAGAGTAACTTTGCAAGGTGGAGGGAAGACAAACCCTTGAAACCCTGTACAGCAGCTTACAAGCAATCAAGATTTTTGTAGATGAGTCGGTGGGTGCACTATCCAATGCCAGGCTTTGGTGTGGAGTTGACATTCTGGACCAGTGGGATATGTTGATGTTAAAGGGGGGAGTTGAAACCAAACTTTAGGTACTATTGAAATGTTGTTTGGAATTACAAGCTTAGAGCTGTAGCACGCCCTACACAAGTCTTTCAGACGAAAGAACACTTACATGGGATTTACTACATAAAGTACAAAAGCAGTTTAAGCTTTTTGTACATCAGTGAGATTAAATTTGCAAAACTATTGTATAAAAAGATGGAAAGTTGAGAGATGGTGCTGCAGAGGTTCGAGCTTTTTTGTGACCTTAACACTGCGAGATGTGAAGAAACCATTTTGGGTGCACGAAATCAACACTTACTTTCAAAACACATGGTGAAATCCAATATTTAATGCCATGTGTACTGACTTAGGAACATAACAAAGAAAATTGCAACCTTCACATAAATTGCAATCAACCCAGCTTTACAAATAATATCTACTAGTATGAAAAAGGATTGAAGTACAACCAAAGACATAGTCCAGAGAAGTTCACAGTTGTTGAGGTCAATGCCTGATAGTTTGTGGGAAGAAGCTATTCTTAAGAATAGAATAGAATCGTTTCTTTATTGTCATTGTAACATGAACCATGTACAACAAAATTTAAAAATGTCAGCCAGTCAGTGCACCATTCAAACATTTCTAAAAGCTAACGATACATACAAGATAAAATATTAAAAGATAAACAACTAAAATAAATATCATGAAAATAGCACGCATAAACACCCAACCCTCCATCCTTCTGTCGATTTCACAGTGTACCACAGTCCCTTAGTCTGTATCGCCCCTGCGTTCCTTGGCGGCTACATTTAGTGCTTTTATAGCAGTGGGGTAAAAACTGTTGTCCTGGTTTTCAGGTTCCGGTTAAACCTGGTTGTCCTGGTTTTCAGGCTCGTGTACCTTCTTCTCAATGGCAGAAGCGAAATGAAAGGGTGACCAGGGTTAGTGCGAGTCTGTGATGATATTGACTGCCTTTTTGAGCCTACATTATCATAATTAAATCATGACCCGTATTTTAACAATTAGATTATAAAATATAATACAATACATTATTAATGAAATAAATTGGGGATGATATAATACTTCAGTGCAACATGCAAGCCATCTGTTTTACATTATGAAGAGAGAGGCAATATTGATCTTCATATTCATTAAAACTGAGAATGTTCAAAATATATAAAGTTTGACTGAATTGAATTGATTGAAAGATACTGCATGGAAACGGGCCTTTCATCCACCGTCGCCGTCAACGTTCGATCACCTGTTCACACTAATTCTATGTTGTCCTACTTTCTCACCCACTCCCTGCACACTAGCAGTAATCTTACAAAGGCCAATTAACCTACAAACCCGATAGACACAAAAAGCTGGTGTAACTCAGCGGGACAGGCAGCATCTCTGGAGAGAAGGAATGGGTGATGTTTTGGGTCGAGACCCTTCTTCAGACTCAGTCTGCCCTGC